>NC_013490.2:2593318-2634425 GCF_000004555.2 Caenorhabditis briggsae
ATAAACATTTTATCAGTTGACCACTTTTTGATATCTCTGACAGTAACCCAGATACGCGGGCTTAAAGCAAACAAGTCATCGAGTGAGCTTGCAAGATCTATTCATTCAGTGTAAATAGTGTAAACGCCCATTTTTCTAGGCTCCTGTAAAAGATATCAAAAAGTGGTCAACTGATATAATGTTTATCATAATATCAGTAACATTTTATCAGTTGATCACTTTTTTATCTAGTCATGATTATACTCATTTTAAAGCTCTCAGCCAAACAAGTCAAATGGTATTAATTTGAAGTTAGCAGGATTACTGTAGCTCGAGATACGGTAGTTTAAGTAGAACAAGCTAAACTACAGTAATCCAAAAAATTACTCAAACCTGGTCATGATCATACTCATTTTGAAGCTCTTGACAAGTCTAGTCTAATGGTAATAAATTCGTTTTTCAAAGATTACTGTATTTTGAGTTACGGTAGTTTTAGTGGAGCATCCCTTAAAAACTCTAATTGAAGAACCCCTAACTTTGAGTCAATTTATCTTAGTTCCTGTAAACGATATCAAAAAATGGTCAACTGATAAAATGTTCAACATAATATCAGTAGCATTTTATTAGTTGACAATTGCTTGATATATCTTATGGGAAGCGAGATAAACAGGCTCAAATTTAGAAGGTCAGGATGCCACTGTATCAGCGATTTCATCGATACTACGATATTTTTGCTACAGTTTCTAGCACATTTACATTTCGAATTTTCTCAAAATCTACAGTATTCTTTCACTTTTCTTCAAATTTTGGATTTTTCGATTTTCTAGAAATCCTATAATTCAATGCTACCATCTCAATCTTCTACCTAGAATGACTTCTTTCTTTGTAATCATAGGTTCAACAAGTTCGCACTTTGACGTCATATATCTCATTACCTGTGAGAGATATCAAATGATTATCAACAAATAAAATGTTTACCGTAATATCAGCAACATTTGTTTCGTTAATAAAATTTTGATATCTTTCACAGGGACTGAGATACAAAGGGCTCAAAGTTCACAAGTCGGCGCTTGTCGGCTTTGTTAGACGATGAGCTATTCTTCTCGGTTCCTGTGGGAGATATTAAAAATGTGTTAACTGATAAAATGTTACTGATGTAATTACAAATATTTTGTCAGTTGACCACTTTTTGATTTCTCTTACAGTAAGAGAGATAGTTGAGCTCAAAGTCTTAAACTCGCTTGAGCAGCCATTCCAACTTTGAGCTCATGTATCTTGGTTACTGTGAAAGATATCAAAAAATATCAACTGATACATTCTTGCGAAAATCGTTGAAGGCCCGGCCCGGCCCGGAAGGCTTCAAATATCAAATATCAAATTGACCGTATCTCGAGTTACAGTAATTCTTGAGAAGTTAAGAATCCGGCTGAGCTACGCAGTCGGTTGCCTACCTTAATTTTAAGGTCATTTATCTCGGTTACTGTAGCAGATATCAAGAAGTGATAAACTAATAAAATGTTTCTGATATTATGACAAACATTTTATCAGTTGACCATTTTTTGATATCTCTTACTGGAACTAAGATAAATTGACTCAAAGTTAGGGGTTCTTCAATTAGAGGTGTTAAGGGATGCCCCATTAAAACTACCGTAACGAAAAAAAGAATTTACTATTATTAGACTCGGTTTGTCAAGAGCTTCAAAATGAGTATGATCATGACCAGATTTGAGAAATTTTTTGGATTACTGTAGTTGGCATACGCTACTAAATCTACCGTATCTCGAGTTACAGTAATCCTAGGAACATGAAATTTACACCAATCAATTTAGCATAACAAGGGCTTTCAAATGAGTATAATCATGACTAGATAAAAATGTGAAAAATTTTCGGGATTACTGTAGTTTCATCCCAAACATTAAAGTCACTGTATCTCTAGTTACAAAAACCGTAAACACTTGAATTTACTACCATTAGACTAGGCTTGTCAAGAGCTTCAAAATGAGTATAATCATGACTAGTTTTGAAAATTTTTTTGGATTACTGTATTTTTACCAACTCCACTAAAACTACCGCAACTCAGGCTACAGTAATACTAGAAGTTTGAAATTGGTACCATTTGGCTTGACTTTTGACTAGCTTTCAAACGAGTATAATCATGACTAGGATTCTAAAACTTTCTGGATTACTGTAGCTTGACCCAAAAAATAAAATCCACGGCAACTCGGGCTACAGTAATCCTAGAAGGGCAAGAGTAGGCTCATTTTGAAGCTCTCGACCTGTCCCCAGTTACAGTAGTCCAACAAACCTGATATAAACACGATTCGACTTGGATTCGCAAGAACTTTCAAAACAATACGATACTTCAAAACTCAAAAGAAATTGAACTCCCTCCAAAAACTGTCCGGTTCTGAAATGTCCGGGTGTAAAATGGCCAGCTAGGTATTCTAGAACCGGGTGTAATGGACCACGAAAGTAAGAAGATTGGAGGAAGTTATGAGCCCACCAGTTTTTGCTCACAGTCATTCATCGATTCTTCTTTTCCAGCATTTGAGTGTGTCCCATTTTCCCACAGGCCATGTCAATTTTATGGTCTAATTAAGACCTAACTATTCATGATGAATTGCTTATTCTTCCCAGAAGACATTTTCTTTTTCCAGGTGTGCATTTGTCATTTATGGTTTAGATAGTAAATGGGTCCATTCTTATGTATCCTTCCTTCTTGCTTGATTCCAACAAAAATCAATATTGTTCTTTTTTCGGTTTTTTTTGAAAAGCTTACTGTATTTCCTTAATGAATTACTGTACTTAATGAATTACTGTTGTTACCGTACGTTTGGAAATCTATCTGTAATTTTTAATCTAGCCTGAATCTAGTTCAAATGCCTCTTAAAATTCTTCTTTTCTTTTTCTTTTTTGAAGATTACTGTACTTTGAAACTATCTCCCAAAATCGCTTTTTCGAGATTACTGTACTTCAGTGTTATTTTATGAGTCACCTAATGACTCAATGGGTTACTGTACTTCCCTTAAAATCCTCTTTCTTTCCAGAATTCCAAATTCCAAAAATGAGCTGCAACCAACCATCTGCTCGTCTCCTCTACCTCCTCGAGAATCATCTGACAATGAGAATGTACTCTCTGAAACACATGAGCAATGCCTTATACACGGAATTGGATAAGATGGATGAGCTCCCATACGATTTCATTCAAAAATGGCAACTCAAGAAAGTGGTATTACGGTACTTCAGAGGAGATAGAAGAGGACTCGTCTTGAGACACATTCAGATTGTTGAGGAGCGACATGAAGAACAGCAAATGGTTAGTTTTCAATTTAAAATAGCTAAACTTTTGCAAAAATGCAATGCAAAACCACCTTAAACTATGTTGAACGCTCCAACAAATGGACCCCTTGCTTTGAGCCTTTTTGTCCAGGTTACTGTAACAGATATCAAAAAGCGATAAACTGATAAAATATTTATGATATTATGATAATCATTCTATTAGTTGACAACTTTTTGATATCTGCTACAGGAATCGAGATAAATTGTTTCAAAGTTAAGAATCCGGCTGAGCTAAGCAGTCGGTTGCCGGCCTTAACTTTAAGGTCATTTATCTCAGTTACTGTAGCAGATATCAAAAAGTTGTTGACTAACAAAATGTTACTGATATTATGATAATCATTCTATTAGTTGACCATTTTTTGATATCGTTTACAGGAACTAAGATAAATTGACTCAAAGTTAGGGGTTCTTCAATTAGAGTTTTTAAGGGATGCTCCACTAAAACTACCGTAACTCAAAATACAGTAATCTTTGAAAAACGAATTTATTACCATTAGACTAGACTTGTCAAGAGCTTCAAAATGAGTATGATCATGACCAGATTTGAGAAATTTTTTGGATTACTGTAGTCAGCTTACGCTACTAAACCTACCGTATCTCGAGTTACAGTAATCCTAGGAAAATAAATTACACCAATCAATTTAGCATAACAAGGGCTTTCAAATGAGTATAATCATGACTAGATAAAAATGTGAAAATTTTTCGGGATTACTGTAGTTTCATCCCAAACATTAAAGTCATCACTGTATCTCTAGATACAGAAACTGTAAACACTTGAATTTACTACCATTAGACTAGGTTTGTTAAGAGCTTCAAAATGAGTATAATCATAGCTAGATTCGCAAAATTTTTTGGGGTACTGTAGTTTGGCCCCAAAAATCAAATCGACCGTATCTCGAGTTACAGTAGTCCTAGAAGGCCAAGAGTAAGCTCATTTGGAAGCTCTCGATCTGCTGAATTCAAATATAACAACTTTAGCTCACGAACATTTTCCAGAACGCCCAAAATCCCCCCGACGACTTTATCACCTCCATCATGCTCACACCCTGCTCAAAACGCTACCAACAATTGGAGGCCTACATGACGGAATGCGACTACAGTAACCTGTCAGCCCGTGTGAAGAGTCATGAAGCATTCAAGGATGTGCAATTGGCAATTGAGAGATTTAGAGAGAGGCAAACGGGAACGCCAGAGCCAAAGAGGGACATGGAGCACGAGGATTTCCAGACGCCACAGAAGAAATTTAAGGCTGAGCAATCGGAGGATTTTGAGGATTCCGAAGAGTCAGGAGATTCCGATTGGAGCGTCATTGCTGACGATGAGGTTCGGAGTACTGTAGAGAGAGGCGAGAAAGGGGCGGAGTCTCTGGACCATCTGCCTTGGATGTTGGCTCCGCCCACAATGATGGGAAATATTGGAAAAGCCGAGAAGACGAAGAAGAAATGTGCCAGAAAGTTGTTTTGGTAGATTTTCAGCCATTTTCAGTCATTTTTGACAAATTTCAAGTCATTTTCCTCGTCTAATTGCCCCTAATTGCCCTCCTAATTGCTCATCTATCATGTGTCATAACTACAGTAATCCCAATGTCATTTGTTTTTGTTTTTTTTTGAAAAATTTTCGTTTTTTCTGAAATTAAAAAAAAAACCAAAAATTCAAAAATTTCAGATTCAAAAAATCTGAAAATTCAAATAAATCCAATTTTTCAATTTTCCAAAACTTTTGGTTTTTTTCTGAAAATTCAAAAATCGCAATTTTCCAAAAATTTTCGTTTTTGGGTTCGAAACTACAAAAACTACAGTAATCCCAAATTTTGAAAACTCACGAAAATCCCAAAAAATTAGGGCCGTTTTTAGCGAATTTCAAGCCCATTTTCAGCCATTTTCAGCCAATTTTCCCCTCTAATTGCCCCTAATTGCCCTCTAATTGTCATAGTTACAGTAATCCCAATGTCATTTTAAGCCATTTTCAGCCCATTTCCAATCATTCTTGTGTCATTTCTAGCCAATTTGTGGTCATCTTGAAGCCATTTTCACCTCTAATTGCCCCTAATTGGCTCCGTAATTAAGCTCAGGTAGACGTTTTCAGCCTATTTTCCGACTTTTTTTAGTCTGATTGACTCATTTCCAGCCATTTTTCAAATTTTAATTGCCCTAAATTGTCCTCCTAATTGCTCATCTATAATGTGCCATAACTACTTTTTTTTTTTTCAAAATTTTTGCTTTGTTTCCTAATAATTTAATAAATTCCATTTTTTTGAAAAATTTTCGTTTTTTCTGAAATTAAAAAAAAAACCAAAAATTCAAAAATTTCAGATTCAAAAAATCTGAAATTTCAAAAAATTCAATTTTTCAGTTTTCCAAAATTTTTGATTTTTTTTTTTTGAAAATTCCAAAAATCGCAATTTTTCAAAATTTTTCGTTTTTGGGTTCAAATTTAAAACTTCTGAAATTTCTCGAAAAATTAAAAAGTTCAAAAACTACAGTAATCCCAAAATTTGAAAATTCACAAAAATCCAAAAATTTTTGGGGCATTTTTAGCTAATTTCAAGCCCATTTTCAGCCTATTTTAACCCAAAAACCATGAAAAACTTCAATTTTTTTGTATTATTGATTGTTGCGGAACACTTGGGGTTTGAGGAGAATTCATCGAATTCACACAAAAATTGAAAAGAATTTTGAGTCTCTGAGAAAATTGATAGGGTTGGGTGTGTGGTGTGGAAAAAAGGGGCGGAGCTTAAGGAGAGAAGAAATTGATGATTCCCAAAATCACAGGTATAATAATAATAATAATAATAGTGTAATTGAGATGGGAACAAACAGAAAACAAATTTTAATAGGAAAAAGGAGAGATGGGTTACCGCGTTTAGAAGAGGTCGTTTGTGTGTTCCAAGGGGGCCTGAAAAGGCCTAGAGCGAGTTAAAGAACTACTAGAGAAATAGGGATAGAAAAAAAGGGGGAAAAAGAAGAGCCGGGGGGGGGACGGGACGACCTCGTAATTGTTAATTTTTGTGTGTGGTTGGTTTGGGAGGGGAAATAAAATAATTGATTTTTCTAAGATCATTAGAGCGAGAGAGAGAGAGGGAAAAGAGAGAGACTGAGAGAAAGAGAGAATGATAAAAAAAATCCGGATATCATCCAATATGAAAAAAGAAACAGGGAAAGAGAAAACTTCTTTTTTCGGGGGGGGGGGGGGGGGGTTTCTAGAATTTTCTAGAGATTTTGCGATAGTACAAAGATGGTGGTGCAATTAGCTTTTTTGGGGGTATACCGAGGTGAGAAGACACATATTATTGATTTTTTGAGGGGCGGACAGAGAGAGAGAGAGAGAGAATTTGGGGATAAATACATGAAGATTCTAAAGAGAATATTACAAAATTGGAGAGAAAATGGATGAGAATGAGCGGAGAGAGGGACAGAAAATGAGTAAAATTGAAGAGAAAAAATGGAGAGAGAGAGAGAGAGAGAGAGAGATTCAGACTACATCGACGGCATCATGTACGTTTTCGCCGCGCGGTTTTCCAGCATTGTTACCGTTGACATCGACCTGCAAATTGGGGAGTTTTTAATGGGGTTTCGCGATATTTTGGGTCACTTTTCGGGATGAAAAATTCAAGTTTCAGAGCTAGAAAAGGATTCTAAAGCTAGCTAGAAACGCATCGAATTCAAGTGGCTCTCGGAGGGAGGGCCCTTCTATTAGAGGTTAGGTGTAAAAATACAAGCTTTATGCCAACTTCCAGTCGCAATTCTACAGTAATCCGAGATGCCTAAATTTCTCATTTTTCTACAAAACCAAAAAACCTTATAAAACTACAGTAATCCCAGACTGACGATATTAATAAAATCCAACATATAGAGCCGAATTTTCAGCTTTTTAACGTCTTTTTAGGATTCTGTGCTGAGTTTATACCGTAATCCAAATCCTAATTTCCCCATTTTGCTACCAAAAATAACAAAAAACTAACGAACTCTTTGATGGCATGGTCTCTATCTTTCGTCTCTTGATGATGTTGATCTTCATCGTCAACGCTTTCGTCCTCCTCCACCACCACATTCATCAACTTCTTCTTCTGCTGATAAGCAATGACGACGGCGGCGGCTGTCTGATGCTCTTGTTGGCCAATGTAGGGCATCATTCCCCATTCAGTGGACGAGTTGGATTCGGATGGTGATCCACTCGGCTCTCTCCAATCTTCAGTCTCCGACACCGTTGCGCTCATCTGAAAATCTTCATCATCGGGGGTACGTGGGTTACTGTAGTTCGGTTTAGGGGTAATATTAGGGTCGTTTTGATCTCAAGACAAGATCCAAAAGCCCCTGTTAAACTGTAAATGAGATGTTCTTGAGCCCTAAATGACCATTTGGGTTCTTTCCGGCCATTTATGGGGTCCGCATTGGCTCTTTTTAGCTCGAAAAACACCTCATTTAAGGGTCAAATTGAGCTCAAAATATTACTTTTTAGTGGCTCCAAACGAACATTCAAAGAGCTCAGGAAAGCTCTTTTGAGCCGGGTTACTGTAGTTTGTACAGCTGGGGATGTTTTCGAGCTGTTTTGAGGGGGGGGGGTCCAAATTGGCTCTTTTTAGCTCGACATTAGCTCTCAGAGCCGTATTAGAGCTCCAAATCAGCCAATATATGAGAATATATGGAATTGGGTCTAATTGGGCTATTTTCAGCTGTTTCTGAGCTCAAAATCGGGCTCTTTTTAGCTCGTGTTGAGCCTAGCGATTTTTGCCTCTTTTTAAGCTCAAAAATTGCTCACCTTGGCAGGCAGCGGCGTCGGCTCCTCTCTGCCCGCTCTTCCGTTTCCCGAATGCGAGTGCAACGGTGGCGAGTGCTCTTGAAGCGGTTTCAGCGTCATAATGTGCCGAAATTTCTCCACTTGAATCGTATTACTTTGCTCTGGTTTCTTCACTTTCTTCTCCTGATCCACATCCATATCGTCCTCATTCTTCCGATCATCCCCATCCTCTTCCTCTTCCTCTGGAACGTCTTCATCTTTCGTCGACGTTACCGTAATTTGTGCCTCGTCCTCCTGTCCGTCCACATCCATTCGTTCCACCTCACTGTTATCATCGTTGTCCCCCTTCTCCTCCAGTTTCACCGGTTCCGAATGAGACGACGTTGAGGCGATGGTGCCGTTAAATTCTGAAATAACGCCTTCAGTTGGTTTTCTCACTTTTGAAATCCTAGAATTCAGCTAATTGAGAGCTTCAAAACGAGTATACTCTTGTCCTATACGAAAACTACAGTAATCCCAATGATAGCCAAGACTCTTGGCCCAAGAGTATGCTCATTCGAAAAAGCTCTCGACGAGCCAAATCGATTACTGTCACTCACTTTTGACATTCGGCGGCGATGGCTCGTCCTCAGCGATATCTTTCCAATCAGTTGGCTCATATCTCGACGCCCATTCTCGCTCCCGTTCGTCATCGTTGAATCGGCAGCGATCACTGCGGGCAAAGTAGAGCGATCGGGGTGATTGATCGTCGGATTCTTCTTCGGTTCCAAGTGATGTTTGGCGGGCACGGAATGTTCTGGAAAATGATAATTTTTAGGCTTAAAAATAGGGTTTTGGACATTTTAGCTTTTCAAGCCTCAAAAAGGATGTTCTATGACCAAAAATGAGCTGTTTTGGCCGTTTTTGAGTCGTGCCCTTTTAAGCCAATTCAGTGAAAATTGGCTCAAAACCATCAATTTTTGCATTCAAAAATGGAATTTTTCAGCCATTTTAATTCCGAAAATAGGTAATTTTTAACCTTTTCCAACCTCAAAAATCATAACTTCTGGGATTTTTGTCGTTTTTGAGCTCGAATTAGGATCCTTGAAGCATTTTCTCCTAGAATAATGATCCAAAACTCACCTCGAGTTATCAGCCACGCAATACTCTGCCCATGGATCCGTCGACAGTCTCTCCTCGTCCGCATTCCGCGGCATCCGATCGAACAACACCCGTCCACCACGTCCGCATCGTCTGCGAACGAGTCCGATGGATCGCATGGCTCCGTTGGCAACCGGAAGGAATGTCTCGTAGAATCTCGACGATTGCGGTGGAGTCACCTCCGCTGGTTTCGTAGCAGCAGTAGCAGAGGATGCCGATGGTGTAGCTGGCACGGCTTGGATTACTGTAGGCGTGAAAATGATAGGAGCACGATAGCCACAATTCCGACGTCTTCTGAACGCAAATTTGCCATCTGGAGCTCCCTCACGTGCTGGCTTCGTTGTGACTGTTGGTACGGCGCCGTTGTGTCCAAAGAGCGAGGGTGGACGATTCCAGCATTCGGCATTCTTCCGAAGCCACGCCTTCGAGAGTAGATCCTTGTCTCCAACCTTCTTCCGGATTCTCTTCTTCTTCTTCGGCACTTCTTCCGGTCCATTTTGCTCTGGTTTTGAAGTCTCTGACGTTGCTCTCAATTTCTCCGTAATCTCTCCAAACACACTGGTTGCTCCGAAATCCGACAGCTCCATTCTCTTCGTCAATAGCTCTGATTCCACGTCCAGCAGTGCCAGCTTCTGTTTCTCTCGCCGTGCAGTCATATCGAATAGCTGTTGTGCCTTCGACATGTCGTGCATCAGCTTCAGAATCTTCTCATAGCTGTCCTCATCGTTCTTCCGATTTTTTCTCGTCTGCATCTTCTCGGCACGTCTTCGGAACGCCACGTACGGATTCACAGCGCCCTGTCCGTCCTTTCGACACTCGGTACGCACGCGTGGAATCAGTCCTCCAACGCCAACGCATCCTGATGTCGAGGCGGCTGTCAGTCGTTTGTTCACCCAGTACTCGTACACTTCGTACACAATCGATGAGTCCAGTGCTGAAAGAATTCCACAATTTTCAGGCAAAATTGAGGAAAAAAAGGGGTTACTTTTATGAAAATTAATGACCGACTCCTCGCTGGCTACTACAGTTTCCGATGAGTGATTCTCGACGGTGTCGAACACCTTCTCCAGAATTCGTGGCTCAATGTGCTGATGGTCTCGAAGCCATTCCTCGTCTTCTGTGTCGTAGTCATACTCGGGCTCGTCGCGTTCCAGTGCTTGCCATGCTGCAAAAATCGAGTTTTAGGGAGGGTTTTTAGGCTTACATATGTCAAAAATCGAGTTTCTAAGCCAAAAATTCCTGAAATTTTAGATTTCTGAGCCTATCCAACGCCAATTATAGCCAGTTGAATATCAAATTTCGGTCAAAAATCCATTTAAATCAGACTAATTTGATTTCAAACCCATTTTCAGGTCAAAAATCCCATTTTTCTAGGTTAAAATGAGCCAATAGGAAGGCCCAAAAGGCAGAATTAGATCACAGAATCAAGTTTTTCGACTGTTCTAGGCTACTTTGAATGGAATTTCGCGAGACCAAAATGCAAAATTAGAGCGATGTCTGGCTGAAAAATCCATCTTTCCAGGCTTAAAATGAGCGATTTTGAAGCCTCTAGGTGCAAGGTTAGGTCTAAAAATCGATTTTTCAGCTATTTTGAGCCTATTTTCAATTTTTGAAATGCTCAAAATTGAGTTTTTGGGCTCAAAAACGCCCAAACGGGGTGGGGTTGCCAAACAAACAAATTTAGATGATGATCAGTCTCTCTCTCTCTCTAATGCGACACACGCTTTGATAAGAGTGTGATAACTGATAAGGAGAAAAAGGAGGGAGAAGGAAGAAGAAGAAGAAGTCTAAACAACACAAAATATGTACTTTTTGGGGTGGAAAAATGGCGAAAAAGTGGTCGAAAATGAAGATTTTCGGGTCGGAAAGTCTTAAAAATCATTGATTTGCAAGTTTTAGAGGTCCAAAAAGCAAAAATTCGTCATTTTAAGATTTAAAAATTGGGGAGTTTCAGCCAAAAACTCGTGTTTGGGAGCCTCAAATTTAGCTTTTTCTCAGCTCAAAAATAACGGTTTTAGGCGCGAAAAATGGCAGAAAAACTCAAAAATCACGTTTTAAAGCCAAAATTCAAGACTTTCAGATAAAAATTATGAATTTCAAGTCAAAGTTTGAGAGATTTTTCAGCTTAAGAATCGTCATTTCGACAGCTAAAAACAAACACAAAATTGAAACGAAAACTACGTTTTTTAGAGCTAAAATTCAAGATTTTCAGCCAAAAATTACTATCCGAATTGAGGCTGGAAACCTCGAAAACCTGGTTTTCTGAGCCTAATTTTCAGATTTTTGAGGTCAAAATCGTCATTTTGAAGCTAAAGATTCAGCTTTCAAGGTCAAAAAATCGTCATTTTCCGGCTAAAAATAACCCAATTTCGGAAATTTATGTGTTTTTCGCCTCCTCTCTTTCTATGAAAAACAGGAAATTAGGGCCAATTTTCAGGCAGGAAATCGAAAAATCGGACCGAATAAAGAGTGGTGTCGAGTGGTATGATCATCATCATCATCCTAAAATTATGAGTAATAAAAGGTGTCAAAAGGGAGGGAAATTGGGAATTAGGAGTGAAAAAAACTGAAGAAATGCGGATTTTCAGAGGAAAAATAGAGAGTTTAGAGTCAAAATTACAGCATTTAGAGCTAAAAATAGCCCCAGACAATGAAAAACCGAGGTTTTTAGGGCTAAAATAACAGATTTAGACCAAAAAATGACCAAAAATTGGGATTTAGAGCTCAAAAATTGGGTCAAAAAGGTCACAACGGGATAGAAAAAAGGTTTTTAGACCAAAAATAGAGAATTTAGAGGTAAAAATTTCCCCCAGAATATGAAGAACCAAGGTTTTTAGAGCAAAAATAGCAGATTTAGAGCTCAAAAATAGTTTTTAGAGTAGAAAATGACCAAAATTTGGGATTTGGAGCTCAAAAATTGGCTTAAAGGGGTCCCAAATGGATAGAAAAGAGAACAATTCGAGATTTTGGGATCAAAAATAGAGAACTTAGAGGCCAAAAAATGACTTAAGAGCTTAAAAATAGCCTCAGAATATGTGAAAAAGCGAGATTTTAGAGCAGAAAATGACCAAAATTTGGGATTTGGAGATCAAAAATTGGTCTAGAGGGGTCCCAAAGGGATAGATACAAAGAGGAAAAAGATGATAAATGAGCACAAAGAAGATAGAAAGCTGCCTCTTACCATGAACTTTGATATACTTGTCCCGTCGCTTCTGATTACGATTGTGATATGTCGAGTGATAACGATCATCGCCAACACGATCCACTTTTGGCGTCGGAATTACATGGTTCACCTGCACACCCGATGTGCTCGCTTGTTGCGCCAAAATCGCGTCTTGCAGATGCGATTCCTGGAAAAATATGGGTTTGAAATGGTCAATTTTGAAGATTTTGAGCCCAAAAATCAATAAAATTGGGGTTTTCGGTGCTGAAAATGTCAAATTTTGGGTGTTTGAACCCTAGAAATCATCAAAAATGACATTTTTTATAGGAAAAATGGGTTATTTGGGTGCCTAAAATGCTAATTTCACCCTGAAAAGAGGCAAAAAGTGACCAAGTTTGAGCATTTAGACTTGCAAAAACCATGAAAAATTGCTTTTTGGGTGCTTAAAATGATAATTTGAAACTGAAAATCGGGTTTTTAGATGAAAAATCGAGAAATTTGGACCTGAAAATACCTAATTTTGAGCATTTGGACCCTAAAAATCCAAAAAGTCGGTCGAAAATCAACCTATTCTATCGGAAAATGTGCAAATTTATCGCCTCGGGGGGTTTAAAAGGGGTCCCTATGCAAATATATAGAAGAAGAGGTCATGACGTCATTGAGTAGATGGGAAAATGGGTTTTCTGGGTTCAAAAGGGCGAAAATTCGACTAAAAATAGGCGAAAATGACCGAAAATACCTGGAAATTCGAAATTTTCAGATTGGAAAAGTGAAAGTTTGAGCATAAATTGCCTTTAAAAAATCAAGAATTTTAGATATTTTTGGAGGAAAAAAAGCGCTAAAAATGAGCGAAAAGGACGATTTAGAGCCGAAAAATAGATTGAAATTAGAAAAATCTACTCAAAATGACCTAAAAATGATCATTTTGAGCCGAAATAGGCTTAAAATTTCGAAATTTTATGAAATTTTGAGCCAGAAATTTCAGATAGAAAATGAAATTTGACCCGATTTTTGGCGTTATCTTGTCCTTTCTAATGAGCCAAAGCTCCGGCTAAGAGCTCTAATTTCAGAGGATTCTCGCTTCTTTGACTCCGCTAGAGGGTCAAATTGCTCCGCGGAGCTCAGAAGGTAATCGATACGTGTTCAGATTACACTCTTGCTCCGGAGAGCCCCGTCGGAGCGCGAAAAGACTAAAAATCAGGCTTTTCAGATAATTTTCAGACGAAAAACATGAAAAATTAGTGGAAAACCCCCATTTGTATTGCAATAACGAGAGAAAAACCGGTCCCGCTGGCCAGTGATCACTATGATGACGTCACTTTTGAGCCGAGGGCTACAAAATGGGTCTAGAACGGTGCGAGATAGCTAAATCGAGAGCTGGGAACGAGGAGAATACAATAGAGACAAGAAAACGGATAAAAAACTGAAAATAAGCAAGAAAAATGGAGAAAATAGCTCAAAACTCACCATTTCTTCCTCTTTTTCCATGCCCGACGGCATCTGAGTGACGGCCCGGTTCCCAACGCTGCATTCTGATAGGTCCGGTAGTTCGTGGCCCCAGTAGACAGTCATGGACCGGTTCGAGTCGAACGCCCGGGCTCGAAACGCCTTCGACGCAGTGGCCATCTTCCTGTACTCCCACGTTGTAACTACGTTTAAGAAGAGCGGCGAAGACGCCGCACGGTACAAAATGCCACGGACTGAGCGATGAATTCATCCGCCGAGAACGGCGCTCATGGAAAATGGTCAAAAATTGGGGAAATGCAGTACCTTTGGAAGGGGTATTGCAGGGCGCTGGGGGTAGTTTTGTGTGTGTGTGTCTATGTGTGCAGTACAAACCCCCCTCTCTCAGTATAGAGAAAAGGGTCGTTGGTTGTGTAGAAGAAGCAAGCAAGGGGAATAGGAGGGGACAGAGACCCCTCGTTTTCTCTCTCCTTCTCTTGCCAGATATCGACTTGTGGCGCGCGTCTCTCGATTCACCACACTCTCTCGCCTCAACGCAATTCTCTAGCCCCTCTCGCCGCTCTCCACGCCGGCGCACGCTATCTCGTCGGGGTCCCGCTCTGCGTCTCTCACCTAGTGCATGCTATTTCGCCGCCCTTCGAAAACACTCACCCACCAGCCGGCCACGTCGCAGCAAACACAAATAGACACGCGACGCCGCCGCGCCGCATCGGGCTCGCGAGTGCCTTTGAGTGCGGCGCGGCTGGTGCGTCGCGTGTCCTTGTGATTTTTCGAAGGGATGGATAGAATCGAGGGGTTTTTGACCCAAAATTGACCAATTTGTAACAAAACTTTTTGAATTTTTTGCTTAAATTTGTTTCTAAGACCTTCTAAAACCTATATTTGACTGCTTTCATACAAAATATTCGCAAAATTTTGAAAATTTTGGGCTATTTTGGAAGTCATTCTAAAATTGATCACTTTTTCGGAAAATACGGATTTTTTTGCTTAAATTTGTTTTTTAACCTCTCTAGTTCCTATATATCACTGATTTCTGGCGAAATTTCCGGAAAATTCTCGAAATTTTGACCTAAAAACCATTTTTTTCAAGTTTTCAGCGATTTTTTGTCCTAAGCTCTTTTTTTCGTTCAAAAGCAGTCAAATTTCTAGCTTAAAAATTGCGAAAAACCCAAAAAAATTGGTTTTCAAGATTTTCACCAATTTTTAGCAAAATTTCAGCTCCCAACTCCCATTTTTGAATTTTCAAAACCAAATTTCTAGGTTAAAAATCCCAAAAATGTCGTAAAAATCCCGAAAATCGGTAAAAAAAGTTTTCTTTGTCCAGAAAGCAATAAACCCCCGAGATTTATGATTCCTTATGATTTATGACGAAATGTGTTTTTTTCCATTTATCATGTGAATCTCCTAGCTATGAGTCATCATATACTAAATTTTTGATGCTAAAAATAGGAATATTTCGAAATTTTACCTTTTTTTCTCTAAAAAATCTTTTTATCCTTTTAAATTCTGCATTTTTTCAATTTTTAGACCTCAAAATGGACGACGACAATCATCATCGCATCGAGGAGAATGAGATAGAGGAGGTTTTGAACGAAAATTTGCGGAAAAATGCTGAAAATTCTGATTTCAGATCATCGAAGACGACGATGCCGAGATGAAGTACGCTAGTGATGATGATGAGGATCAGCAGAGCACTTCAAAGTGAGTTTTTTGTTGATTTCTAGGCTAAAAATCGCAAATGTTGACGACTTAAAAATAGTCAATTTTGGCTTGAAAATTGTCAATTTTGACTCAAAAATAGTTAATTTTGACTTAAAAATTATCAATTTTAACTCAAAAATGATCAATATTGGGTCGAAAAGAATTAATTTTAGCTCGAAAATGTTCAATTTTAACTCAAAAATGATCAATATTAGGTCGAAAATAATGAATTTTAACCTAAAAATGGTCAATTTTTGGCTTAAAAATGATTAATCTTGGCTTGAAAATTGTCAATTTTGGCTTAAAAATGAGGCATTTTGAGCTAAAAATGTCATTTTTACTTTAAAATGACGAATTTTGGCTTAACAAGAACGAATTTTAACCCAAAAATAGTCAATTTTGCCTCAAAGATAATTAATTTTGACTTAAAAATGATGAATTTTGACTTAAAAATGGTCAATTTTGGCTCAAAATACCCCAATTTTTGCAGCGCCGACGTTCCAGCCGAGATCATCGATGACTCTCTGATGTCTCTCCAGGCTCACGCTCAAGACTGTTTTACTGTAGCCTTAGCTTCAAATCGCTGGCTAGCCACTGGCGGCGAGGACGACGTTGCCTATCTTTTCGACCAGAATGTCTCGGAAAATGAGCCAATTTTGAAAATCGAGCACAAGGATTCGGTGACTCAAGTCATGTTCAATTCCAACGAGACACTGTTGGCTACCGGCGATTTGAGTGGGAAAATTATGATTTCAGAGGTGGCGACGAAGAAGATTCGCGCTGAGGTTCGTGGCTTTCTACCGTGCGGCGTTAAAAAACGAAAAGCAACGAGATGAAAGATGGAAAATGAGCTAAAAATCGAGATTTTTTGCTCCAAAATAAGCCAGAAACTATAATTTTTGACCTAGAAAAATCTGGCTAAAAAATTGGGGGAATGACTGAAAATCGGTCGTTCTAGCACAGAAAAATGCTAAAATCTGACTGGAAATTCGAATTTCCCGCATTTTTTCAGTCGTAATTCTATTTTTGTGCGTTTTGTCGTCAAATTCGATGTTTTAAGCTTGTGAAACATGAAATCCAACAACTAAATGCACGAAAGTTCAAATTTCTGTGCATTTTGTCGTCAAATTTGATGCTTCCGCTGAAACAGACATCGAAATAGACGACAAATTACACAGAAATTCGAAATTTCCGGTTTTTCAGTCGAAAATTTGAATTTCGTGCAATTTGTCGTCAAATTCGGTGTTCATGTCGTTAAGACAGCGAAATTGACGACAAAATGCACAGGGATTCAAAACTTCCGGTTTTTCAGTCGAAAATTCGAACTTCTGTGCATTTTATCGTCAAATGTGATGTTTCAGCGGAAACAGACATCAAATCCTACGACAAAATGCACAGAAATTCGAAATTTCCGTTTTTTCGGGCGAAAATTTGAATTTTGTGCGTTTTGTCGTCAAATTTGACGTTTCAGCTGAAACAGACATCAAATCCTACGACAAAATGCACAGAAATTCAAAATTACGCCTCAAAACGCTCTAAAATCAGATTTTCTAGCTAAAAAAATTGCAGATTGACGAGTGCAACGACCTGGAATGGATGCGTTGGCACCAAACGGCCGACATTCTATTCGCCGGCGACAAAGACGGAATCCTATGGATGTGGCTGATTGGAAATAAAGGAATCGCGCAGTCCAAGGTGAGAAAATGCGATTTTTGGGCTTAAAAATGCCTAAAATTCATGAAAAATGACTGAAAATTTGGACTTTTGAGCTCGAATTGGCTTAAACCTCTAAAAATCATAAAAATTGGCCGTCTTTGAAGGTATAAACAAGCAGAAAGCGACCTGTTATATTTACCTCGCAAAAAGGCCAAAAAAGGTCAGCACAGCACATGTGATTTATTTATTACACTGTATAAACAATGCAAAAAAGAGGAGTGCGGCATCAAAAAAGGGTCAAAAATGAGGGATTTTTGGCTGGAATCGTCTGAAAAAGATCTACAATGGCCTAAATAGACCTTGAAATAGCTTAAAATGAGTCTAAAGTGGTCGAAAATGCACTGAAAATGACTTGAAACGGCCTAAAAATGAGCCAATATAGCTTAAAAATGGCCTTAACCAAGCCTAAAATCAGCTCTTAAGCTTAAAATAGCGATTTTCACACCAAAAAATTGAAAAAAAGTAATAAAACGCGTACAAACAGACGGTCCCTCAGCCGTCCCCCCAAACATCTGCCTCTCCTGCTGCCCTTATTGCTCATTCTCTCCTTCTCTCTCTCTGCTGGTGACCCCTAGAGAACATCTGGTCATATAGGACACGTCATCGCCGTCTAGAGAAGGGGATTAGGGGATGGAATTGCATTCAAAATGAATGGTTTCGAGTGGGAAATGGGTCCTTTTGAGATCAAAATTTGGTCCGACAGTGGGAAATAGGCCGAAATTCGGCTCCAAATCACTCAAACATGGACAAAATTTGCATGCCAAAAAGCGTTTTCATAGCACGAAAATTGGATTTTTGAGGTGTGGAAATGACCTGGAAACCCCCAAAAATTTGTCATTTCCACCCGAAAAATGCGGTTTTTGTGAAGAAAAACGACATATTTTTTGTTGTATAGTGGTTGTGTTGTGATTATTTCAATCTTAAAATGCTGAAATTTGGATTTTCTGACCTTAAAATCGTGAAATTTGTCATTTTCAGGCTATTTTAGCTCGGTGAAACGCCAATGTGAATTTCGAGCCTTGAAATCCCTAAATTTCGCCTCCTGGCGCCCTAATTTAGGCCTGGAAGTTCTTAAATTCCGGATTCTAAACTCCAAAAATATCATTTTCAGGTCATTTGAGCTGCCTGGACCCTTTAGAATCTGAATTTTTAGTCCAAAAGTGTTGAAATTCGGCGCTGGAAGCAAATTTGAAGCCTGGGAATGCTGAAAATCAGGATTTTGGACCTTAATTCAGGCCTGGATACCCCAAAATTCGAGATTCGGGACCCTAAAAGTCACATTTACAGGATATTTTAGCTCTCTGGAACCCCTAACTTCTAGATTTTGGGTCTTGAAATCCTCTGGAAACGCTGAAATTCGTGATTCTGGACCCGTTTTGGCCATTTTAGCTCCCTAAAACCCCAAAAGTTCCAATTTTAGGCCTCGCAAAGGCTCCCAGACCCCCCAGGATGCTGTCCGGGAGCCCGAATCGCCCCATCACTCTCCCATTCCATTTTTTGGTCTTTTCAAACAAAAAAGTCATAAAAACACTGCAGAGAAATCCCCCCTCCCCTCTTGTAAAAAGTCTCTCGGTTCTCCGGCCGACCGCTCTTTTTTTGCGTCCGCGACGCTTCTCTCGTCCCTCCACCATCCACACACTCTCTAACCGATTTTTCGTGTTCTCTGGGTCCATTTCTCTCGCTCTAAGAGCCTTTTCGCCTCTCGTTCTCTCTGGCCACTCTCTTCAATTCGCCTACCCTCTCACCGAGTGGTCACTTGTCTCTGCGGGTCACCACTGACGTTATTTCCACCCAACCGTCGTCGTCTCTGCCGTCTTTGTTCGCGCGCAGCTGTCGTGTTCTCTGAGGCGTCAGAAAGAAGATGAAGATGAAATAGTGTGAATTTGGAAGAGACGCAGAGAACGACGGGGAGGGAGAATTGACAGGCCGAATTGTATGTGTGTATGACTGACGAGGGAGGGAAGAGAAAGAAGTGGGGGACCTTGGCAGTTTTTGGATTCAAAACTTGGAGAGGGAATTTGGAGGGAACTGGAAGGTTCCAGAGATTCGAAATAGGTTTAGGTGGGTCTGGAAGGTTCCAGAAGGTTCGAGAGGATTTTAGGGGGTTCTAGGAGGTGTGATAGCGTTCTAGACGGTTCCAGGAGGTTCCATAAGCTTCTAGATGATTCCAGGAGCTCCAGACGTCTTCTGAAGGGTCTAAAAGGTTCCCTAGGCGTCTAGATGGTTCCAGAAGATTCCAGAGAGGTCTATAAGGCTCTAGATGATTTAGGTGGGTTTGCAAGGTTCCATAGGCGTCTAGATGCTTCCAGTATGTTCCAGAGGTTCTAGTAGGTGTGAGAGACTTCTAGAAGCTTCCAAAATGTTCTAGAAGGTTTGTAATAGTTCTAGATGGGTTTGGAAGGTTCCAGAAGCTTCTTGATAACTTCTGTAAGTCCCGAATGTTCCCGATGTCTTCTGAAGTTTCTAACAGGTTCTAGGCACATCTAGAAGGTTCCATGGGCTGTGAGAGGCTTGCTTCTAGAAGGTTTCAGACCACTCAAAAGAGAGTTACGTCTCCAGGCCGCCCAGAAAGATTCCAAAGCTATTAGAAGGTTCTAAGAGAACCCATGAAAGCCTTCTAGAAGTTTTCAGAAGATTCTAGATGACTTCCGTATGTTCCAGTAGGTTCCAGACGCTTTCTGAAGGTTCTAAAAGCTTCTAAGTTGATTCAGAACGTCATCCAGATCTATTAAAAAGGCCTATGGCGCTTCCCAGGCTGTTCTAGAAGGCTCCGCCATCTCGAAATTGCTCATCTCCGGCGGCTCAAACGCCGAAGAAAATAATATATTTCGCAATTTCCGCCTGAATGCTCTTTTTTTAATAACGTCTTCTTCTTCTTCGCTCAACTTCACTTTTTCCTCTATTGCTCAGCTTTTTTTCGAAAATTGCTATTTTCGTTTTTGCAGTTTGACGAAGACGATGAAGACGATGAAGAAGACTCAAATGGTGCTCCCCATACACACACACGCGCCGCTATGAATAAAACATTAGTTTGCTGACAAGTGTTGGTTGGTGTGCCGAAATACACACACAAAAAAGTGTCTGATGGCAGGGGAGCGAAAAAAGTGGCCTGAAATGTCAATTTTTGTGTCTCTTTGAATCGGAAATTTGGTGGTAAAAAGAGATTTGTCTCTCTGTTTAAAAGACCACTACCACTACCACTAGTACTACTATCTCTCAGCCCAGGCCACCTGCTGTTGAGAGGAGAGAGAGAGGAAAACGCTCCGAAATGATGACCGGTTACAAGGGAGAGAGGGAGATAAGCCTGGCCTCTAGGCGAGGGATGAGGATCTTCTGTGGGTAATTAGCGTGACAAGCAGGATGGACGGACACGGGGAGGCATCATTTAGCTGTCAGGTTCAAAGAGAGATGTCAAATGCATCCGAGGAAGGCTCCGGGATTCTGAATCCGGGAAGTCTCAGGGCTTTTGTTGTGGATTCTGGAGGATTCTAGGAGGGTCTGAAAGATTCTGGAAGATTCCGGAGGATTCTGGAGGATTCTGGAAGGTTCTGGATGATTCTGGAAGGTTCTGGAAGATTCTGCAGAGCTTCTGGCGGATTCTGGAGGGTCCTGGAGGACTCTGAAGGCATATAGATGATTCTGCAAAATTCAGAACCTTTGAGAAGGATTCTGGAGGATTCTAGGAGGGCCTGAAAGATTCTGGAAGATTCCGGAGGATTCTGGAGGATTCTGGAAGGTTCTGGATGATTCTGGAAGGTTCTGGAAGATTCTGCAGAGCTTTTGGCGGATTCTGGAGGGTTCTGGAGGACTCTGAAGGCCTATAGAAGATTCTGCAGGATTCAGAACCTTTGAGAAGGTTTCTGGAGGATTCTAGGAGGGTCTGTAAGATTCTGCAAGGTTCTTTCGGATCCAAAATAGTGGATTTTGAATCGAATAGGACCCCTTAACTCCATTTCAATGACTCCTGGATGATCCAAGCTGGATTTCTGTAGTCTGGAACTTGAAGGCTGTCAAAAAACACTGCTCAACCGTCCGTTCTGATGTGCTGAGCTACCCAGAAGATTCGACTGAATCCTACCTATCCGAGAAGTACCGTAACCGAAAAGCCCGGTTTTCGACAGACTTGGGATCTCCTTACTCCTTCCTGGATTACTGTGGCCGGGGATTAGAATTTTCGACTTTCTCTCGATTTTTTCAACGATTTGGAATCTTGGATTACTGTAGTCTAAATTCCTCCAGGATTACTGTAGTGGATTACTGTTTTTTCGCAAATTTCAAACAAAAAAAAACGGGATCCATTTCCCCAAACCAACCTGTCGTAGTGTTTAGAGAACTCTCTCTCTCTCTCTCTAAAATATTTGTGGTAAAGGTGTGTAAGCTTGAAAGTAAACCACCCAACCTGCCGCTCTCATCTTCCCAATCCTAGTCCCTTCCCGTCCGTCGTCCGTCTCCCCCAGGCCTCGTCCCCGATGAAAGTAAATTTGCTTTTGGGAGAGAGAGAGAGAGAGAGAAAGAGAGAGAGAGAAAAGGACACAGACACACAAGAAGAAGAAGAAAAAGAACATTTTTTGATGGTGTGGGAATCGGAATCGCTGGCGGCGAGGAGATTTTATAGGTTTGCACTTTCTCTATTTCAAAAAAGCAAGTGTTGACTGGTTTTTTTTGTTCTCTCTGAAGAACGGTGGCATTGACACGTGGCAATTGTCTAAGGGGGTCGACGCCTTCAAGGCCTTCTTCAAAAAATCTCTCCGAGGAATCTAGAAGACGAAAACCTTGAAATTCTCTCACCAAGGTTACTAAATTGGGCGACGACGGTGATGACGATGATGAGGAGAATTCAAGTGGAAGACGAAAGGAATTTTTGGGTTTTTTTCACGGAATTTGAGGCCTATTGAGGAGGAAGGAGAGGTTCTAGAGGATTGTGGATGGTTCTAGAAAGCTCTGGAAGGATCTGGAGGCGTCTGGAAGGTTTCTAGATAGTTCTAGATGAATCTGGATGATTCCAGATGGATCTGTAGGCGTCTGGATGCTTCTAGATGATGCTGACAGAATCTGGAAGGATCTGGATGTGCCTACATCGTTCTGAATAGTTCTAGAAGGCGCTTTCGATGCGTTTTTGAGCTCCTAGAGGCTTCTAGATGTTTCTTGATAATTCTGGATGCTTCTTTGAGATGATTCTAGATGGTCTTAGAAGCTTCTGGAATTTTCGGAACGGTTCTAGAAGATCATATGAATCAGTGGTCCTGAAAAGATTCTGTAGATCATGCCACATCTCTAGATTGCTCGTCCTGGACAAGTCAGCGCGTCCCTATGGGCTTCTGAAGACTCTAAAACAGCTCTGGAGGCTCGGAAGGGACGTTGAAGCTCGCTCTTTGAGAAAATTCTAGCTATTTCCACCTGGAAATCTAGCTCTGAAGCCTAGAAATCGACGATTCTTGACTTTTAGCGAGTTTCTAGCTATTTTCACCTGGAAATCTAGCTGTGAAGCTTCTAAACGACATCTGTAACTTGAAGTCGGCAAGTTCTGATGTCCGGAGCATCTACTGCGAATTCTGGCGGTTTCTAGCCATTTCCAGCTGCTCATGGTGCCTAGAATCCACGAAATCAAAGATCCTTGATCTGAAAAGCGTCACAAGACCCCACGGGAAGGGAAAATTCCAGAAAAAAGCAGCAAATTTCGCAATGTGTATTGTTTATTGACCTGGTGCTGCCGCCTCGTTGGCTGTGACTCTCTCTTCTTCAAACAACAGAGGTCTTATGATGATGATGATAACGGTGTGAGGTAAAGAGAGAAAGAGTAGTTTTCTGGTTGTTGTGTTCTTTCCGCTTTGTGATCATCACCATTCTCTTCTCGCAGACGACCAGAAACAAATTGCGTAACTTGTAAACGTTTCTTGTTTCGGACGAGAAAAAAGTTCCAATTTCCAGTTGAATCATGATAACAACACAGACGACACGCTCCTCTAACTGACTGACTTGACCCCCTCTTCTAAGAAAGGGGCGGAGCTTTGGGCAGGTGTCCCTATGAAGAAGAGGGGAGGGGTCCGATTAGAGAGAAAGAGAGGAGAAGATGAAGATGAATCGAAGTGAAAGGACAATAGACCTCATTGTGTATCCCAACAAGGAGCTCTAGGAGATTGATGGATGAGAAAAGAAAATGCTGAAAATTGCTCAAAATGATGACTTTTTGAGCCTGAAAAACTGCTAAAAATGGTTCAAAATGGCTGAAAATCGGCTCTGAATGGCGGAAAATTTTGAATCATTCGGATGCACTGGAATAGCTTAAAATGATCTGAAATCACAGGAAATCGGCTCTAAAAAAAGGTTCAAAATGCTCTGAAATTGCTGAGAATAGCCTAGAAAAGCTGAAAAATCTTGATTTTTTTTTGCCAATCAGAAAGCACTATTTTCAGGATGATTTCGGCTCTAAAATGGCTAAATTGCTGTGGAAATCTGCCAGGAAATAACCGGAAATGCTCTGAAAATGCTGAAAATATCGACTCTGAAAAACTGAAAAATTTGAGATCTGCCTTCCTTCAGAAATCGCCTATTTTCCGGCTGATTAAATTGGCTGAAAATTGCCTGAAAATGCAGAGAAAGTACTTGAAAAATCTCGATTTTCACCTCAGAAATCGCTATCTTCAGGCTCTAAAATGGCTGAAAATGCTCTGAAAAAGCTGAGGATCGACTGAAATGGCTGGAATTTCAGCCCCGAAATTATTGGTTTTTTTTTGTCTGAAACGACGGCTCTCTGGAAATTTGCACGAATCACTTTCAGCCGGCAGCACCGATATATTTTTGGCTGAAAATAACGGCTGAAAATAGGGGCCTGAAAACCTTATTTTTAGACTAGACTAGGCGGGGGGAGGAAGACAAACAAAGGAGCCTGAAAATGATGAAAACAATTACAAAAATATTGGTTTTCTGGAATTTGCAGTCTGGAAAAGTCTCAGGGAATTTTGAAAGGAAACGGGATTCAATCTGAAAATGAAAGAAAACAAAGAATTGGCTGAAAAAAAAATGGCTGAAAATGAAGGGAATTCGGCATTTCGGGCATGTTTCGAATCCAAAATCACCAAAAAACAGCGTTTTTGACCTGAAATGGGCAATTTTTGACCTGAGAAACGCTGAAAATTGGTCTTTGGATCTGAAACTGACTGGAATTGGCTAACAAACTGCTGAATTGAATACAAATTTCAGTGAAATTCGATTTCGAAACTCTTGAAAAGGGCCCGAAAATTGCGTTTTCTGGACCTAAATGACCCTAAAATCGGCAATTTTTAGTGTGAAAATCGCTGAAAATTACTATTTGACTGAAATTCAGCACTCACTTTTCTCAAATTCCACCGATTTTGACCGGAGTTCGATTTGGAAATCAGCGAAAATCAGCTGGAAATTCCTGAAAATGTCCCGAAAATCGACAATTTTTGACCTGAAAAACGCTAAAAATCAATATTTTGCTGAAATTCGAAATTCACATTTTTTTTTCTTATCAAATTCCATCAATTTTGATACCTCCTGAAGAAGATCTTTGAAAGCTCTACATTCTCTAATTTCTCTGCGTCTCTCTCTCTCTCTCTCTCTCTCTCTTTCTGATATTAAAAAATTTCTGAAATATCAGACATCCTGACGCGAGCTGGCTTGTTTATCACCATTCATTTCTCTGCGTCTCTTCACTCGGCACACTCTCTCCTCCTCCCTATCTCTCAGCCAGTGGCGTTGCTATGGAATTTTCAATTTCAAGACATGATTTCAGCTGCTCTAGACTCCGCCCATTTTCTCTCTCTCTCTCTCTCTCTCTCTCTCTCTCTCTCTGTGTGCTCAAATCCAGAGAGAGAGAGAGAGTGAGAGAGCAAAAAGAGAAGGCGAAGAAGCCGTAAACAAGTCGACGCAAATTGAATTGAAAAGCAGAAGAGGGAGAAGAAAGGGGAGAGAAGGGAATGTGCTAAGAATAGAGAACGAAAGGGGGATCTAATCCACACGCATGACCGAAGAGAGAGGGGGCGCAGAAGGCTTCCGGCGGGGGATGAGAGAAGGGACCAACGGACTAGAACTTTGAGATTCGCACTGAAAACGGGAGTGTAAGGGCTGAAAATAGCTCATTTTGAGCGTTGAAGTGACTGAAAAATGGCTAAAAACGGAGAAAAAATGACTGAAAATTGACTGAAATCGATCAAGATTTGGTCCAAAAAGAACCAGTTTGAGTGGCAAAGCAACTGGACTAGAACTTTGAAATTCGCACTGAAAACGGGAGGAAAAAGCGCTGAAAATAGCTCAGGAACGACTTGTTTTGCATGCGAAAGTGACCAAAAAAAGGCTCAAAACGCCTGAAAAAATCACCCACAGATTAGGCCAAAATCGCTCAAAATGAACTGAAAATGAGCCTGAAAATCATCCTCGAATATGGCTCAAATTGAGGTATAAAGCTACTCAAAAATGCTGCTTTTCAAATTTTATAAATGACTGATTTTGAGTAAAATGTCCTGAATTTTGGAAATTGCCCAAAATTTGTAAATTTTGGCTGAAAAGTCATCTGGAATAGCTCAGAAATTGCTGAAAACCACTTAAAATGGCTTAGAACAAACTGAATGAAATCTATCTAGATTTGATCAAGATTTGCTCGAAAACAAGCCATTTGTGATGAGAAACGATCCAAAATTGCTCGAAATCTCAAGTTTTGGCTCTAAAATCATCCGGAAAAGGGCTGAAAATAGCTCATTTTGAGCGTCAAAATAACTGACAAATAGCTCGAAATTCAGAAAAATCGCTGAAAACCACTGAAAATGGCTGAAAATTCACTGAAATCGGCACATTTTGAGTGGCAAAGCAACTGAAAAGTGCTCAAAGTAAGCCCCAAAATCGCTTCAAATCTCTTAAAATGAACTGAAATCGATCTAGATTTGGTTGAAAATGACCCAAAACTGGTTAGGTTTGGCTGGAAAGTCATCCGGAACAGCTTAAAATTGGCTGAAAACGACGATTCACTCTTCATTCATCTCGAACCGCCGCACTTCCTTCCTCTTCCTCTTCATTCCCATTCATTTCTTCTTCTTCTTCATAAATAGAGTCCTTTGTGAGAGACACAACCTCCTCATTGAATACTAATTATATATATATAGAAAGGACCCCCATTAGAGTGGGGGGCCCTCATAAAAAATGAGAAGCACCATCTGCTTTGGGGGGAGGTGCTGCTGAGCAATAGAAGCCAAAAAATGGGCGAAAATCGTTCCCAAAGGGGTGAGATTTGGCGAAAAAATGAGCTAAAATAGTCGGGAAAGTGCTGAAAATGGCTGAAAATCGGTTCTAAATAGCTGGAAATAGAAGTTATGGTTGTCTAAGATGTCTTAAAATGGTCTTAAAATGGCTGTAAAGCGCGCCAACGACACGCCAGCCAAGAAGATTGCGAGCTGGACCATTTAGAAGGGGTGGAGGATCTATGGCATCTGCTAAACGCGCCAACGGCACGCCAACCGAGAATATTGAATCCTGGGCTATCCAGAAGGCGTGACACACGAATTCGACTGGAAGTGGGCTGAAAGTCAGCCAGCCCAAAATTGGCTGAAATTGACTGAAAATGATCGGAATTGAGCTGAAAATAGGCTGAAAATGACTGAAATTGAGCATTTAATGAACTAAAATGAGCTGAAAATGGCTGAAAACGATTGAATAGTGACTAGACGTTCTACACAAAGCGGCTGAAAATGTCTGAAAAAACTCGTCGGAAAGTACACTGAAAAGAGTTAGCATTGATTGAAAATAGTCTTAATTTGGCTGAAAATGACCGTAATTTGGTATAAAACAGCTTAAAGCAGTCCAGAATGAGAACGAAAGATTTAGTGCGAAATTGGCCGAAAAATGCCTAAAAATATCTGAAAATAGAGGTTTTTAGCTAAAAATTTCTGAAAATCTGAAAATCCAAATTTTCATGTTTGCAGGTCTACTCTGGAAATGGAGCCTCCTGCACAGTTGGATGTCTCATGCCGGACGGAAAACGCATTCTTTGTGGCTATTCCGATGGAATCGTTCGTGAGTTTTTGGCTGAAAATCGCTGAAAATGTGCCATTTTTGCTGGAAAAAAAGCTCTCAATTTCGAGGATTTTAATATAGAAAATCGTGGCCGCAAATCGCTGAAAAAAATGCTAATTTTTTGAAGATTTTAAGCCCGAAAATTCTGGCTTTTTCTCGAGATTTTCTATACGATTTTTAGATAAAAATACACTTTTTCGAGATAGAAAAAATGTCTAATCTCTTGAAAAACCCATGGATTGTCGATTCTGAATCTTTTAATCCTGGACTTCTAGTCTTTCCTGCTTGATTGACGCAAATTCCCGAGATTAAAAGGATTTCAGATGAATTGAGGGGGATTTTTGGAGCCAAAAAAAGGGATTTATAGGAGTTAATCCATGAAATTTGGAGAAAAAATGCTCTAGAAACTTCTGGAATTTCGGGGGGTTTCTGTCGTCAAATTTAGGATTTTCGCGGCGTGCAATTTTCAAGAATTCAGGTTCAAAAACCCGCAGAAAATTGAGTTTTTGAATCGAATTTTCAATTTTTGGGGGTCTGAAATTATGAAAAATCAAGGAATTCGAAAAATCTGAAATTCTAGAACTCTTCCTCTCTTCCAGGCATGTGGCTGCTCCGCGAAGAAACCAGCACCCACCTCTATTTCCACTCTCCAATCACCGCAATCGATCATCACGTCTCCCAAACGGTAGCCATCATTGGAACACAATCAGGAACTGTGAACGTAGTGAATACGGCGTCTCCGGACAATGTCCTCAAGAAGATCTCACTTCTTCCACCGCCCGGAGTCAAATCAACGACGATCACAGCTGCGGGAACGGCTAAAGAAGAGGAAGAAATGGAAGAAGACGTGGCGAATTGTGTGGAGAGTTTGGCGATGGCACCGTCGCATCCATGGTTCGCAGTTGGGAGGAACGATGGATCCATGTGTATCTATGAAATGGACTCGAATGCGCCTAGAAGCATTTTCCAGTCCAATCAAATGATGGTAAGAGACGGATTCTGGGGCTTTTACCCGTCTAACGTCTTCTGGAGCTGATAGAATTCTTTAGAAGTGTTTGAGTTATAGTCAAATTTTGAGCTTTTGAAGACGAAAAACGACCGATTTTTAGGCCAAAAACTGCCTCTGACGTCATCTGACACCGTCCAGCGGATTCTGAGGATTTGGAAAAGCTAGCTTACTCATTCTGTACCTCTTTTCACGGCATCTGAAGTCTAGAATCTTGTTGATCAGCTTCTGAAATATCCAGAAGACGTCTAGAGGGTTCCGGAGGATTAAGTTGACTTCTAGAGACTTCTGGACGATTCAGACCACATCTAGAGGCTTCTGAAGTTATCAGATGACGTCTAGATTCTTCTGGGCTCTTTCGATGCTTTCCAGTAGCTTCTGAACCATCTAGATTTCCGTTCAGACGATTTTAGAGCCTTCAGAAGACGTTGCCAAGATTTTTGAAGCTTCTGAATCTCTTCAAGAACCTTTCAAAGCTTTTCAATTGACTTCTTATGTCATCGGAAGGACCCTAGAGATTCTAGAAAGCGCCATTTTGAATGTAACTGACGCTCTGAACTGGGTTCTGGACCACCTAGACGATTCGTGTAGACTTCAAAATCTTCCCTAGTGATGTATGTAACGTCGTCTAGCGAGTTCTGAAGCGTTTTCAGGCAAAACAGGTCAAATTTTAAGATTTGAAGTCGATTTTCAACTTTTAAATGAGCAATTTCCAGTTAGATTTGGCTCTTCAGACCTTTTGAGCTTCTCATTTAAGCCTAAGCCATTAAGCCATCATCATCATTATAATATTTTGCCATTATCTCTTTACCCTTTAGAATAATAATACATACCTAAATGGCTCTTTGTGTATTCCGTAACCTCTCCCTCCATTATTCCCATTAAATGTCGTTCGATTTGACAGAGACACAGAGAACAATAAAGAGACGAAGGGGAAGCCCAATTAACTCTCTATGTTCCTAATTTGCAGGCAATCGTAAAAGTGATCTGGTCGATGGAGGGCAATGCGCCGTACGTCACAACTGGCTCGATTGATGGCACAGTGAGAGTGTTCGATGCCCGAGATAGTTCGCTGGTTAAGGTGAGAGATTTGGGGGGTGGATGAAAATGAGCTGAAAATAGTTCGAGAAACAGGCAAAAAATGTCCTAAAATTGGCTGAAAATAGCCCAAATTTGTCTGAAAATTACCTAAAAATTACTGAAATAATTCAAAAAAATATTGGCTGAAAATGGCTTTAAATTTGATTGAAAATGGTGAAAGTCGGCTGAAAATAGGCCCAGAATCGGCTGAAAATAGGCTAAATTCGGCTGAAAATGGTCTAAAAGTGACTGAAATTAACCCTAAACTCGACTGAAAACAAACCAAAATCGGCGAAAAATGACCGAAAAATGTCTGAAAATGGCCCAATGTTGGCTGGAAAAAAGGTCTGAATAAATTATTTTAAACTGGCACGAAAAAACCCCTAAATTTTACTGAAAATTGCCTAAAATAGACTGAAATTGAGCTGAAAAAGTCCCAAAAATCGGCTGAAAATAACCATAAATTGAATGGCTTAAAGTTGTCTGAGAATGACCCAAGTTTTACTGGAATTGGTCCAAATTTAGCTAAAAACTAGACAAAAATCGTCTGAAAATGGCTGACAATTACTGAGGAAATTGAGCCGGAAAATACCTAAAAATGACTGAAAATAGTTCGAAAAACCGGCAAAAATGACCTAAAAGTGACTGAAATGATTCAAAAAAAAGTTTGGCTGAAAATAGCCTTTAAATTTGATTGAAAATAGTGAAAGTCGACTAAAAATAGGCCTAGAATCGGCTGAAAATGACCCAAAAATGGCTGAAAACGACCAAAAAATGTTGCCTTTAAAAAAACATGGAATTCCATATTTTTGAGCTCGAATTGCAGTTTTGAAACATGCTCCATTTGATCTGAAAATCGTTGAAAATGGCTCATTTTTAGCATGGAATTTGCTGAACATGTTAATTTTAAACATTTCGAAACTAAGAAATCGCTCGTTACGTTTTGTCAGAAATCGACTGAAAATGCCACGAAAATTCGCTGAAATTTTCGAAAACCAAAAATTTATGAAATAGGATTACTGTAGTTGGAGGTACAACTTACTGAAATTGCTCAGTTTCAGCCTATATTGGACCCAAATCACTGCCCATTTTGCTCATAATTTCTCATTTTTGAATTTTGAAAATCTTTAAATATTGAAAATTTCTCATTTTGGGCTAATTTTGAACATAAATCACCCCTATTTTTCACCCGAAAACTCGAAATTTCCATTTCCAGGAACTCCACAACGGCGGCGACGAAGTGCTCGACGTGCTGGTCATTCAATCGAACCCCCATCGAATTATGACGGCTGGAAGTGGAGGCGTTGTTCGAGTCTTTGATTTAAATTAAATTTTGCGCTATTTATACCTCCTTTTCCCGGTTTCTTAGAGTCCCAATTGGTTTTGTAGTTTGTTGTTTCGGATCCGGAAGTATTGCTCATTTTAAGGCTGTTTTTTTTTTGCCAAAATTGAGCGTTTTTAGAGCCAGAAACGCTGAAAATTGGCTGAAAATCGACAATTTTCTGGTCATTTTTCCACTAAATTTTGGTTTTTTTTGCTTCAAAATCCTCAAAATTCGACCATTTTGCGACTTTCAAGGTGTAAAAAAAATCGATTTCAGTCGATTTTTCATGCTAAAATGTCGTTTTTTTGGCTTAAAAATACGAATAATATTAACGGAAATTTCTGTCATTTTTTAGGCAAAAAATTTGAATTTTTGAGAAAAAGCAGAACTTCTGAATATCTAAAAAACATAAAATTTTGAAAAACAAATTCGAAATTCCTCAAAAAAAAGCAGAAATTGAAACAGAAAACAAACTTTTCTAAAATTTCTAGAAACTAAAAAAAACTGGAATTTCATTTTTCGACTGAAATCTGTGGTTTTTTGGGCTTCGACGAGCGCCGAAATTGGTCAAAAATGAGCTTAAAATGATTCTTAAATACTTCTTTTCCTAGTTTTTGTCTCTGTTTTTGAAATTTCCATTTTTCTCTATTTTTCTCCTCTTTTTGGCCTGTTTTTCGCTTCTTTTTTTTTCTTGTTTTTTGTTATCAGTTATCACTTCTTTTTCCCCCTTTTTTCCCCATGTTTTTTTGTTATGCTAATCGCTGTCGTTTTTTGTTGTTCTTTTTCATTTTTTCTTACATTTTTCCATTTCTCTCTGTTCATCTGCTTTTTTTTTCTAGAAAAAAAATCTGTGTTTTTACGGCTGAAAATCTTCTATTTTCTAGAAAAAAACTGAAATTTCTGAATTTTTGGAATTTCTGGGTTTTTGAATTTCCTAGAATTTCTGAATTTCCGAATTTTTGATTTTCTAAATTTCCTAGAATTTCCGAATTCCTAAATTTCTGAATTTTCAGCCAAATTTCGTCCGATTTTCTTTAAAAAACGATTTTGAGAAAAAGTGAAAATTTAGGTTTTTAATAAAAAATTGTTGTACTTGAATTTTTCCCTTTTTTTCGAATTTTTTGTGTGTCATCTATGTGAATCCGACAAGAGTACGGTGTGATTACCTTCATTTTTTTTTGGGTGTTATCGATTTTTTAAAGGTGGGGGGACAGGAGATTTTTCGTAGTTTTTTTGTAGCTAGAGTATGCATTCTACTGTCACGGTGTACAACGCTTAATGTCACTCTGCGTACAGCTGTCGTCCTCGACTTTATGTATGCAATCGGGCGTGCGCTTTCTCTTTGCCCGCGTGGCTCAGTCGGTAGCGGCGCCGCACCCTCAATCATCGCCCTCACAAGTTCAACTCCTCGAGGGGCATCTTTGAACGGAATTTCGAGAAAATTATCTTTTTTTCATGTCCCCCCACCTTTAAGGAAAAAAATTTGAATTTTTGAGAAAAAACTTAAAGTTTTGAGAAAAAATTAGAAATTCCTAAAAAAAAGCAAAAACTTTTAAAAAATGAAATATTTTCATTTTTTCAGAAATTCGAAATTTTAGAAAATTTTTGGGAAAAAATCTGAAAATATCAAAAATTAATTTTCAGAAAATTGCTCCTTTTTTGGCCTAAAAATTCTGGTATTTCAGAAAACATGGAAAAACCGAATTATCAGCTCTACCGTAATACAACGCTCGGCGAGGCACTTCAGAAGACGTTAGACGACTTCGTGAGCGAGCAGTTGATTCCGGAGAATTTGTCGAAAAAAGTGATGGACTCATTCGATAAATCGATCAATCGAATTCTCCCAATTAAGGCGAGAAATAAGGTGAAAATTGGCATACAATTTGAAACATTTTGGCCTAAAAATTGATATTTTTGGTATTTTTTCGAGAAAAATCCAAGAATTTTAGGTTTAAAAACAATTTTCAATGAAAAAAAACATCATTTTTACGTTAAAAATCGTTTTTTTCAGCTCTAAAACGCTAAAAATGCGCTGAAAATACCCTAAAAATTATCGAAAATTCAAAAGTCCGCATTTTTGCGTCATGGTGTCAGGGTAAGGTGTATTGCGGACCCGGGCACCGAACCTTACGACACTTGGTTTTTAATTCTTTTTTGGGCATTTTCTGGTGATTTTTTAGGGTTTTTTTTTTGCAAAGCAAGTTATTAATAGATTGAAATTTTATTAAAATTGAAATTTTTATAAAATTTTAGGCTGGAAAATGCCAAAAATTCTCTAAAAAATTGATTTTTGAAGAAAATTTTTTTCCAACATTTAAAATTTTTTTTCAGGTGAATTTCCGTGCTGATAAACTTCGTGCCTATCGTTATTGTGATAACGTTTGGACGTTCATAGTGGAACAAGTCGATTTAAAGGAGGCCATTGAGCCGAACGCGCCGGTGAATCGTCTGAAGATTGTCGCCTGTGATGGACAGACGAAAGGACAGCTTGCCGGTGCTGGATCATCGCATGCTTAGAGAGATTTGGCGAGAAATTTAAATATTTCGAAGTTTTTGAATTTTCGAAAAATTCCGATTTTGAGCCAAAAAAAATTGTTTTTTGACAAATTTTTTTTTGAAAAATCAGATTTTAGGTCATTGATGATGATTTAATTGCGACATTTTTGAATTTCCCATCAAATTTTGGTCCGAAATTTGAATTTTTTGAAAAAAAATTTTTCGAAAAATTTCAAAAATTTTTTTTTCAATTTTTTCAGAATTTTATATATTTTTTGTATATCTTACCTCTCATAATAACCTCGTTTTTCCGATTTTTCTAAAAGTGATTCTCGATAATTCTGTGATATATTTTTCCTATTTTTCTGTGTTATTTTTTTTTGAAATCAGTGATAATTAGCCCCCAAGTGATATTTTTTGGAAATTTTGGTGATATATTTTTTAATTTACTGTGATATGAATAAATAAATATTTTTTTTTACTTTTTTGGATTTTAAGGTTTTCAGGAAATTTAAGAAAAATTTTCAAAAAATTCGAAATTTGAGATTTTTCGATTTTTTTTTCAAAAAATTGTACATTTTATGGCTTTTTTATCGATTTCAGACACTTTTCTAGCTTTTTGAATTTGCGAAATTTCTGAAAAAATGGAAAAATTCGAATTTTCAAATTTTTCGAATTTTGTCGAATTCTTTGGGAATATTATGTGTTTCAGGTCTATTTTATTAATTTTCACACAGGTTTCCTGCTTGAAAATTCGCGAAATTTCAATTTTTCGTCAGAAAATTTGATATTTTCGAAAAAACAAAATTTTAGGTCATTTTTGAGCAAAATCTGGACAATTTCCAGCTTTTTATTAGATTTTAACGGATTTACTATTATTTTTTAGCCTCAAAATAAATTTTTTTGCTGTTTTTCTAGTTAAAAAAGCTGAAATTCTTCCAAAAAACTAGCTGAAAATCCATCACAAAATAGCTGTCTGCATTTCTGCGTCATGGTGTCAGAGCAGTGTGTGTTGCGTACCATGCGCCGAACCTTACGACACTTGATTTTTTGCATTTTTTGGTAGTTTTTTATGTCATTTTTCTTGGTTTTTCTTGCAAAAAAAGCGAAAAATTGCTCCAAATTCTAGAAAATTCTAAAGTTTCGATATTTTCAAAAACATATAAAATGAAGATTTCAAGGTTTAAGCCGGTTTTTTTCTAATAAAACTTAAAAAAAAATTTTTTTTCGTATTTTTTTTTCGTAAAAATTCGAAATCCTAGCCTTGTTTTAGGTTTTTTGCCAAGAATTTTCTCCTAAAACCCATCGAAACAGCAAACGCGCCCCAGCGAACACCCATTTTTGTCGGCGCTCAATGTTTATGGATTCCCGCTCGTTTTTCACCGAATTTTCGCGTTTTTTTCCAAAATTTCAGCCAAAAAATTGCGATTTTCAGCCGAAAATGGAGCCGATGGGTAGTGCGAAGAAGAAGAAAAAGGCGGAGAAGAGTCGAAAATCGGAAATAATCCAAATAAAACTTCAAATCGCAAAGCCGGGCAGCAAAAAGTACACTCATTTGGATTGGAATGAGATGTTAAGGGAAAATGTGAGACGATTTTATCGATTTAGGGCGAAAAATCTGAAAAAAAAAATGGATTTTTAAGCTTAAAAACTGGAAAAAACGATGTTTCCAATGTTTTCAGGGAAAACAACGAGACGAGGATGAGCTGCGACGATTCTACGATGAGGATACGTTGTTTATGGCGAAAAAGCTCAGCGAAACGGTTGGAAATTTTGAAAAATTCGAAAAAACGGCTAAATTTGACCTAAAAATCAATTTGGAACTTTCTGGTGAAATTCCGGGCTTCCAGGCTCAAATTTTGCTTTTCGAGCTTTTTTTTCGAGTTTAAAACGCCAATTTTGAGGTTTTAAAGCAAAAAATTCGGATTTTCCATTAAAAAAACTAGCCTAGAATCTGAAAAAATCGATTTTTCTGCAGAAATCAAAGTCCGGCAAGAAGATACGAGTGAATTTGGACGAAATTCAGCACATGAACCGGAATTGTGGCTATGATATGGACGATGATTTTATCGATGACACAGAAGCGGTGAGTAGCTGAAAATAGGCTAAAAATAGCGGAAAATCGGCTGAAAATGACGAAAAACTGGGCTAAAATTACCAAAAAATTGCTGAAAACGGCCTGAAATGACCTATAAATCCAAAATTCTTGGATTTTTTGCTCATTTTTCATCCATTTTCAGCTCAAAATCTGCCTGAAATTGGTCAAATATATAGGCTTAAAATAGGCTTGAACTAGCCCAAAATTGGCTTAAAATGGTCTCTAAAATCGTCGAATTCGATCCCAAAATTTTCCTGGAAACTGGCTGAAAAAATAGAAAAAAATAGCCGAATTTAGGCTAAAAATATCCGGAATTCTTGAATTTTCAGCCATTTTTAGCTTTAAAATACGCTGAAAATCGTTATTTTTAGCCTAAAATCGCCAGAAGACGAGCAAAAGTGATATATAGTCGAAATTTGGCGAAAAATGGCTCAAAATCTCTAAATTCGAGAGCCATTTTCAGCCAAAAAAAAAACACTCGAAAAACCTGAAATTTCCCAGAAAATGGGCTAAAAATAGTATTGAAATTTGGCAAAAAATCGCTTAAAATAGCTTTAAAAATCCATGTTTTTAAGTCATTTCCAGCTAATTTTCCGGAATTTGGCTTGGTATTTTCAGCCATTTTCAGCACCCGAAAATTCAGACAAAAAATCGAAATTTGGGCTCATTTTCAGCCATTTTCAGCCTAAATTCGCCAGAAATTGATCAAAATCCTTGGATTTTCAGCCATTTTCAGCTCCCATACCACCCCTCAAATCCAACTGAAATAGTGGAAATTTGGCTGAAAATTGACTGAAAATCGCCATTTCCAGTCGAAAAACCACGCTAAAAACGCTAATTTCAGTCATTTTCAGCCGAAAAATGCTATTTTCAGCCTAAATTCGCCAGAAATTGATCAAAAATCTTGGATTTTCAGCCATTTTCAGCCCCCAAAACGCCTCTAAATCCCCAAAAAATGACATGTTTGCAGGTCGATGACTCGGTATTTGCCTCAAAAAAGGGCGGATTCTATGCGGGACGTGGTGAGCTCAAGGCTCAAAATGACGTTGACGACGAGGACGATGAGGACGACGATGATGAGGAGGAGGAGGATTCAGATGACGGAGGAGCACAGATTCAAGAGAAAAAGCAGAAAAATCAGCAGAGGAAGCCACTAAAAGAGCAGCAGAAGAAGAAGAAGACGTCAGGCGAATCGGAATCGTCGTCGTCGGATTCAGATGCGGAACGTCCGAGACTCGCCGGTGGGCCGCCGACCATACGAATGGCCGGCGGACCGCCGAATGGAAAGAGACCAGCGCCGCCGGTGGTCCCTGGCGTCAGAGCTTCAGATGCTGCGGTGCCGACGATGAAGACTGCCACGTCATCAAGCTCATCAGACATTGTTTGTTTGGATGACGACGGAGAGCCACCAGCCAAGAAGAAGGCAACAGCTGCTACAGTAACCCTGAAGAAGGGCAGGATGGATGAGGATGAGCATACTGTACGCGTTTTGGAGCATGAGAAATTGATCTTTTTTCTATTATTTCTGAAAATCGCTGAAATTCGTCTTATCTTGAAAATCCTCTCTGAAAATGTGTTTTTGAAAATTTTCGAAATTTCAAAAAATCCCATTTTTCGAAAATTTTTTGAAAAATCTCTTTTTTTTTTGCTCTAAAAATCGCTGAAAATCGCAAATTTTTGCAAAATTTCAATTTTTCCAATTTGCTTTTTTGGTTATTATGAGAGGTAAGATATCCAATTTGCTTCATTTTTTGGTCTGTTTTCGACCATTTTGGATCATTCTAGACCGATTTCCACCGAATTTGGAGATTTTTTTGGCATTTCTTACTCTAGATTCGGCTCAAATTCACCGTTTTTAAGCCGATACAGACCCATTTATTGCGGGATTTTTTCCTGCTTTTTTTCGACCTCAAATTGGTCTGTTTTCTGGCTTTTTCTCCTGGGGGAAAATCGAATTTTCAGTCGATTTTGGCAGATTTTTAGCCCTCAAAATTTTGGCTATTTTTGGCGGCGTTTTTTGACCTAGATTTGGCTGAATTTGGCCATTTTCGGGTCATTTTCAGTCAGATTACTGTAGTTTCGAGATAAATTTCGGGCCAAAATTATTTTTCATTTTTCAGCCATTTTCTGCGATTTTATGCGATTTTAGACAAGTTTTAGTTGAATTTTGAGCATTTTCAGCCAATTTTTGTCAATTTTGGGTCATTTTTTTAGCATATTTTGGACTTTCTCTAGCCAATTTTTGAGCATTTTCAGACTTTTTTGCTAGTTTTTCATCATTTTTAAAGCATTTTTCGACAATTTTCAGCAATTTTCGACAAGTTCAAGCCATTTTTCGAGATTTTCAGACGTTTTTAGACTATTTTCAGTCGATTTTGGGCGATTTTCAGCCGATTCTTGCCTATTTTCAGTCATTTTTGACCTTTTTAAAATCATTTCGAGTCTTTTTCAGTCTATTTTAGGCGATTTTCCGTCTATTTTCAGTCAGTTTTAGCCATTTTTCGAGCATTTTCAGTCATTTTTTGAGCATTATCACTATCAGTTTGATTGATTTGTCATATGTTGCAGGCCACGACATCAACTTCAAATGGAATCCCAACCGTTCCGAAACTGTCTCCCCAGAAGACGACGACGTCATCTGAATCCCCAACGTCTTCTACATCTACCCAGAAGGCGCTGACAGCAGAAAAAGCGTCGAAACTGTTCGATCGTCTGAAATCACTGGGAAATCGATTCAAAGAATCGAAATCGACGAATTTCGACGATGAAACGATGGAAATCATCAGGAAGTACTACGATTTGATCAATAATTCGACTGGTGAGAGAGTCAATGTCGAACCACTGATCTATACGATTGCAACGAGTTTCGGAATCACTTCTGAGCAAGTTATGAAGCAGATCACGCACGCGATGCTCAAAAAAGTGGGTTTTCTTGGCTGAAAATCGGCTGAAATAGCCTTAAATTAGCTGAAAATCGAGTAAAAATGGCTCTAAAAATGTCGATTTTCAGCAAATTTTCGGCCATTTTCTGCGGAAAATCGACGAAAAATTCCCTAGAACTGCCCGAAAAAATGAATCCCCGTAATCTGTAGAAAATGGCCGGAAATGGCTGAAAACGATCAAAAACGGCTCAATTCAGGCTGAAAATGCATTAAATTAGCTGAAAATCGAGTGAAAATGGCTCTAAAAATGCTAATTTTCGACAGTTTTGACCATTCTTGGACCATTTTAAGCCTATTTTGACCCATTTTCAGTTAAAAAATGGTCGGAAAATGGGTAAAAATTTAAAAAAAAAATAGCTCAGATTAGGCTGAAAATGACCACAAATTGAGTTTTTTTTTGGCTGAAAGTCAATAAAAATAGCATTAAATTGGCTGAAAATCGAGTAAAATCGAGTAAAAATTTTGCAAAATTCGCTAAAAAGCGGTTTTCTAGGCTGAAAATCGAGTAAAAATGGCTCTAAAAATGTCGATTTCGGCAATTTCTCGGCGATTTTCAGCTAATTTTCGGTCATTTTCAGCGGAAAAATGACGAAAAATTCCCTAGAACTGCCCGAAAGTGGCTCAGACTGGGCTGAAAATGAACCAAAACTTGCTGAAAACGACTCGAAATGACTTCAAGTAGCCTAAAGTCATGGCTGAAAATGCTCAATAATTAACCTAAAAATGACCCCGTAATCTGCAGAAAATGTCCGGAAATGGCTGAAAACGATCAAAAACGGCGGCTCAATTCAGGCTGAAAATAGATCAAAATTGACCCGAAAATTGGCTGAAAATGCTCCAAAAGTGCTTAAAATAGGGTATAAACTGGTCAAAACTAGTCAAAACTAGTGCATAAATGACTGAAAGACCTCCTGCCTAGCGAAAAATTGGCTGAAAATGACTCGAAATCGGCTGAAAATGGCCTAAAATGGCCTAAAAACGGTCGAAAAATGACTTTTAATTGGGCAAAATTAACAAAAAAAATGGCTTAAATCGGGCTAAAAAGGCCGAACAATAGGCTTTTAGACGATTTTGAGTCTATTTTTTGCTATTTTCATCGAATTTTCACCGAATTTTCCAAGTATTTTCACATTTTCAGGAACCATCAACACCATCGAAAACTACAGTAACCGCAACTACAGTAACCCCAGCGCCACACGAACAAATCGATTGGAAATTGACGCCGAACGAGCTGCCGTCGATGAGTGAGATGGATTTACAAATGTTGACGACGATAGTCAAATCGTGGGTCGCCAAGAAGAAATTGACGACGGAACTGATGAAAAAATGGATCGACGAGGCGAATCGGCTGAAATTCAGTGCCGATCAGGCTAGATTGAAGTTGTAAGTGTGCTTTTTGAGCCCAAAAATGGCTGAAAATCCAAGAAATATGTCGCAGAAATCTGAAAATTCGAGTTTTTCAACCCTAAAAATGGCTAAAAATACGATAAAATCGATCTAAAAATCATCAGAAACAGGACACTTTTGCCATGAAAACAGCTGAAAATAACTGGAAAATCCGAAAATTCGAGGGTTTCGACCTCAAAAATGGCCAAAAATCTGGAAATTCGACGCTTCTTGACATCGAAAATAGCTAAAAATCTAAAAACTTGACCTAAAATTTGGTGAAATTGAGATTTTTCACCTCCAAAAATGGCGAAAAATTCGTTAAATTCGATGTTTTTTGACGCCAAAAATAGCTAAAATTCGCTAAAAATGACATTTTTAGCATGATGTGGCCTAACTTTTCGAATTTCGCTAGGCCACCATTTCTAGGCCATCCTTTTGACCCCAAAATTCAAATTCCCCATTTTTCAGCTACGAATTGGTACAATCCGCGCCAGATTTGGATAAGACAACGCAGCAGCAGGAGAATGGAAACGAGGTAGGGGTACTGTAGGATTACTGTAGTTGTGAGCTGAAAATTGAAGGTTTTTGGCTCAAAATTCCCATACTTAACGCATAAAAAATTAGCTCTCTTTTTTGGCTGAAAATCAATATTTTCAAAGGTGGATTACTGTAGTTTTGAGCTAACAGCCAAATTTCCTTGTTTTTAAGCTCGAAATTGGCATTTTTCGACGATTCTAGGCCATTTTCAGCTGATCTAGGTCATTTTCAGCGCCTTTTCAGCCCCATTTTCATTGATTTTAAGCCAATTTCTCGAATTTCAGATGCCGAAACACGAGCGGTCCCGAAAAGCGCGAATGTTCCTGCATCAATGGGTCTATCTATCTCGGAAATACGTTGAAATGATACTGCCGACTCTGAAGAAGGACCAACCGACGGACCAATTGGCACAGAAACAATGGCTGCTGTCAACGCGTTGAAAGATGCACTTAAAAAGCAAATTACGCTGTTTGAGAATAAGAAAGAGTGAGTTTTGGGACCAAAATGGCCCAAAATTGAAGATTTTCAAAAATTCAAAAATTTCAAATCTCCCGGAAACAGGTTAAAACTTGATCTCAACGTATCAAAAGTAGTATAACTCGATTCAGCTCGTTGAGAGCTTTGAAATGAGCCCAAACACGACTAGTCTAGCTCAACTTTGAGTTTTGACCCACCAGCCGCGACGCGACCGCAACATATATGCACAAAATTCAAAGTTGAGCTAGACCAGTCGTGTTTGGGCTCATTTTGAAACTCATGGCGAGTTGAGTAAAACTAAATGTGGTTGATTTCAAACTTTTGAAAAATGAGCGAAGTATGAGCTATTCAAATTTTCCAAAAAATTCTGAAATTGCTCATAACTCTCTTATTGTCCATAATTTTGTGTTAAAACTCATATATTCTTGCTCCACTCATTGAGCGCTTCGCTTCAAAATGAGCCCAAACACGACTACGCTAGCACAATTTTGAG
>NC_013490.2:2634679-2650102 GCF_000004555.2 Caenorhabditis briggsae
TTGTCCACAATTTTGTGTTAAAATTCATATATTCTTGCTCCACTCATTGAGAGCTTCAAAATGAGCCCGAACACGGACTAATCTAGCTTAACTTTGAATGTTGACCTACCAAACCGCAACGCAACCGCAACGCGTAGGTCAAAACTCAAAGTTGAGCTAGACTAGTCTTGTTTGGGCTCATTTTAAAACTCATGGCAAGTTGAGTAAAACTAAATGTGGTTGATTTCAAATTTTTGAAAAATGAGCGAAGTATGAGCTATTCAAATTTTCCAAAAAATTCTGAAATTGCTCATAACTCTCTTATTGTCCACAATTTTGTGTTAAAACTCATATATTCTTGCTCCACTCATTGAGAGCTTCAAAATGAGCCCGAACACGACTAATCTAGCTTAACTTTGAATGTTGACCTACCAAACCGCAACGCAACCGCAACGCGTAGGTCAAAACTCAAAGTTGAGCTAGACTAGTCTTGTTTGGGCTCATTTTAAAACTCATGGCAAGTTGAGTAAAACTAAATGTGGTTGATTTCAAATTTTTGAAAAATGAGCGAAGTATGAGCTATTCAAATTTTCCAAAAAATTCTGAAATTGCTCATAACTCTCTTATTGTCCACAATTTTGTGTTAAAACTCATATATTCTTGCTCCACTCATTGAGAGCTTCAAAATGAGCCCGAACACGACTAATCTAGCACAATTTTGAATGTTGACCTACCAAACCGCAACGCAACCGCAACGCGTAAGTCAAAACTCAAAGTTGAGCTAGACTAGTCGTGTTTGGGCTCATTTTGAAGCGTACAACCTAAGAAATTTAAACTTTTCGGTTTTACAAGTTTCCCGGGATTACTGTAGCTGCTACAGTACTCATTAAATTTTCAGCCGCCTCGCCGACGACGCCGTCTACACATTTCAATTCTCGGAGCCAGTACTGTAAGTGATATTTTGCTTCATTTGAAAAATCGGAAAGCTCAAGAATGCAGAATAAATGGTCAGAATAGCCGGTAAACTGTCAAAAAAGGCCCGTTGCAGGTACAAAAATGGTCTATTTTGGCTTAAAATTTGCGATTTTGAGCTTAAAATGCCAGATTTTTAGTCCTAAAATCGCTAATTTCTCTATTTTTGTCTCTTCAGCGCCGCCATCCACCCGTATCTCGAAGATCTAGTGGATTATGCCCTGGCAAATGGCAAGCTGGACGTCGCAGTGACGGGAATAGACACTCTCCATCATGTCATAGAGGAGAAAATCACCAAGATTCAATTCTACATCGAAATCTGTCGACGTCTTCAGAAATTATCGTTTTTGGCCGTCGAGGAGCCGATGAAATCGAGATTAAGGCAGGCGAACGAGGCGATTGTCAAGCATCAAGTGGTCCAGAATCAGAAATATCAAATAAATGGCCGAACGGAATGGAGGAACCGTCTCTAAGGGGATTGAACCGCGAGCTTCATGGTTAGCCGGTTTTCAGGTCTTTTTTCGGCCGAAAAAGTAGCTGAAAACGGCTAAAAACACCTTAATTCATGTCCGGAACTTGTTGAAAGTGAGAAAGTGATATATTTCGATTCAGCTCGTTGAGAGCTTCAAAATGAGTATAAACACGACTAGTCTAGCTTGATTTTGACTTTTTGACCTACGCGTTGNGGNCGCGTCGCGGGTGATTAGGTCNNNACTCNAAATTGAGATAAACTAGTCGTGTTGGGGCTCGTTTTGAAGCTCTCAACAAGCTGAGTTGAGATATATCACTTTCAAAACGTTGCGATTCTAAATTTTAACAAATTTCTGGGCGTTTCAAAAATTTCAATTTTGGGAAACCTCCAATTTTCAATGATTCCATGAAACCAAAGTGTTTGAAACTGTAATTTTCGTGTTTCTTTCGTTGTGTGCTTCAAAATGAGCCTAAACACGACTAGATTCGCTCAGTTTTGAGTTTTGACCTACCGAACCGCGACGCGACCGCAACGCGTAGGTCAAAACTCTAAATCAAGCTAGACTAGTCGTGTTTGGGCTCATTTCGAAGCCCTCGATGTCTAAAGTTCAAATTTCTCCATTTCATGTGTTTCCCGGGATTACTGTAGCTCAATTCTTTCAGATTTCACCCGTTCGGTGCTGAAACGTGGTGTCGGTCGACCATCGTTGGGTCTGAAAACACCTTCTTCATCCCCAGTCAAATATACACTTTCCAAAACTTCTGGATTTCCATCGCTGAAAAAGACGACGACGTCTTCTGGAATCGTTGTCAAGCCTTCTGGAGCGCCGACGTCATCTGGAGCGCCTTCTAAACCACTAGGAGCTATCGTCACGCCTTCAAAGCCTTCAGGAGCCACAACGCCCTCTGGAAATGGATCCTCTGGAGCGGCCGCCGTAAAGTCATCTGGAATCTTCTCGAAGCCTCCAGGAGTCGCGACAACGACGTGTTCTGGAGTCACTGCGACGTCTTCTAAACCCACCACGTCTTCTGAATCGAAAAATTCAGAAGACGTCGCCTCAAAGCAACGTCTCCAAGCGATGAATCAACTGGTTCAGGTAATGAAATTCGAAGATGACGATGACATTATAGTGGAGGAGATAACGACGTCATCTGAAGCCAGAAGAATGACTGGACGTCCGCCATTTTGAATTCTATCATTTTTTCTCTTTTTTTTGAATTTTGAATTTCCCGCCCCTTTTGGAGATTTTTCGAGAGTTTTTGAGCTGAAAATTGGTCTGAAATGACTAAAAAACGGCCTAAAATGGTCCAAAATGGACTAAAAATGATCTGAAAATCGTCGAAAATTGATTCAAAAAATTCTGAAGTTCCCAATTTTTTAAGCTCCGCCCCTTTTTTTTGGCTTTTTTCGGCTTTAAAATGGTCCAAAATTGCCCAAAAATCGTCTAAAATGACCTAAACTTAGGCTGAAAATCGTCGAAAGAGCTAAAAAAATGGCCCGAAAATGGCTTAAAATCGTCAAAAATAGATTCTAGAGAATGCTGAAAATTTAGGCTCCGCCCCCAAATTTCCAATTTTTTCAAAAAAAAAAAATTTCAAAAAATCACCAAAAAACCCGAAATTGTCTCAATTCTTCCAGGTATACCTGGGGAAATACGTGCTGGCGACTGGCAATTCGACAGTGAGTAGTAGTTAATTACCCAATTAAGACTAATTAGCCTGACTAATTAGCCTCTAATTAATGCATCCCCTGGAAATCTACAGTAATCCTCTTTTGGGCACTGAAAATGAGCAATTTTGAGCTTTAAAACTTGGTTTTTTTTTCAGCAGATTGCTTATTTTTAACAAAAACTGGGTTACTGTAGATTTTTGGAATTTTTTCGTTGTCGTGGCTGTTTGGTGATGAATGGTTTTTTTCATGCACTTTTTTCCCTTATTTAATGCTTTTTGGTGGTTTTTTGGTGATGGTTTTTTTTGGCTGAAATTTGGCTTAAAATTTCAGATTTTTCCCCGAAAAAATTTCAGAAAAAATGAGCCGAAATAGGCTGAAACTAGTGGATTTTGAGCTGAAAAATGGCGATTTTCATACAAATTTTTGACAAAAATTTTTGCTGAAATTTTGCTGAAAATGGCTGAAAATTTCCAGATTTTTCGCCAAAAAATTCTGAAAATTCTGAAAAAAGTGAGCTAAAATAGGCTGAAAATGATGGATTTTGAGCTGAAAAATGGCGATTTTCATACAAATTTTTGACAAAAATTTTTGCTGAAATTTTGCTGAAAATGGCTGAAAATTTCCAGATTTTTCGCCAAAAAATTCTGAAAATTCTGAAAAAAGTGAGCTAAAATAGGCTGAAAATGATGGATTTTGAGCTGAAAAATGGCGATTTTAAGACAAATTTTCGGAAAAAAATTTTACTGAAAATGGCTGAAAATTGTCCAGATTTTTCTAGAAAAAATGAGCTAAAATAGGCTGAAAATGGGCCTGAAAATGATGGATTTTGAGCTGAAAAAATGAAGATTTTCAGACAATTTTTTGAAGATTTTCAGCTTTTTTAAAGCCTTGAAAATCGATTTTTGACTTAAAAATCTCAAAAAAAATTTCCAATTTTTTTCAAATTACTACGGTATTTTTTCACTTTTTTTCCCTCTTTTTTTACCTCGAACAATCTCAATTTCATGACCCTTTTATTCGTATTCCTTGTGAAGCTCCGCCCCTTTTTAGGCCCCGCCCACTTTTTTTCTGTCAAATTATCATCAAAAATGGCCCTTAACCCGCTATAAATGTGTTGTATTTTATTAGTTTGTTGCTTGCTTGCTCATTTCACTACAGTAACCCAACAACTACAGTAATCCCCTCCAAAACTACAAATGTTCAGACTGCTGAAATTTGCGATTCGTCGAAATATCCGATATCAGAGGAAATGCTAACGCTCCTAGTGATTGCTGTTTACTCGTGTGGCGTTCCAATGGCGAGTCAAATGACAATGTTTAAAGTGAGTAGTACTGTAGGCGGCTACAGTAATCCTGGGACCCGGGTGAAACTCAAAAATTTAGACTTCTGAGATTGAGAGCTTCAAAATGAGCCCAAACACGACTAGTCTAGCTCAATTTTAAGTTTTGACCTACGCGTTGTGGTCGCGTCGCGGTTCGGTAGGTCAAAATTCAAATTGCAGGTAGACTAGTCGTGTTTGGGCTCGTTTTGAAGCTCTTGAGGAGCTAAATCGAAATATATAACTTTCAACACATTGCGATTAATGTGTCCCGTGTTTCTGGAAGGTTCTACATATATCCTGAAATTTTGGAAAATTCCCAATTTGCACCGAATCTATTAAGACCAGTTATCTATAATTGAGATTTTTAAGTTTCCCATGTTGTGCGCTTAAAAATGAGGCCAAACACGGCTAGTCTAGCTCAACTTTGAGTTTTGACCTACGCATTGCGGTCGCGTCGCGGTTTGGTAGATCAAAATTGAAAATTAAGCTAGACTAGTCGTGTTTGGGCTCATTTTGAAGCTCTCAATAAGGTGAATCGGAATATACTATTTTCAACATGTTGCGATTCGTGTGAAACAGTTTTCGGGAGATTCAATATTGTGGAATTTTTGAAATTTTCCAATTCTTCTAGTTTGCAACAAATTAGTCGGAACAAGACAATTTTCATAGCAATTTTCGAGTGTGCCATGTTGTGTGCTTCAAAATGAGCACGAACACGACTAGCCTAGCTTAACTTTGAGTTTTGACTTACGCGTTGCGGTCGCGTCGCGGTTTGGTAGGTCAACATTGAAAATAAAGCTAGATTAGTCGTGTTTGGGCTCATGTGAAAGCACTCAATAAGCTGAGTTTAAATATGCACGTTTTGGATCGTTGCGATTAACGCAAACCAATTACCGGACGATTCTGGATTATGAATTTTGAAAATTTCCAGTTTTTGATGAATCTATCAAAGCAAAGTGCTTAAGACAGTTATTTTTGTTCTCTTCGTGATGTGAGCATCAAAATAAGCCCAAACACGACTAGTCTGGCTCAACTTTGAGTTTTGACCTACATGTTGCGGTCGCGTCGCGGTTTGGTAGGTCAAAACTCAAAATTGAGCGAATCTAGTCGTGTTTCGGCTCATTTTGAAGCACAGAAAAAGCTAAATTCAAATTTAATACTGTCAAAATAAGAAATCTTCTAGATTGAGAGAAAATTTGATAATTTTCCAGAACATTCTCTCGAACGTGGGACAAACTCGAATGGCGGCGGCAATTGCGTCGCAGCGAATACAACAAGCTCAAAAGATGACGGAAGAGAACTATGTGAAACTTTTCGAGTATTTTTCGAAGTTGGAAAAATCGGCAGAAGAGAAAAAGAAGGCTGAGCAATTGGCGAGGCTGGAGAAGATTCAGGAGGAAAATAGGAAGAAACAAGAAGAAAAATTAAGAAAAGAACACGAAAAACAAGCGGAAAAAGAGAAAATCGAAGCGAGAAAACGGGAAGAAAAGGAGCGGAAAGAGCGAGAAAAACGAGAAGAAAAAGGAGAAAAGAGCGGGAAATTCGAGAAATTTCTGAGAGAAAAAGAAGGGAAGAAGAGGATCGGATTCAGGCGAAACGGTTATTGGCACAACAGGAAGAGGATCGACGCAGGAAGAGAGAAGCAGAGGAACAAGTGCAAAAAGAGATTGAAAGAAGAGCCAAAATGGAAAAGGTGGAGAATCAAACTCCTTGAAATGCGAAAATTTGAATCTCTTGCGTCGAGAGCTTCAAAATGAGCCCAAACACGACTATTCTAGCTCAAGTTCATGTTTCGACCTACCAGCCGCAACGCAACCGCAACGCGTAGGTCAAAACTCATAGTTGAGCTAGACTAGTCGTGTTGGGGCTCATTTTGAAACTCATGGCGAGTTGAGTAAAACTATATGTGGTTGATTTCAAACTTTTGAAAAATGAGCGAAGTATGAGCTATTCAAGTTTTCCAAAAAATTCTGAAATTGCTCATAACTCTCTTATTGTCCACAATTTTGTGTTAAAATTCATATATTCTTGCTCCACTCATTGAGAGCTTCAAAATGAGCCCGAACACGACTAATCTAGCTTAACTTTGAATGTTGACCTACCAAACCGCAACGCAACCGCAACGCGTAGGTCAAAACTCAAAGTTGAGCTAGACTAGTCTTGTTTGGGCTCATTTTAAAACTCATGGCAAGTTGAGTAAAACTAAATGTGGTTGATTTCAAATTTTTGAAAAATGAGCGAAGTATGAGCTATTCAAATTTTCCAAAAAATTCTGAAATTGCTCATAACTCTCTTATTGTCCACAATTTTGTGTTAAAACTCATATATTCTTGCTCCACTCATTGAGAGCTTCAAAATGAGCCCGAACACGACTAATCTAGCTTAACTTTGAATGTTGACCTACCAAACCGCAACGCAACCGCAACGCGTAGGTCAAAACTCAAAGTTGAGCTAGACTAGTCTTGTTTGGGCTCATTTTAAAACTCATGGCAAGTTGAGTAAAACTAAATGTGGTTGATTTCAAATTTTTGAAAAATGAGCGAAGTATGAGCTATTCAAATTTTCCAAAAAATTCTGAAATTGCTCATAACTCTCTTATTGTCCACAATTTTGTGTTAAAACTCATATATTCTTGCTCCACTCATTGAGAGCTTCAAAATGAGCCCGAACACGACTAATCTAGCTTAACTTTGAATGTTGACCTACCAAACCGCAACGCAACCGCAACGCGTAAGTCAAAACTCAAAGTTGAGCTAGACTAGTCGTGTTTGGGCTTATTTTGAAGCTCAACACCTATTAAATTCAAAAATCGAGACTTCATAAGAATTTATTAACCAATTTTCATATATTGTTTGGAAATACTCAGGAAAAAAAAATTTTCAAAAAATTCCAAATTCATTTATTTTGAATATGTTTTGCCTTACTTGTCCAAAACATTTTTTCTGATCTATTGACGTCCTAATCTTCAAAAATTTGAATTTTGACCTACCAAACCGCGACGCAGCCGCAACGCGTTGGTCAAAACTCAAAATTGAGCTAGACTAGTCGAGACTAGGTTCATTTCGAAGTTCAGCATCTCCAGAATTCAAAAGTCAAGGTTTTCGCAAGCTTTGAAAACCCGATCCCATATTTTTTTTTTGAAAAAATTCAAGAAAAATTTTTTCGAAATTGTTAAAATCAAAAATTTTGAGAATTTGTGATTTAAACTTGCTCAGAATATTATTTCTGAGCTTGTGAGGTTATGCGCTTCGTAATGAGCCCAAACACGACTATTCTAGCTCAACTTTGAGTTTTGACCTACGCGTTGCGGTTGCGTCGCGGTTTGGTAGGTCAAAAATCGAAATTGAGCTAGACTAGTCGTGTTTGGACTCATTTTGAAGCTTATAACTTGAGAACTTCAAAATTATAAGTTTCAAAACGCCTTGAGCATTCCGAACCCAAATTTTCGCCAATAGATGTTTCCCCACAATTTTTTGAAACCTTCCTAGCATGAGTATTTTTGCCCTAATCGAGTTGAATATATATTTTTAGAATCAGTACACTTTGCGCTTTAAAATGAGCCTAAACACGACTACTCTAGCTGCAATTTGAATTTGGCCGCTACGCAACCGCGACGCATAGGTCAAAACTCAAAGTTGAGCTAGACTAGTCGTGTTTAAGCTCATTTTAAAGCTAAAAAGCTCCCAAATCTGAAAATCTAAACCTCATATCTTCGAAATTCAAAATTTAACTGATTGTTGTGCCTTCTTTGTCCCGTGATTTTTCCCCAAAATTCAGGAGGCGGCCGACGCTCTTCAAGGACTCGAAGAGGATCTTCTCATGGACGACGTCGATTTTTTGTCAGAGCAACAGAGCAAAGTTGATGAGGTGTGGCATGCGAGCATGATTAGTTATTATTGATTTATTGATTTTTATGTGATTTCTTTCAAATTCTCAGAAAAATTTTTTTTTTTTACAGGAGAGAAAAATGGCTGAAGCCAAGAGAGCCGAAGAGCGAGAGAATCAGATAAGGATGATGAGAGCGCAGCAGGCGCAGAGACGCAGAGAAGATACACCACCGCCACCACAAATGACTACAGTACCTCAGAATACGGTAGGTGAAGTTTCCTGAAACATGGAATTTCGAATTCAGCTCATTGAGAGCTTCAACATGAGCCCAAACACGACTAGTCTGCTCAACTTTGAGTTTTGACCTACGCGTTGCGGTTGCGTCGCGGTTTGGTAGGTTAAAATTCAAAATTGAGCTAGACTAGCCGTGTTTGGGCTCATTTTGGAGATTAGGACGTCAATAGATCAGAAAAAATGTTTTTATCTAGTGAAGGCAAAAAATATTCCAAATAAATGAATTTGGAAATTTTTGAAAATTTAAAAAAAAAATTTTTTTTTGAGTATTTTCAACCAATATACGAACATTGGTTATTTAAGTCTTATGAAGTTTTGATTTTTGAATTTAAGAGGCATTGAGCTTCAAAATGAGCCCAAACACGACTAGTCTAGCTTAATTTCAAATTTTGACCCATGCGTTGCGGTCGCGTCGCGGTTGGTAGGTCAAAACTTAAAATTACGCTAGACTAGTCGTGTTTAAACTCATTTTAAAGCTAATAACATCAAAAACTCGAAAAGTTTCATAGAGATGAGAATTCTAGAATTTCCAGGAACCTCAAGTCACCCCAGGTCCAAGTTTTTCAGTTGCACCTAAACAAGAGGCGATGGAGCAGGTAGAGAATAATTTTTTTAATTTTGAAAAAGCTAAGAATGTTTTCAGCCAATGGACATTCTAAACGCCGCTCAGGAAGCAGCTGGACTGGAATCCTACAGCACTGTAAAACAGGAAATTCCAGAAAAACCAGAAAAACCAATGAGCGCTTTTGAGAAATTAGCCTCACTTCGTGTGCGGACCCAATCTGCGGATATGAAGAGAGGAAGCGAGATTCAGAATCCAATTCAAAATCCAATCCAAAATTCCCTATTTTTGCCATCAAATCCCCCTACTCCACAGTTCTTCCCTACCGTAACCCAACCACTGCAACATATGGACCCTCCTCCGGCCCCAAATTTCGGTCAGAATCCCAATTTTCAACGTCAGAATTCCTCTCAGAGTCATCACATTCCCGCACAGACCCCTCAATTTCTTCCCCAACAACCCCAAGTCTTTCAACAACGCGGACCCATGTTTCCAGAAAATGGAAATGGCCAAAATATGAACATGCAGCAATCTAAGCAAGGTGAGGCTTCGAATACTGAATTTGGCTAGTTTTCAGCTTTAAAACAAGCCCAAACACGACTAGTCTAGCACAATTTTGAGTTTTGACTTACCAGCCGCGACGCGACCGCAACGCGTAGCTCAAAAATCAAATTCGAGCTAGACTAGGCGTGTTTGGACTCATTATGAAGCTCATAACCTCCAAAAGCTAAATTTGGACCTCTCACCTCCAGAAAAACACCTCAAATTCATTTATTCTGGAAAATTTCAATTTTCAGGATCCACTATGAACCAATCTCCACAAACCCTACAACATCAACAGTACCCAACCAATTCTTATCAATCTCCAATTCCAAACTCGATGAGCAATTCCTCTCTAATGCACACACCACTCAGCAATAACTCGATGGTTTCTCAAAGTCCCCATCAATTTTCATCTCATCCGGTAAGACGAAATTTCTGGAATTTACAAAATTTATAAAGCTTGAAAATTAAAAATTTGAATTTAAAAAGTTAACCGCTTCAAAATGAGCCCAAACACGACTAGTCTAGCTCAAAGTTCATTTTTGACCTACGCGTTGCGGTCGCGTCGCGGATTGGTAGATCAAAACTCGAATCTGAGCTAAACTAGTCGAGTTTGGGCTCATTTTGAAGCTCTCAATGAGCTGAATCGAGATAAACTACTCTCAACCTGTTATAATGCTTTTAATCTTGTTAACGGAAGATTTAAAGTTTTGAAAACTTCGAAAAAAAAATTTAATGATCAATTTCCAGCTGCTCTATAATAAATCCGGCGATTGAAATTATTATTTTCAAGTTTCCTTTGTTGTGTGATTCAAAATGAGCCCAAACACGACTAGCCTAGCTCAATTATGAGTTTTGACCTTCGCGTTGCGGTCGCGTCGCGGTTAGTGGGTCAAAATCCAAAATGAAGCTAGGCTAGCCGTGTTTGGGCTTATTTTGAAGCCCTCGTTGAGCTAAAAACGATGAAAACAATGATTCCAGTCCCCCATGTCCCAACAATACCAAACGCCACCGTCAGTTGGAATGATTAATCATGGAATGGTCCAAAGTCCAATGCCAAACCAATCACCGCTTCAACATTTCAACTATCCAACGTTCTCACCACAACGAGTACAACAACCACCACAAATGCAACAGTAAGATTTTAAAAATTCGGCGAAAAAAAACGATATTTCAATTTTTCAGAATGCATCGCCAGCAAAATTTAAGCCAACAAAATTTGATGATGATGCAGCAGCAGCAACAAAATTCAAACCAGTTAGTTGAATTTGAAACGAAAAGGGCTTCAAAATGAACCTAAACACGACTAGTCTAGCTCAGCTTTGAGTTTTGACCTACCAGCCGCGACGCGACCGCAACGTGTAGAGCAAAATTCAAAATTGAGCTAGACTAGTCGTGTTTGGGCTCATTATGAAGCTCTCAATAAGCTGAGTTCGATTATATAATTTTCGATACACTGCGAGAAAGATTGGTTAATTTTTTTAAATTTTTTTGAAGATTTAATTTTTCAGAGAATTTTCAAATTTTCTTTTTTTGGCAAAAAATACGATGTCAGGAGGCTCCAAAATGTAGCTTTACCCAATTTTTGCGGTTCACGCTTTGAAATGAGCCCAAACGCGACTAGTCTAGCTCAATTTCGGGTTTTGACCTACCAACCGCGACGCGACCGCGCAGCGTAGGTCAAAACTCAAAATTGAGCTAGACTAGTCATGTTTGGGCTCATTTTGAAGCTCTTAAGCTGCTGAATCCAAATATGTCGCTGAAAACGTCTCAATCTTAAAATCCAAGCTGCAAAAATTCAAAAATCCAAAAGTTCAGAATGATGCATCAAATGAACCATCATAACAACTACCCACCACAACAACAATAAATCTTATACCCGATGTCTTCCAGGAGAAGTAAAAGAGTGCTAAATTGTTTTTAAAAAAATGTACCGTTGAACGGATATCTACAGTAATCCCACCATATTTTAACGCTGTGCAATATACCCTTGTATGTTCAGAAAAATGCTAAAAAATTGCCCGAAATTCCTTGAAATTGATTATTATGTGTTGTATTTGCCTCATTATTTATCAGTTTTTTAATGTGTAATAAAATATTTTTTTTTTAAGTTATGATCTACAGTAACCAAAAAATTGAGAATAAATAGTTTATTGAAAAATACTTTTAATTTAAGATTAAAACTCGCCGGAGTTATATATATATATTTTTTTTTAATGAAATGGGTTATGAGTGTCCGTGTCCAAGGATGATTTCTCCGTTTTTGTGCCTTTGGACCTCCCAAAGTTTAATTCTTCTACTTCTTCCTGAAAATTTAGACATTTTAACAGTTTTATATTTGTTATTAGCTCACTGAGAGCTTCAAAATGAGCACAAACACGTCTATATTCGGGTCATTTTCATTTTTGAGCCACGCGTCGCGGTCGCGTAGCGGTTGGTAGGTCAACACTTAAACTTGAGCTAGACTAGTCGTGTTTAGGCTCATTTTGAAGCTTTCCACGAACAAAGTTGAATTATTTTACTTTCATTTCATTTCAAAGCTACGATCAAAATTTATTGATTTCCGGGATATTCACTTTTTAGACTTTTAAAAAATTCACTTTTAGACAAAATTACAATGTCAAGAAGTCTCAAAATGTGATATTCGTAATTTTTGCGTTGTGTGCTTTAAAATGAGCCCAAACACGACTAGTCTAGCTCAACTTTGAATTTTGACCTACCAACCGCGACGCGACCGCGACGCGTGGCTCAAAACTCAAAATTAAGCTAGAATAGTCGTGCTTGGGCTCATTTCAAAGCTCTCAATAAGCTGAGTTTGATAATGTGATTTTCGATTCACTGCGAGAAAGATTGGTTAATTTCCGGAAGATTTAATTTTTCGGAGAATTTTCAAATTTTCCTTTTTGGCAAAATTGCGGTGTCAGGAGCAAAATTACGATGTCGAAGTCACACATTTTGCAATTAAAATCTTGAAAGCAAAAACTATAAGTTTTAAATACTTACTTCCTTATTAGGTCAGGTGCTCTGGTATGATTTCCGAAAGTTTTTTTTTCAACTAGCTAACCTTCAAAACTCATAAAGCGTTATTTTTAGGCGCACGTCTCTCGGCAGGTGGCGTGTGGATCATGGCGTCGTCCGGAATGCGGTACCTAAAAGATAGGCTTGTATTCCATCTTCTTTTCATTTCCATACTGCTTTAGTTCCTCTTCTTCTTCCTCTTTCTGAAATTTTACAACGTTTTACATTTTGAGACTTTCATATTCCTCTTAGGCCCGCTGAGAGCTTTAAAATGAGCCCAAACACGACTAGAATTTCTCAACTTTGAATTTTGACCCATGCGTTGCGGTCGCGTCGCGGTTGGTAGGGCAAAATTCAAAATTGAGGTAGACTAGTCGTGTTTAGGCTCATTTTGAAGCTTTCCACGAACAAAGTTGAATTATTTTACTTTCATTTCATTTCAAAGCTACGATCAAAATTTATTGATTTCCGGGATATTCACTTTTTAGACTTTTAAAAAATTCACTTTTAGACAAAATTACAATGTCAAAAAGTCTCAAAATGTGATATTCGTAATTTTTGCGTTGTGTGCTTTAAAATGAGCCCAAACACGACTAGTCTAGCTCAACTTTGAATTTTGACCTACCAACCGCGACGCGACCGCAGCGCAAGGGCCAAAACTCAAAATTAAGCTAGAATAGTCGTGTTTGGGCTTATTTTAAAGCTCTCAATTAGCTGAGTTCGATTATGTGATTTTCGATTCACTGCGAGAAAGATTGGTTAATTTCCGGAAGATTTAATTGAGCTTATTTCAAAGCTAAAAATTTGGATGAACCGAAATTAAGGGAATTCGAGGACAAAAGCCGAAAAAAATCTCATATTGAAGCCGTTTTTTTTCTCGGAAAATTGGTATTTAACAATTAAAGAATTTTCAACAAAAAAAGAAGATCCATAATAATATAATTCTCACCTTTGTGAAAAATCCGTGTGGAAATCCAATTTTAACGAAGTCAGGTTGCATAAATTTCTCCTTACAAAGTCACATCCATCTGCATCCAGCTGAAAATTTTCACATTTAGACATTTTAAAACCTCTATACTTCGATTGAGCTCTTTAAGAGCTTCAAAATGAGCCCAAACACGGCTAGCTTTGGTTGACTCTGAAGTTTGAGCCATGCGTTGCGGTCGCGTCGCGGTTGGTAGGTCAAATTTTGAAATTAAGCTAGACTAGTCGTGTTTGGGCTCATTTTGAAGCTCTCAACGTCCAGAATCTTGAAATTCAACTTCGAATTCGGAAATTTCAACTAAAAAATTCTCCTGATCAATCTCAGAAACTAAAAAATCCCTAATTTTCTGAAAACAGTCACAATCTCTAAGAAATAAAACCATTATTTGAAGCTTTCTCTCGCCGAGTGCTTCAAAATGAGCCCACACACGACTATCTTCATCTCATGTTCATTTTTAGCCATGCGTCGCGGTTGCGTAGCGGCTGGTAGGTCGAAACTCAAGATTAAGCTAGACTAGTCGTGTTTGGGCTCATTTCAAAGCTCTAGATGCCCAAAACCTTAATAATTTTATTGCAAAGCTCAAAAACAGAAGTTAAGAACATTTCAAGTACTTACTTGTTTTCAAAATTTGGTTCTCATTTTGAAATTTTTTCGTTCTATTCAACTAGCATGGACCCTTGTGAATTACCATCTAAAATTAAAAAAAAATGAAAAAACGAATCGCTTTCTATGTCTTCAAATCTTTAAATTCATTCCCGGTGAAATCGATCCACTCCTGCGTCGCGGTCGCGTCGCGGTTGGTAGGTCAAAATTCGAAATTAAGCTAGACTAGTCGTTTTTGGGCTTATTTTAAAGCTCACTACTAGCTGAGTACGAATACTTTTGTTTTGAATTGATCCAGACATAGTTGACTGGAATATTGAGGTTTGAAGTTTTCCTTCAAACTCAAAAGCGTGCTGTTTCTTTCTTTACACTAGCCAAAACACTCTGAAACTATAATTTTAAGATTTTAGAGCTTTCGAGCTTCAAAATGAGCCCAAACATGACTAGCATAGAGCGACTTTGAAATTTGGCCCATGCGTTGCGGTCGCGTCGCGGCTGGTAGGTCAAAATTCAAAACTAAGTTAGGATAGTCGTGAAGCACTTAACGTCGTAAATCCTAAATTTATAATTTCGAAACTTGAAAATTCAAAATTTGAAAGTTCTGACCAAAAGAATGTCCAGAATACTTACATTTTTAGATGTTTTTATCAAATATTTTTGATTTCAAAACCCAAAATTTGAACTGCAAAATGTTGGAAATCGAGTTTTGGACGATTCTGTGAAAAAAATTATTTTCTCAAAATCTGAAATTTCCTAATTTCCTACCGTATTCCAGAAAAATCCAAAAATCCAAATAATAAGAATAAATGATAGAATTTCAGGAAAATAGGGGGGAGAAGACTTCTAAACACACGAAGTCACTTCAGGATGAATAAATGAATGATGTGAAGCTCCAAAATCCACCTATTTATACAAAGTGGGCGGGGCCTAGTAGGCCACGCCCCCTTTTGGGGGTACCTGATACGGCGATGATGGACCTCAATATGATTTTTATTCACCTGAGTTCCTAAAATTGCTTATTTTTCCTCAAATAGGTCATTTATGCTGAGCAATTCCACCAATTTTCGTGCACGTGTCAAAAAGGGGCGGAGCTTAGCAAATCCGCTTAATATGGGACCTTCCTAGGGCGAAATTGAGTCTGTTTGGACCCGTAAACAATAGTTATTGCTCATATT
>NC_013490.2:2650112-2651307 GCF_000004555.2 Caenorhabditis briggsae
AAAAGGGGAATCTGAAGCGCTCATTTTCACCCTGCGAAGGTCCCATAATAAGAGGATTAGCAAGCTCCGCCCCTTTTTTGACTCGTGCGCGAAAATTGGTGTTATTGCTCAGCGTAAATGGTTCATTAGGAGAAAATAGGTAATTTCGCTAGAATTAGAATGAATAACAATTATATTTTGGTCCATAGGTCGTATCAAGTACCTGGCACCCCCATAGAGAAAGAGGCGTGGCGTATTTTTCAAAAGAATTAGGAAAAAAGTGATTTCCCTATTTTTTGACCCAAACACGGCTATTTTAGCTCAATTTTGCGATTTGACCCACCAGCCGCGACGCGACCGCCACGCATAGGTCAAAAATCTAACTCAAGCTAGACTAGTCGTGTTTGGGCTTATTTTGAAGCTCTCGATGAGCCAAATTTAATTATATTACTTTCATTGTGTTGCGATAAAAATGGAATGACTTCCAGGAGATTCACTTCTCAGAGACTTTTCAAAAATTTCATTTTACGACATCACTACTATGTCTGAGAGCTCCAAATAGTTATTTTTGACTTTTTCAAGTTTTCTGCTTTAAAATGAGCCAAAACACGACTGGTCTATCTCAAATTTGAGTTTTGCCCCACCAGCCGCGACGCGACCGCAAGGCGTAGGTCAAAACTCAAACTCAAGATAGACTAGTCGTATTTGGGCTCATTTTGAAGCTCCCAACGAGCTGGGTTCAATTTTTCGAGTTTTGTTCATCTTGTGCAAGTGTGAAAGTTGAAAAATCGAAAAAAAAAATTTATTATAAAAAAGTTTTCAAATTTTTACTAAAAATTGAGAAATCATATAAAGTCTTCAATTTTTGGAATTTTCGAAAAATTCGAAATTTCCCTAGAAACTTGATTATTATACTTCGCCATTGTGGACACAACTGCTGATGGGCGGCTTGACGGTGATGGTGTTGATGGTCCGGGAGTTCTGGAAAATTTTCGAATTTCTAGAATCATTAAAAATACTTTTTATGACAAAATTACATGTCAGATGCCTCCAAAATGTGATTTTCCCGATTTTTCACGTCTCAAGCTTCAAAATGAGCCCAAACACGACTAGTCTAGCTTAATTTTGAGTTTTGACCTACCAGCCGCGACGCGACCGCAACGCGTAGGTCACAATTCAAATTTGAGCTAGACTAGTCGTGTTTGGGCTCATTTTG
>NC_013490.2:2652338-2658183 GCF_000004555.2 Caenorhabditis briggsae
AAAAATGTTTTTTTCGAAATTTTTTTTTTCAATTTAAAAATTTTCAAATTTTCAGAAAAGTCTTGAAAAAAAAATTTTTTTTCAAAAATATAGAATTTTCGATTTTTTTTTAATTTTTTAATTTTCTAAATTTCTAAATTTTTAAATTTTTAAAGTTTTCTAATTTTCAGAATTTTTGAATTTTCTAAATTTCTGAATTTCCCGCCAAACTCACTGGCTCAACAACTTCTTTGCGTCTACAGCAGGCCCGCGGTTCAGAAATCTTGAGGTATACTGTACCGGACTCGGATTACTGTAGAGTTTCCTTATCGCCGAGACACCTGGATACGGTGGCGGCGGTGTCGCCCGTTTTGGGATTACTGTAGGCAGTGGATTCCACGTTCTTGGCGGTAGCACCACTTTGGGCACCTTTTTCGGCGATTTCAGAATCAATTTCTCGGGTTTCGGCTCTTCAAACTCCTCCGTTTTGACTTCAGAAGTCGTCAAAATGACGTCTTCTGTGGATTTCTCAAAAAATCGATAATCGATTGGGCGCAGCGGACCATCATATTTCCATTCCTTCGGATTCGGTTTCGGCGGATTCAATGCCAGCTGTCTTGCTTGATACTCTTCCAGTTTTTCATCGATTTCGCGTCTGAAAAAAAAAAGTTTTTCAAAAAATTGAAATCTTTAGGCTCCGCCCACTTTTGGCCACGCCCTCCCCCGTTACCTGGCTTTCAGAAATTCCTCGGAAACCGGCTTTTTCTTTATGTTAATCTTATTCTGGCGCACTTTTCTCAGCTCCCGGCGATATCTGAATTTTTTATTAAAAAATCGATAATCGATTGGATTATCTGAAATTTTCGAAAATTGTCAAATTTTCGTTTTTTCCAGGTCAAAAATTTACGAAAACTATCGATTTTCGGTACCGAAAATCGATAAAATCGCTTAATTTTCACTTTTTAACACCGAAAATCGATAAAATTCTGAAAAGTTCGATTTTTCGATCTACTTTGAATCATTCTTTCGAATCATCAATGAAAAATTCGCCATTTTTTCGGATTTTTGACAAAAAACGAGCTAAAAATATGACTTTTCATTCAAAATGAAGAAAATGGGGTTTTCGGCCGAAAAAATCGATAATCGACCGAATTTTGGTTAAATAGCTCATTTTTCATGATTTTCAAGCATAAATGTCTGAAATTTTCAGTTTTTCCGCTCAAAATTACTACATTTCGACTTTTAAAATGCTGAAAATCGATAAAATCCTGAAAATTTGAATTTTCAGTCAAAAAAAATCGATAATCGAATTGCAAAATTTTCGGATTTTCCCTGTAAAAGTCGTCAGAATTGAGATTTTCTCAGAAATTCATGCAAAAAATCGATAATCGACCGAATTTTAACGAAAAAGCTTGTTTTTTTGTGATTTTTGCGGCTAAATGACTTTGAAAATTCAATTTTTCCGCTCAATCGCTCAGTTTAGACTTTTTAAACGCAGAAATCGAACATTTCGATGTTTGATCTACTCACAAATACGGGAATAGGTCCGCGTTGGGACGCGGCTCCGCAGAAGACGATTCTGCCGATTGCTCAGCTTTCTTTCTCGAATTTTCTGGATTTTTTCGACGTCGCCCAGCTGTTTTATTCGTTTTCTTCGTACTGTTCCCCTTCTGAATCCCCTCGACGTCTTCTGATTCCGAAGTCTCGTGCTTCTCGTCCCAATGATGCAGAATCAAACTGCCAGTCACGATTCCCGACTGATCAAACTCCAATTCGAATTCGTCGATCAATGTTTGCTTTATCGATTTTTCGGGACGAATCGATAATGCGAAATAGAGATCCGCCTTGTCCAAAAGTGTCAAAAATTCGAGATCGTGAAGTTTTCGAATGTTCTCGTGGTAGCTGGAAAAATAAGAAAAATTTAGGACTGAAAAATTCAAAAATCCGTCGAAAATGAGCAAAGTTATGGGGGTTTTTAGTTTTGGTGGCCTAGAAATCCAAAATTATGGATTTTCTAGGCCATCGAGCACAGAATTTGAATTTTTCGGTCTTTTTTCTAATTTCCTGGCAAATTTCGGGATTTTTAGTGAAAGAAAACATTGAAAATCGGTAAAATTAGGCGGTGACCTAGAAATCCGGATTTCTAGGCCACCAAACGCGGAATTTGAATTTCTAGGTTATTTTTACTCATTTTTCCTTCTAAAATCAATAAAAATGATCAAAAATTCGAATTTTCTAGGTTGGTGGCCTAGAAGCCCTAAATTTTAGGAAAATAAGACTTACTTTGCCCTACAGGAAATCGGATTTTTGGCTCCGCCCACAAATTTCGAGCATCTCTTCCAGAAATCCTTCGAACCCAAATTCACTCGATTCTTTGCCACTCGACCCAGCCGTTCCGGATTCTCACTTCGAATTTGGCTCAAGATGAACTCGAAAATCGCTAAACTTTGATTTTCGCTGAAAATTCCCGCGGATTCTTCGCATTTTTGAATTCCCGCCGCTTCGAAATCATCGTCATCGTCGATTTCTGCAAAAAAAATGACTGAAAATCGAGAAAAATCGAGTAAAATCCACCAAAAACTGATGGTGGCCTAGAAAACCCCCGAAAACTCGGCCACGGTTTAAAACGCCCTATTTTTTTGGTTGTTAGAGTGAAAACAGCAGGAAATTTGATTTTTTGAGTCAGAAAATGCCAAAAATCAGTGAAAAATTTAGGAAAATGGCAGAGAATTGATGGTGGCCTAGAAAACCCCGAAAACTCGGCCACGGTCTCAAATGTCCATTTTTTTGGGTTATGGAGTGAAAAATGGCAGGAAATTTGATTTTTTGAGCCAAAAAACGCTAAAATTTGATAGAAAATAAAGAAAATTGAGTAAAAACTGATGGTGGCCTAGAAAACCCCGAAAACTCGGCCACGGTTTAAAACGCCCTATTTTTTTGGGTTATGGAGTGAAAAACAGCAGGAAATTTGATTTTTTGAGCCAGAAAATGCTAAAAATCGAGAAAAATTGTGTAAAATCAAGAAAAAACTGATGGTGGCCTAGAAAATGCTCGGCCACAATCATAAAATCGAGTTTTTTCGAATTTTTTTTGCGGTATAGACTAAAAAATAGCGGGAAATTCGAATTTCGAATTGAAAATTCACAAAAAATAGCCAGAAACTCTGAAAAGCATCCGGTGGCCTAGAAATTGCAAAAACTCGGCCACGCTTCTGTAGATTGTCATTTTAGGCAATTTTCAGCTATTTTTTTTAAATTCCAAGGCTAATTTCAGGTCTAAAAGTTGATTTCCCACTTAAAAATCTCGTTTTCCAGCAAAAAATTTTCAGCCGAAAATTCAAAAAAAATTTGAATTTTTAGCGATTTTTACCTTTTTTGACCTCAAATTGCTCATCGTTAATTTCAGAGTCAGAATCCGGGGTTACATAATCAAAAAAACGAACTGGTTTTCGTTTCCTTCCAGAAGTTCTCGGCAACATTTTTGTTTCTGAAAATTTCTGGAAAAATTAGAGACATTGAGATTTTTTGAAATTTTAACTCGAATTTTTATGCGAAAAAATGTATTTATTAGAGTAAATTTTATAAGAAAAGGAGGAAAATCAATGAAAATTGAAAAAAGGAGAAACGAGATTTGCTGGCCGAGTTTCTGCAAAAACTCGGCCACGGCCAGCCGCGGCCGCTGGGGTCGGCCAGCAGTGTCCTCGTTGCTGCGTGTGGTGTCTTGTGGATGGGAAATTGAAGAAAAAATCTGGAAAAATCTAGAAAAAAGAAAATTTTCATTTTTTTTTTTTTTCATTTTTTTCAATGCCTCTTTTGCTATTTTTGCCTCATTTTACCTAATTTTTTGTGATGAATTTTTTTTCCAGATTTTTATTTCTGTTTTTTCTATTCGTTTCCTTTCCAAATTCTATGTTTCTTACTCTCGAAAACCCTTTTTAATTCCTCTAAAAATTAATGAAAATTTCCATGTCCGCAATTGCGCGTCGCCGTGTTTGCGGCCAATGCGTCATAATTCATTATTTTTTCGGGCGCGAGCCCGCCTTTTGGCTCATTTTCCTTCGATTTTCCTCGATTTTCTTGGATTTTTTTGACAAATAAAAGTTGAAAATCGATTTTCTTTGATTTGAACTTCATAAGAATGTTCTTAAGCTCAATTTTCAGCGAAAAAAAGGTTTTAATCTAATTTTCCACCTGCCGGCATACGTCATTGTGTGTTTCCCCGACACACATACACCTTTATGTCAATAAAATGCTCTTTTTCTGTGCTCCCTCTCTTTTCCTTTTTATGGCTGATATGCTCGCCGTTGTTTGTTTTGCACCAAAATGTAGTTTTATGTGTGTAAACTACAAGTTCTGAAAACTTCCAGGAGTTAAAATCCTCGAAAAACACGATTTTTCGCATGTTTTGTGTAGAAAATTCGGGATTTTCGAGGCTTTTTGACCCGTAATAGTCATTTTTGGGGGGTTTTTCTATTTTTTGGCTTTTAGCAATTTCTGAGTCATCAAGAAATTGCGAAATCTTAAGAAAAAGTCTTAAGAAATTGTTTTTTTCTTGATTTTTGTTTTTTAACCAAAAAATTTGAGAAAAAATTGAAAAAAAAAAATTTTTCTGAAATTTTCAGATTTCCCGCCCATTTTACCCCTTTTTCCTGCATTTTTCATGTCCCAAAACCCCCAAAATTTTGCTCTAAACCCTCGTTTTCCACCGATTTCCTCTCGAAAATTCAAATTTCCCGCCAAATCAAAAATTTTTTTTTCCAAAATTTCCAGAAATGGCATGGGCGAATTCGGGCATGCAAGCACTGATTCCGGTGATCAATCGGGTCCAGGACGCATTTTCTCAGCTGGGGACCAATGTGAACTTTGAACTACCACAAATCGCCGTCGTTGGTGGACAATCCGCCGGAAAATCGTCGGTTCTGGAAAATTTTGTGGGAAAGTTAGTCCTAAAATTGCTTAAAATAGGCTTAAATTGGCTGAAAATGACCAAAAAAACTGAAAAAATGGCGAAAAATGAGCCTAAATAGTCGAAAATCGGCTGAAATTAAGCCAAAATCAAATTTTCAACTGTTGGCCTACAATCCGGAAATTTGGATTTCTAGGCCACCAAAACTAAAAATGGCTGAAAATAAGCTGAAAATCGTTAAGAATACTGAAGAAATTGGCTAAAAATCGGTTGAAAATGGTCCAGAAATGACCCAAAATCAAATTTTCAACTGTTGGCCTAGAAATCCGGAAATTTGGATTTCTAGGCCACGAAAAACAAAAAAATGACTCGAAATAAATTTAAAATGGCTTAAAATAGACAAAAAATGGCTTTAAACACTGAAAAATCGGCCGAAAATGACCCAAAAACTATCAAAAACCAAAATTTCCAACTGGTGGCCTTGAAATCCATAAATTTGGATTTCTAGGCCACCAAAACCAAAAATGGCTTAAAATTGGCTGAAAATCATCAAAAATGCTGAAAAAATTGGCTAAAAATCGGCTGAAAATGACCCGGAATCGAATTTTGAAACTGGTGGCCTTGAAATTCGGAAATTTGGATTTCTAGGCCATCAGCTTAAAATTCGATTTTGGACCATTTTGGATAATTTTTGGTGCTTTTTGCAGAATTTTGGACCATTTACAGCCAATTTTTCGACAAAAAAAACGCTCTAAAAATGACATTCTTTAATGAAAATGACTGGAAAGTGTCTCAAATTGACTGAAAATGGCTAAAAATGGTCATTTTCAGTCGATTTCCCGACTGCCACGTCGCTGATTGGCTGGAAATGATAAAAAAATTGGCTGGAAATGATCAAAAATGGTCCAAAATCGAATTTTAAGCTGATGGCCTAGAAATCCAAATTTCCGAATTTCAAGGC
>NC_013490.2:2658412-2659817 GCF_000004555.2 Caenorhabditis briggsae
GTCATTCTAGCTCACTTTCAACCCGTTTTCAGCCGATTTTTTCAGTATTTCTAACGCTTTTCAGCCAATTTTAAGCCCATTTCTAAATTTCCGGATTTCTAGGCTACGAAAAAAACTAAAATGGGCTTGAAATTGGCTGTAAAGCGTTAGAAATACTGAAAAAATCGGCTGAAAACGGTCTAAAAGCGAGTTTGAAACTTGGTGGCCTAGAAATCCAAAAATTCGCATTTCTAGGCCATCAGCTTAAAATTCGATTTTGACCAATTTTTGATAATTTTTGGCGCTTTCTTCAGTATTTTGGACCATTTACAGCCAATTTTTCGACTGAAAACTCTCTAAAAATGACTGGAAAGTGTTCCAAATTCACTGAAAATGGCTAAAAATGGTCATTTTCAGTCGATTTCCCGACTGAAAACCCCCCAAAAATTCTGTAATTTTGCAGAGATTTCTTGCCACGTGGCTCGGGTATCGTAACCCGTCGTCCGTTGATCCTCCAATTGATTCAAGATCGCAACGAATACGCCGAGTTTCTGCACAAAAAAGGACATCGATTCGTTGATTTCGATGCGGTTCGAAGGAAATCGAAGATGAGACGGACAGAGTCACCGGTCATAACAAGGGAATCAGTGCGCATCCCATCAATTTGCGCGTTTTCTCACCGAATGGTCAGTTTGGAGCTGGAAAATGAGACGAAATTTGGGGAAAAACGGGTTAAAATAAACCAAAAACTGACCAAAAACGGGTGAAAATGACCCTAAAATGAGCCAGAAATGCCTTAAAATGACCCCAAAATTGACTTTAAAAGGTCCAAAATTTGACTGAAAATGAATCCAAAACGATCGAAATCGACTCTGGACCGACTTTTAGACGTGCGGGCCTTCCAAAATTATGGAAAATGGCTTGAAATGACATCGAAAAATATGCCAAAATGAGTTAAAATGACCCGAAATTAGTTGAAAATTGCGTTAAAATGGCCAAAAAATGTGACAAAACGGTCCCAAATTCGTAGAAAAATCGGCAAAAAATGACCCCAAAATCATGAAAAATGCCTTAATATGACCCTAAAATCAGCCAAAAATCAGCCACAATTTTAGAAAATTGGCTAAAAATGTTTCAAATTGTCCGAAAATGGTCCCAAATTAGTCCGAAAAGTGGGTTAAAATGATCTCGAAATGTGCCAAAAATGGGTTATTCGGCTGAAAATTAGTTTTAGAATGACCTTCGATTCGTGAAAATGACCCACTGGTTGGCTGAAAATAGTCAAAAATAGGCCGGAATTAGTCTGAAATCCTGAAATATGGCTTGAAAATGAGCCGAAATTTTGGGGGAAAACGGGTTAAAATAGACCAAAAACTGACCAAAAACGGATGAAAATGACCCATAAAATGAGCCAGCGATGGCTTAA
>NC_013490.2:2660057-2685031 GCF_000004555.2 Caenorhabditis briggsae
TGGCCTTAAACTACGGTAGTTTTTCGATAGAGCGCATTCACACCAATTTTGGACCCTTTTTCAGCGATCACAGGGTCGTTTATAGTCATTTTCAGCCGAATTTGGGGTCTGATTTGGCTCGAAAAATAGATAAGTCGATTTCTTATGTTTTAAGCTTCACAATGAGCCCAAACACGACTGGGCTCCGCCAACTTTGAAATATTCGACCCTACAGTAATCCCTGAAGTCTGTAAAGCTACCGTAACCCGATCAGTTTTGCTCCAAACACAACGAAATCTTGATATATCGATTTCTCACATCGGCCGCTTCAAAATGAGTATAAACACGACTAGGCTCCGTGCATTTCGCAATGTCACCTAAACACGCGACGCACGACCGCGACACGCCTGAAATTTCAAAGTGGGCGGAGCTTAGTCGCGTTTATACTCATCTCCGAAGCGGGCGATGTGAGAAATCGATATATCGTAGTTTTGACAGGTTTGAAACAAATCTGACTGGGTTACGGTACTTTTTTCAGTTTTTGGGGTGCTGCTATAGTGTCGTAAAACTACCGTAACCCGATCAGTTTTGCTTCAAACTTAACGAAACCTAGCTATATCGATCTATGACATTGACAGCTTTAAAATAACCCTAAGTACGACTAGGCTCCGCCCACTTTGATCATTTGGCCATTTTCCGACTCAAAATAGCTAATTTTTCGCTCAAAAATAGCTTTTTTAGGTCATTTTTGGCTCAAAATTCTGCTGAAAGTGGATATTTAGAGCTTTCTACAGTAGTCCGACTCATATTTAGGCTCGAAATGTTGCTGAAAATCGCTTCACCAAGCGATTCCAGGGTCATTTAAACGCATTTTTGGTCATTTTTTGGCTCAAAATTGCTCATTTTTTGCTCAAATTTGCAATTTTCCAGTGCTCAACCTGACCCTAATCGATCTGCCCGGCCTAACCAAGGTCCCCGTGGGCGATCAACCAGCCGACATTGAACACCAGATTCGTGATATGCTGTTAACATTTATCAGTCGTGAGACGTGCCTTATTCTGGCTGTCACCCCGGCTAACAGCGATTTGGCCACTTCCGACGCGTTGAAATTGGCGAAAGAGGTCGATCCGCAAGGGTTGAGGACGATTGGAGTGTTGACGAAGCTCGATTTGATGGATGAGGGCACCGATGCGAGGTTTGTGTGTGGCCTAGAAATGATTGGAAACTGGCTGGAAATGCTTTTTTGGGCGCGTTGGAGCAGCGAAAAAATCGTTAAAAGCGACTTAAAATAGGCCATTTTTGCCCTACAGTACCCCTCGAATCTTTGAAAGCACCGTAACCCAGTCAGATTTGCTTCAAACTTGACCAAACTGTGATAGATCGATTCCTCACATCGCCAGCTTCGAAATGAGTATAAACACGACTAGGCTCCGCCCACTTTTGAGGCTAGAGCGTCAGAGAAGCGAGACACACTGCGTCTCTAACCTCAAAACTCAAAGTGGGCGGAGCCTAGTCGTGTTTAGGCTCATCTCAAAGCTAAGAACATGAGAAATTGATATATCTAGATTTTGTTGAGTTTGAAGCAAAACCGATCAGATTACGGTAGTTTTAGGATACTATAGCAACACCACAAAAACTGAAAAAAGTACCGTAACCCAGTCAGATTTGTTTCAAACTCAACAAAAACAGTATATATCGATTTCTCACATCGCCATCTTCAAAATGAGTATAAACACGACTAAGCTCCGCCCACTTTGAACTATCTGGCGCGTCGCGGTCGTGCGTCGCGTGTTTAGGCGAAATTTCAAAATGGGTGGAGCCTAGTCGTGTGGGGACTCATTTTAAAGCTGGCGAAGTCATAGATCGATACATCTAGGCTTAGTTGAGTTTGGAGCAAAATTGACTGTGTTACGGTACTTTTAGGATACGGTAGCAACATCCAAACTGAAAAAGTACCGTAACCCAGTCAGTTTTCCTCTAAACTTGTTGAAACTTTGATAGATCGATTCCTCACATCGCCAGCTTTAGAATGAGTATAAACGCAATTAGGCTCCGCCCCCTTTGAAATTTCACGCGCGTCGAGGTCGTGCGTCGCGTGTTTAGGTGAAATAATTGCAAAATGGGCGGAGCCTAATCGTGTTTAGGCTCGTTTTGAAGCTGGCGATGTGAGAAATCGATATAGCTAGGTTTTGTTGAATTTGAAGCAAAACTGACTGGGTTACGGTACTTTTTACAGTTTTGTGGGGATTACTGTAGGTCATTTTCAGCGTAAAGTGGCTCAAAATGACTGGAAATTGCTCATTTTTGCAGAGACATTCTCGAAAACCGCCTCCTACCGCTCCGCCGTGGCTACGTGGGCGTTGTGAATCGCGGACAAAAGGATATCGTCGGCCGGAAAGACATCCGAGCAGCCCTGGACGCCGAACGCCGATTCTTCCTGTCGCATCCATCCTACAGACACATGGCTGATCGTCTGGGGACCACCTATCTCCAACAGACACTTAATCAACAGCTGACTAATCATATCAGAGATACGCTGCCGACACTACGGGATAGCCTTCAGAAGAGGATGTTTGCAATGGAGAAGGATGTGGCGGAATACAAGAATTTTGCACCCAATGATCCGGGACGGAAGACAAAGGCCCTCTTGCAGTGAGTTTTTTGAATTTGGAAACTAGCAAAACGAGTCTGACAATGGCTTGAAATGACCCCAAAATAGCTCAAAAAATACCCTAAATTAGCTCAAAAATGGTTTAAATACCTCTAAAATAGCTGAAAATGCTCTCAAAAATGAGTAAAACGTTCTGAAATTGGTCTCAAAAGTTCTGTAAATTACCGTAGACTTTTCCGACTACGGTAGATTTTCGTCAGAGCGCATTTACTGGGGATTTTTGGACAATTTTAGATCAGTTTTCAGCGATTTCAGCGTTGTTTTCAGCCATTTTTGGGTCATTTGCACAAATCAGTAGTAACAATTTTTAGACTTAAAATGGCTCAAAATCGACACCTTTTTATCTATAGATCTATACACTATAGATCTAGGACATCCGGACACACAGACAGAAATGCACACATTTTTTAGCCCAAAATTGCTCTATTTCAGAATGGTGACCCAATTCAAAAATTGCTTGAAATGGCCCCAAAATAGCTCAAAAATAGCCTAAATTAGCTCAAAAATGGCTGAAATACCGCTGAAATCGGTCCAGAACGGCTGAAAATAAGTTGAAATCAAGCTAGAATAGCTAGAATAGTTTACGGTAATTTTGGACCATTTTGGACCATTTCAAAGTCATTCTGACCCGTATTCCGGCCAAATTTGGGCCCTAAATTGCTGATCTGTCTGTAATTTCTGCCCAAAATTGTCCCATATTCAGAATGGTGACCCAATTCAACGCGGACATTGAACGCTCGATAGAAGGATCGTCGGCGAAGTCGGTGTCGACGAACGAGCTGAGCGGTGGAGCGCGAATCAATCGTCTCTTCCACGAGCGTTTCCCATTTGAGATTGTAAAAATGGAGATTGACGAGAAGGAAATGCGAAAAGAGATTCAATTCGCAATTCGCAACATTCATGGTGTCCGTGTTGGTCTCTTCACTCCGGACATGGCGTTTGAAGCGATCGCCAAGAAGCAGATCACTCGGCTCAAAGAGCCCTCGATGAAGTGTGTGGATTTGGTGGTCAACGAGCTGGCGAATGTCATCAGAACTTGTGCCGATACCATGGCTAGATACCCCCGCCTTCGTGATGAGCTCGAACGAATCGTCGTGTCCTACATGCGAGAGAGGGAACAAGTGGCAAAACAGCAGATAGGGATGATCGTCGACTACGAACTGGCCTATATGAACACGAATCATGAGGATTTCATTGGATTCACAAAGTTTGTGCGGGCGGGGTTTTTGGCTGAAAAATGACTGAAAACTAGCTGAAATTGACCCCCGAAAATGGTCAAATTTGGCTCAAAAATAGTTAATTTTGACCAAAAAATACCCAATTTTCGCAAAACACCAAACAAGATAGTGATTGCTCAGTTTTAAATAACCCGATTCTAGCCCGAAAAAGGCTTATTCTTGACCTAGAATTGCTCATTTTTACCTAGAATCGCCCAATTTTGACCTAGAATTGCTCATTTTTGATCTAGAATTGCTCAGTTTTTACCTAGAATCGCCCAATTTTGACCTAGAATTGCTCATTTTTGATCTAGAATTGCTCAGTTTTTACCTAGAATCGCCCAATTTTGACCTAGAATTGCTCATTTTTGGCCTAGTAAATACCGCATCTTGAAGAAAACGCTTCAGAATTGCTTATTGTTTGATCCTTGGCCAATAGAGACGCTGAAAATCGTTAGAAGATAGATTGCTCAGCTTTAAATTTAGCGCTTTTGGTCAGAAAAACGCCCTTGTTTTTTTTGTTGGCATAGAATTATATCATTTTTAAGAAAATTATCATTGCTCATCGTTAAATTTACTGATCTTCGACACTCAAAAACAAAACAAAAATTGATTGCTCAGCTTATCAGTAAATTGCCGAATTCTAGCTCCAAAAACCCTATGATTGCTCAGCCTTAGGCTCTATTCTTTCAGCGCGGAAGCGAAAGCGAATCAACGACAGTCGGCGGCGCGAAACGTTGCGAATCTGGGGAATCAGGTGATTCGCAAAGGATGGCTATCAGTGAACAACGTATCATTCGTCCGCGGCTCGAAAGACTCGTGGTTCGTGCTGATGTCGGACAGTTTGCACTGGTACAAGGATGATGAGGAGAAGGAGAAGAAGTACATGCTCCCGTTGGATGGCATCAAATTGAGGGACATCGAGAGCGGCTTCATGTCCCGCCAACACAAATTTGCACTGTTTTATCCGGATGGAAGGTGAGAGACAATGATCAAAAAACGGGGGGTTTTGACCCTGAAATTGTTGAAAATCGCCCCAAAATTGGACCGAAACCACCCAAAACGTCATGAAAAACGCTGGAAAATCATTATTGGCTCAAAAATGCTCATTTCGAAGCTAGAAACGGCCATTTTTAGAAGAAGTACTATTGCTCAGCCTTAAACTAAGCCTTAAACTAACAATGCTTTATGATTTTTTTTGACTGAAAATTAGCAGAAATCGACGCCAAAAATGGTCGAATTTGACCTGAAAATAGTTAGATTGCTCAGCATTAATTTAGATTAGGAAATTGCTCATTTTTGACCTAGAATTGCTCATTTTGACCCAGAATTGCTCATTTTTGACCGAGAAACACCCAATTTTGAAACAAAGAATCCTCATTGCTCAGCCTTAACTCTACCAAAATTCCAGAAACATCTACAAAGATCTGAAACTGCTGGAACTGGGTGCCAACAATTTGGACGAAGTGGAAGCATGGAAGGCGTCATTCCTACGTGCCGGAGTGTTCCCCGAGCGACAAGTGCAACCGGTCCAAAATGAAGAAGAACAACAGATGACGTCACAGGAGACGTCGATGGATCCACAGTTGGAGAGACAAGTGGAGACGATTCGGAATTTGGTCGATTCCTATATGAGAATTATCACTAAAACCATCAAGGATCTCGTCCCCAAAGCTGTCATGCATTTGATTGTTAATCAGGTGCGTTGGGGGCGCTGAAATTGGCTGAAATTGGGCTGAAAATGGCTGAAAATCGTCGAAAATAGCCAAAAATAAGGCTCCGGGGACATTTTGGAGGCGAAATAACGGTCATTTCGCAACCAGACATTATCCCCCGATACCGTAAAAGTACCGTAACCCGATCTGTTTTGCTCCAAACTCTACTAAATACAGATATATCAGCTTGTCATGATCTGAGCATCGAAATGAGCCCAAACACGACTAGGCTCCGCCCATTTTGAAATTTCACCTAAACACGCGACGCCTCGACCGCGACGCGCCGGAAAAATGAAAGTGGGCGGAGCCTGGTCGTGTTTAGGCTCATTTTGAAGCTCAGCTCATGATAAATTAGTCGCTTTTCAAATTTTCAAGATTAGAGGAAAACTGACTGGGTTACGGTACTTTTACATAAATGTGAGGATTACTGTAGGCCCGGAATTTTGAAAATGGGCGGAGCCTAGTCGTCGAAAGGGTGATTTCCAATCTAGAACTGACCGTTTCGCAACCCGGATGTTCTAGAACTTGTCACTTCGAAATAGGACGTTTCAGAATCGACAATTTCGCACCCGGACGTTCTAGAACTTGATGTTTTGTGGCTGAACTTTTTAGAACCGAGCCATTTCGCACCCGGACATTCTAGAACCGAATCTTATCGAAACTGGACGTTTCAGAACTTTTTACTTCGAAATAGGACGTTGTAGAACCGACAATTTCGCACCCGGACGTTCTAGAACCGAATCTTATCGAAACCAGACGTTTCAGAAGCAGTCATTTCGCAACTGGACGTTTTAGAACTGGATGTTTCGCAACCGGACAATTCAGGACCGATATTTTCACAATCGGTCATTTTAAAACCGTCTCATTTGGCAACGGACATTCTTGAACCAGTCATTTCGCAACTGGCTGTTTTAGGACAGTGACATTCCGCAACCGGACGTTTTAGAACCTGTCATTTTGGCAACTTGCCATTACACGTTTCAAAACGGTTGCGAACTGACTCGGTTCTGAAACGTCCGGTTTCGAAATGTCTTGGACCAAAAATATACCAAGTTATGTTTATAATAGTTTGAAAACCACTAAAATTGGGCTAAATTGGTCCAAAAGTGGTCTAAAATGTCCGAAAATAGGTGCGAAAGAGCTCAAACTGCCGCAAACTGGCTCGTTTCGATCCCAAAAACCAGCCTAATTACTCTCCCAGCCAATCAAAAGCATAATTACCACTAAATTTTTGAGCGAATATATCCCAATTTAGACTTTAAATGGTCCGGAAAAGACACTGAAATCGATTTAAAATGGTCTCAAAAATGGTTCATTTTGACACTAAAACCGGCCTAATTAAACCTAATTACGGCCTAATTAAGCCTAATTACCACTAATTACCCTCTCTAATGTTCTAAGTGAATTCATAAGCCAATATTATGACTTACAGCACCAAAACTGGATCATTTTGACACTAAAAACCGGCCTAAAAATCTGAAAAAATCTGAAAAATCTGGAAAAAATTTTTTTTTTTTGAAACTTTCGAAAAATCCAAAAATTCAGGATTTTGAGATTTTCAGAAAATTTTCAAAAAATTCAATTCTTAAAATTTAATTACCTCGAAATTAAGCCTAATCACCCACTAATTACCCTCTAATTTTTGTCTCAGGTAAGTGAATTCATGAAGGACGAACTGCTCGCTCATCTCTATCAATACGGTGATACGGACGCCCTGATGGAAGAGTCGGCTCAAGAATCGCAGAAACGAGAGGAGCTGCTTCGAATGTATCACGCGTGCAAAGAAGCCCTTCGAATCATTTCTGAAGTCAACATGTCGACGTTGGCTTCGGCAGAATCCGCCGCCCCTCCGATGCCGTCCAACGACTACAGGCCACAGATTCCGAGACAGGCGCCGGCGCCACCGCCTTCTGTGGCACGGCCTGCGCCGGTGCCACCGAGGGGAGGCGCTCCAGGAGCACCTATGATTCCGGCGTGAGTAGATCTTTTGGGTTTTAGGGGGAGGGATTCTGAAAATTCTGAAAAATCTGAAAAAAATCTGGAAAATTTTTTTTTTGAAATTTTCGAAATTCTAAAAAATTGTTAAAAATACAAAAATCTTCTCAAAATGAGGCTTTTTCTTTTGAAAAAAGCTTGAAAACTTAAATTTCTTAAACTTCAAAATTTGAGAAAATTCTGAAAATTCTGGAAAAACCTGGAAAATTTCTTGAACAAAATTTGAAAAAAAAGTTGAAAACATCTGAAAAATTCGGAGAAGTCCGAAAAAATCTTTAAAATCTGGAATAATCTGAAAATTCTGAAAAAATCTGAAAATTCTGGAAAAATCTAGAAAATTCTGAAAAAATCTGGAAAAATTCGGAAAAATCTGAAAATTCTGGAAAAAACTAGAAAATTCTGAAAATTTTGAAAATTCTGAAAAAATCGGAAAAATTCAGAAAAAAAAACAAAATTCCAGCCAAAGCGAATTCGAATTTCTTAAAAATTCAAATTTTCTGATTTTCAGCCGCGTCCCAACCCCATCGAACGGTGCTCCCGAGATACCGGCTCGTCCGAATGTCCCAAAGCGACCATTCTAAGCTTTTATTGCTCCTGCTGGCCTAGAAAAAGCTTTCTAGACCACCTAATATTTTTTTTCGAATTTCGAATTCTCTAACTTTGTCACCCACCCATCATCATCCTAGTCTCCGCCCCCTTTTTTTTTCTCTATATCGCATCCATATTTTTCCCCAATTTTCACACATATTTTGTCTTTTATGGCCCCGAAAACATTTAATTGTGATGATTCCGTTTTTCCCCTTCTTTCTGTTAAAAAAAAATATCCGAAAATCGATATTTTTTTGTGATTTTTGTCCATATAAAATTAATTGAAAATCTCCCCCCACTCCTATCCTTTATTTATATGAAGAAATGCCTTTATTTTCAGCGATTTTTGCTCGAAAACTGCACGAAACGAGAAAATTTGACCCGAAAATCACCAAAATTCGGTCTTTTAGCTTCAAAATGAGCCTAAACACGACTTGTTGGAACCGCCTCCTCCGAAAAACCCCGAAATCGTAAAAGGTACCGTAACTCGATTAGTTTTGCTTCCAACTCAATGAAACTTGGATATATCGATTTCTCATGTTTTGGGCTTCAAAATGAGTATGAACACGACTAGGCTCCGCCCACTTTCATTTTTCCGGCGCGTCGCGGTCGTGCGTCGCGTGTCGAAAGGAAAATTGAAAGTGCGCGGAGCCTAGGCGTGTTTATACTCATTTTTGAAGCCCGAAACATGAGAAATCGATATATACTATTTTTGTTGAGTTTGAAGCAAAACTGACTGGGTTACGGTACGTGTTACAGAATTCGAAGATTACTGTAGGTGGGAAATTTCAACATGGGCGGAGCCTAGTCGTGTTTATGCTCTTTTTGAAGCTCATGACTAGGCAAATCGAATGCTTGTATTTTCACAAAATTCGAGAAAAAACTGACAAAGTTACGGTAGTTTTAAGAATGTGAAGGCTAGAGTGCAGAGAAACGAGACGCACTGCGTCTCTGGCTAGAAGTGGGCGGAGCCTATCCGTGTTTATACTCATTTTGAAGCTCTTAACGCTCCGAATTCGATTTTGAATCTAGTTTTAAGCCATTTCTAACGACTTTTCTACAAATTCCAGAAAAACCAATTTCAACAAAACATTAAAGTTTATTAGCTCAGAAATCGATAAATATCACTTTATTTTTCACAGAAAATCGATTTTTATGACAGAAAAAAGGGGCCATAAATCGAGTGAGAAAATTTCCATTAATCCTCCTCCAGAGCATTTTGCATGTCGGATGGCTGAAAATGATTGAACTGAAATTTTCGAAAAAAAAATTCTTTCTCTAATTTCTCACAAAAATCAACTATTTTTGTATTTTCGACTTCAGATTCACCTCTAGCTCGTCTAGAGCTTCAAAATGAGTATAAACACGACAAGGCTCCGCCCATTTTGAAAATTTCGGAAATTTGACTTTAAAGGCGCATGGGGGTTGGAATTTTCAAAGTGGGCGGAGCCTAGGCGTGCATATACTCATTTTAAAGCCCAAGTCATGACAAACCGATATATCTAAAAATCTTCGAGTTTGAAGCAAAACTGGCTGAGGTACGGCACTTTTACATAATTCAGGGATTACTGTAGGTGGGAATTTCGAAAGTGGGCGGAGCCTAGGCTTGTTTGGGCTCATTTTGAAGGGCAAAATTACCTCCAATCGATTCCGACCATCGAATTCAACCAAATTCTGGGATTTTTCAAATAAATCCGCAAGGAATTGCTCAGTGCCGCTTCGAAGAGCCTCGAGAGCTTGGGATTTGAAATTTTCTAATTTCAGATTTTCGTTTTTCAGGATTTTCGAAATTTCAGATATGAATTCATCCATTTTGATAGTTTTATTGGCGGTGTCCGAACGAAGGATCCGAATATTTTCGATGTCTTCGGAGTCGCTGTCTTCTGAAGCAGGATTTTCAGAATTTCCAGAATTCTGAAAAATTTCTGACACTTCAGAATCCTCAGTAACGTCTTCTGAATACTCGTGACGTCCCAACTGGATATTCAAGTATTCTGTCGCCGGCGGCGTGTCGTTATCGTGACCGTGACGACGGACTCTGGGGTTTTCAGGAATCTGGATTTTCTGAAAATTGAGATTTTGGAAAAAAAACTTTTTCTCTGATAGCTTCAAAGCTGAAAATTCAAATTCAGCACAAAAAATGCTTCAAAATGAGCTTAAACACGACTAGATTTGGGCTATTTTTCGGCTTTGCGGAAATTTATGGATTTTGAGTTTTTTCAACAAAAAAAAATACTGTGGACCAAAAATTTTTCGAAAAAAATATTATTTTTCTGAAACTCCTGGCTTGTGAGTACTCATTTTGAAGCTCTCGGCGAGCTGAATTCATAAACAAAACTCGTTTTCAATTGGAACTAAAAATGAATGGATTACTGTAGCTTTTACCTGCTGCTCATTGCCTTTCGAGCTTCCTCTTTGGCTGCTGTTACTACTACTACGTGGCATTTTTTCAAATCGATTTTTGAGAATTTTGACAATTTTCTAGGAAATAAAAATTTGGCGCTAATAGTGAGCTTGCTAGCTATGCTTTAATGAGAATTCGAGGTTTTTTGATATTTGCAAAAAAAATTTTTAAATTGTTTTTTTAAACTACCGTAACTTGCTCAGTTTTTGTTCGGATTTTTCAAAATGTTGATTTTCGAGATTTTCATTAAAATAACTTAAAAATGAGTATGAATACGATTAGGCTCGCTCCGCACACTTTGAAAAATAAGCTATGCGCCTTTAAAGGCAAAATTTGAATTTAAAGGAACATAGTCATGTTCATACTCATTTTAAAGCTTTCAACAAATTACATTTGAAAATATTATAAAGTTTCGATTTTCAGAAATTTTGGGTGGTTTACGGTCAAATATATCAATCTAGCCAGAATGTCTCTTCCACACGGGCTTTCGATCTCCGGAAAACGTATCTCAGGATTTTCAAATTTGTTTTAAAATTTCAGAGTATACTAATCAAAAATAGAGCTTCATTTTATTGGTTGACAATTGTTTTCTAGCTACTGTAGTTTTTGAGATATGCGCCTTTAAAATAGGTACTACCTCGCTTCAGACAAACTCCAGAAACTCGGCCAAGTTGTCAGAAGTACCTAACTTCCACCCTTATTATCTCAGTTCCTAATGCAAATATCAAAAGGTTGTTAACTTGTGAAATGCTTCCCATTAAATTTTACACATTTCATTAGTCGATAACTTTTTTCTAGCTCTCCTAGTTTTTGAGATATGCGCCTTTGAAATAAGTACTGCCTCGTAGAACAACTTGGAGCACAGTTTTGTGATCTCGGGTAGACAACGGCGTACTTTCTTCACGGAGTAGGTGCCTGATCATGGTCATCATGTCCGTGACGGGTTTTTTTTTCATAAATTTTTAATTCATAAAACTAAAAGACTAGGTTTCTTGAAATTTCGTAATTTTTTGAAAGAAAAGTTTCGGGCCAAAATTTTTCACAACAAAAATAAACATGTTTCCAGTTTTTCAGCTCCAAAACCAAAAAATGTGAATTCAGCACAAAACATGCTTCAAAATGAGCCTAAACACGACTCCATTTGGGTTATTTTCATTTTTAGACTCTGAGTTGCGGTCGCGTCGCGGTTGGTAGGTCGAAATTCAAAATTGACCGAAAATAGTCGTGTTTGGGCTTGTTTTGAAGCTCTGAACGTCAGAAATTTGAAATTCATAAAACTAAAAAACTAGGTTTCTTGAAATTTCGTAATTTTTTGAAAGAAAAGTTTCGGGCCAAAATTTTTCACAACAAAAATAAACATGTTTCCAGTTTTTCAGCTCCAAAACCAAAAAATGTGAATTCAGTACAAAAAATGCTTCAAAATAAGCCTAAACACGACTCCATTTGGGTTATTTTCATTTTTAGACTCTGCGTTGCGGTCGCGTCGCGATTGGTAGGTCGAAATTCAAAATTGACCGAAAATAGTCGTGTTTGGGCTTATTTTAAAGCTCTGAACGTCAGAAATTCAAAATTCATGACATTGTACGACTAGATTCGCTCTAAAACAACCAACAATTGCGTTTTTTTCGGGAATAATGTTGATTTTCAGCATTTTCAGCATGTTTGAATCAAATAAAAGAGAGAAAAAAGCAACTTACAAGAGAGAATCGGCGTTGTCCAAGTTGTCGAAGATCACGGAAGAGCTAGTTTAAGAGTATTAGGAATAGAAATATTAGGTTGGCGGGAAAGTCTTTGTCACTCTGTTTGTTTAATCACTGTTCTCGTATATGGAGGCTGTGTATGATATCGACTCTAGTGAATAACAAGGTGATAAGAACCTTCCATATAAACAAGTCCCCATCTCCTTCCCTGCTCCTCATCTGTAATTGAAACGATATGTTTGTTCCCACTGCTATTCACATCAGACATGTTTTGATTTACCTCTTCCTATCTCACACCACGATGAAGGATTCGGAAACTTTCTTGAAGAATGTGTACAACACACATGCCCCTCACTACAATACTATTCGCAATTGGTTCCATCGTTTCGAAAAAGATGACTTCTCGCTCGATGAAAAGGATCGCTCTGGGAGACCCCGTGAGTTGGATTTGGACAAGCTGAAGCACGCATTGCAATCGGATCCATTTCAATCTAGCCGTGAACTAGCTGTCACATTCGGAGTTCACCATAGCACAGTCCTTGAAGGTTTGAAGTCTCTTGGAATGAGAAAACTTTTTGGTCGATTCATACCTCATCACCTGACTCAAGCCAACCTTGACCGCCGAGTCGACGATTCGATTACTCTTCTCACTCTCCACGCGGGCGATCGATGGCTGGACCGGCTAATAACCGGAGATGAGAAGTGGGTCTTCTACGATAATCACCACAGGAAATCCCAGTGGGTTGGAGAAGGAGAGAGCCCACAGGATGTCCCCAAACCCGACCTTCATCCGAAAAAAGTTATGCTCTCTGTGTGGTGGGGAGTGGACGGCCCCATCTACTGGGAACTTCTGCCCGAGGGCAAAACAATAACTGGAGACCTCTACACTACTCAACTACGAAACCTCAAGAAAGCAGTCGACCGTTCGGCCCTGAAAGACAAGAAAGTGTACTATCAACATGATAACGCTCGCCCACATGTTTCGAAACAAGTGAAGCAGGAGCTGATGGGATATGGATGGAATGTTCTCCCTCACCCCCCGTATTCTCCTGATCTTGCTCCTTCCGACTATTGGTTATTTGCGATATGACACGTGCCTTCGAAGGAAGAAGCTTCAATTCCCGTGGAGCGGTCGAAGCGGCACTCAAACAATACTTTGCCTCACGCCCGGCTGGATTCTACCGCAATGGAATCCATAAATTGAGGGAACGTTGGAGACATGTTGTTGATAATGATGGACAATATAATTAATTATTCGGTTATTTTTTCTTTGAGAAATAAACTATTGAAAAAGTGACAAAGACTTTCCCGCCAACCTAATAGTCAGAAAAATAATGGAAAATTCCAGATCCCATTCAGAAGGGTTCAGGTGGAAAGTTCCGGAGACTTCCAAGGTACCCAAGGGTTCGGATACCTCAGAAGTCTAGAGGAGAGGATAGAATAAGAATTCGGCGAGATGACTTAACGAGAATAACTTTTTTCTATCTCTTTTCGTTTTTAAGATATGCGTCTTTAAAATAAGTACTCTCGTTTCAGGTAGTGCCTTTTTTAAAAGCGCATTTCTCAGGAACTAAAAGAGCTAGAAGAAAGTTGTCAATCACCAAAATAAAGCGCTAATTTTGTTGAGTATACTCTAAAATTTCCATACAAAACGACTAAGTTCTACTGTAGATATTCTACACTGTGTCTGTAGTTATACCGCCCAAGAGTTCGTGAAGTCTAAGCCTGGATGGGTATTTTTATGAACCTGGTAATTAACTCAACGACTTTTTCTATGAAAATTGAATTTATTAAATAAATAAATAAGAATTTAATTGGTCGATTCGGATGACACCATTTTCTCCCGGGAACTTTATCTTGGACTCCATTCGAGAATAATTTGTCTTTTTTTTCGAGAATAATTTGTGCGTATACGTTTTTCCAGTTCCTGGCCCTCCTTGAATACAAACGAGAGGTCTATCTTCATTCATAGATATTCTTACAACAAGAAGCTGCGATTTATTTAAGTTCATCGGCGGTAGGACTCCGTCTATGAGATTCAAAAGCTTTTTTGCTTCCACTTGGAGGTTGTCGACAACACCTTGCAGCTTCAGTGACTCTGGAGCATCATCTATAGTCATCTATATATCTATAGTCAATCTTTGAAAAAAAAAACATACTCCAATATCTCAAAGCTTGTTCATCCCGAATATCAAAATTGAATGGGGCGTGGACGGCTGGCGGCTCCGGCGCTCTTTGATAGCGAACCTGGGGTTCCGGCAGTTGCGCTCTAGGAGTTCGCTCTGTAACAATATCTTTCTGTTGGGAGAAAACACTTAAATTGACAAAAAAAAACAAACCGTAGATGGGTTGCTGAGGGGGCACATGTTGTGCAGTAGGCTGTTCATCGTACCCCGGAGTATCAGCTCTCGGCTCGGGGGAGTATCCAGGAGAAGTGTCAAACGACCAGTCGTATCCCACTTCTCTTTGAAGTGGAGTCAGTTCTCGAATCAACTCTTCTTCTTGGTCTTCGTTTCCAACTTCTCGATGTAGTTGATCTTGACGATCTTCTCCATTTTCTCGAGGAAGCTGAGCGTGGTCGTCGACTCTTGGGCTTCTCGATCTCGAGCGTGCTGAATTATCTGAAATACATTTTTTAGACAGGTAAGCTTAATTTGATCTGATATGATTACGATCGAGCTAATACTATCACAAAAAATGACTCACCATCTTACAAACTTTAATTGAAAAAAAAACAAACCGTTGATGGGTTCCCGAGGGGGCACATATTGTGCAGCAGACGGTAGATACCCCGGTGTATCAGCTCTTGGTTCCGGCAAGTATCCGAGAGAAGCGGGATACAGTCTTGAGGTGGATCCAGTTCTTGAATCCCCTCCTCTTCTTGGACTTGGTCTTCACCATCTCGATGAAGTCGATCTTGACGATCTTCTCCATCTTCTCGAGGAAGTCGAGCTTGATCATCATCTTTTGGGCTTCTCGAATCCTAGAATCGGGGCGAATAGCAGAAATAGGGGGAAAATGGTATACACGTGTGTGGGTTTTCAACTTCAAAACAGTTTCTCTCGGTTCCTGTTAAAGGTTCACCAGTTTGCCACATTCTGATGCCGACTTTAAGCCAATTTATCTCATTTCCTGTAAAAGATATTTTGATAAGCCTGTGTTCCCTGGTCTTAAGGAACGCTTACCCTCCACTTACTTGGATCCCAACACTCATTGAACACGGTGTACTTAATCTTACAACTATTTATTAAAGAGAAACTAAAAGATAAAGTTCAAGAAAGTTAAAGTGAAATTAAGATTAAACTTAAGATTTAAATAAAGTCATACTAAGGGGAATAAAGTTAAAAGACTAAACTTAGGGACTAACAATAAAAGGTTAAATGAAGGTTAAAATGTAAGAATTAAATAAGAGAGAAACCGCAGACGGCTGCCCGTCCGGGTCCTAGAATATACTTGTGTTAGTTATCGAGAGGCGCACCATTAGGCAAGAGGTGAGAGGCAACAGACACGCGGAACGCCTCCCTTGCGGGAAGTGTTCTCCCGCATATCGTTACACGCTCATGGCGTGCTTAGTTTCAGTTTTTACCCCGAGTTGAATACAACGACTTTGGTTCCAATATAGAGTTTATTATATGAAAGATAAATTAATATAATAAGAAATAAGTGTTAATAGATATATGAATATAATATATAAAAAGATTAAATATAGGAGAAGATGTCCCCTCACATCTCCCTCTCCTCTTCCTCGCACCGACTGACCGCTTGTCCGCTTGTACGCCCGAGGAACGCGCATAAAGAGGCGGTCCCTCGGGTAACATCCCATCGCTCCTTAATGTCGATCGCCTCGATCGACTTCTTCGAACTGTTCTCCTTGCCATTGACCATATCTTGACATCGTATTCATTCAAACATTCAGCATCTTGATATTCGAGTTTATCGTTTTGAAATTTACGTTCATCATTGACATTTGCGTTTGACATCTTATCATAGTCCGTGGGATGATCCATACAGTGATGATCTTGACTTGTTTTCGAGTCGTGAGCGAGGTCGAGTTGAGAAGAGCATGATGAAGAGACAGTACACTGAAAATTAAAACGAGAGCGAGAGAGATAGAAAATAGAAAATTTAGAGAAATTGATGAATACATACTACTTTGTCAAAATTGTCTAATTAGTGAACTTAAATACTGACATACATTACTTTGAACATTGATAAACTTTTGAATCGACTAAATCTTAAATAATAAAATTTGAGAAGTTAATAATTGAACTACTGAGAACTTAATAATTAGAATACTGAAAACTTAATAATAAAACTACTTTTGTTTACAATTGAATAAACCAATCATATCCTTACCTTTTGTTTTTGATCCTCTCTGATCTTCTGAGATTGTTGCTGCTGTCGGTTTCGTCGTTTCTGCTTTTGGTCTTCCGATTCTGGAGTCCTCCTCGCTTTCCATTGTTGTTGCTCCCATTTTCATGACGTTTCCTTCCTTTCCTCTTGATTCCATCGATTCTTTTTGAACTTCTTCGATCCGTTCCTGATGATCCATCGTCTTCATCCTCTTCTGACTCTTCTGGTACCTCCTGGGTTTCTTCATCGTCTTCCTCTTCTGATATTTCCTCTTCTCCGCTTCCTTCCAATCGAACATCATCTTTATTCGCAATCTTCCTCTTCTCTCCATCGGCATACTCGACATTGTATCTGTCCACCTTCAACACTTCAAACGGACCATGGAATCGTGCCATCAATTTGTTATTCGGTGGATTTCTTCGCACGAATTTTGCTTCCCAGTTACACTTTCCTTTCTTTGACACGATGCGTTTTCATGTGCCTTTCCTTGTTCCGTCCGATTTGATCCTTGATCCTTTCTTGTATGATGATGTGGAGATCTTGAAGATGTCTTTTAAGACATTCCTCAAAATCTTCAAGGTCCAAGTACGATGAACCAATGCAGTCTTTTGGTTTTGGTCCCAGTTGAATATCTTCCGGCGTTGTTAATTCTCTACCAAAAAGTGCACGATGAGGACTTACTTTGGTCACGGCATGAGGCGATGAATTGATAGAGAAAATGATGAACGGCAATTTCTGGTCCCAGTCGGTTTGTTTGGAGTTTACGAACGAAGACAACGACTCCTCAATTGTTCGATGCACTCTCTCGATGGTTCCGTTTGCAGATTTATGATACGGAGCCGTTAGAGAATGTTTTACTTCCAAAAGTTGTAGAACCACTCTCAAATAGTGTTGACTTGAAATTGGATCCGTTGTCGGTGAGAAGCACTTTTGGTGATCCAAATCGCAGCACCACTTCCTGGACAAAAACATCGCATATTGTTGTTGCATCTTGTTTTTCAATCGGGAATGCCATGACGTATTTTGTGAAATCATCCTTGATTGTAAAAATATAGCGATTTCCATTTGCTGTTATCGGAAAAGGTCCACAAATGTCAGCATGAAGTCGCTCCCAAGGGCGCTCGAGAAGTTCCAGTTGTCCAAGCGGTTCTCTTGTCTCCTGGTGTGAATTGGTCTTCCTTCGTTGACATGCTTCACATCGTTTAATAAATCCTTTGACATCATCCGTTAAATTCTTCCACTGAAATCTTCTTGAAATATTGGCAATTGTTTTCTCCGATCCAAGATGTGCTCCAAGATGTGCAGATTGATGATATTGCTTTATAATCGGTAGAGTTATCGTTTTGTCATTTGGTAAGAGAATTGACAAATTGTTCTTCTTTTTCATGTAGACGATACCATCCTTTTCTTCATATTTATCCACTGAAATTGATTTTCCTTCTTGTAACAGCTTCTGAATCCTCGAAATCCATGGAGTATCTTCTTGAATTCGTTTCAAATCCTCATGTTGTAGTGAGTTTACAGTAACTTCCGGTTTTGTGACGTCAGCGATCTTCTTCGACTTCTCCCGAACTTCTTTTGATTCATCTCCAATGTATCTTGATAACGCGTCACAAACGGTGTTGAGGTTACCAGGGCGATAAACAATTGTTAAATCCAACTCTTGGAGAATTATCTGATACTTCTAGGCACCGCAATGAAAGGGGGCGGGGCGACCAAATTTTTCTCCCCTTTTCAGAAATCCATCTTTGAAGGCTTGTACCGGGCGTTAGAAACCCATTATTTTTTTGGTGAGAACTTGTCCCTATGTAATCGACTACGCTGAATCCAATGAAATTATCAGTTCTTCGATAACTTTATTATTTTGATTCGAAAACTTCGAAAAATAGAAGTGGGACTGACAAAGTGGACTAAAAGTGTTGGATGGAAGTTCGCGCCATTAGATTTTTTAATGGATTCTGATAGTTTTTGAACTGGGGGATTGGATTTTGAAATAAAATCAAAATTCTAACGACGCCCTTGTTTCACAATTTTCAGCCAAAGTTCCAGCTAAAATAAATAAAAAATTTCAGCGATGACCCCAATTTTTTTTTGCATATTATGGTAAAACTAAGTCTTGTGTATACTTCTGCCAATTTTCAGAAAGATTGAATACCTCTAAGTAGTTTTGATACTCATCCGAAAATTCCAAACTTTCAAAATTTCAGTTTTTGGAAGTTTTGAAGGTGACACAGGTGAGCGCCACCGATTTTCTTTTCACCATAAGATTCTACGCAAAATTTGCCACTAAGAGCAATTATAATTAAAAAATTCTATCGACGCCCTTAATGTGTTATACGTCTGTTTCCTTATCTATCATGGAACAACTTGTAAAAAATAGGAAAGAGGCAACACCGGAAGGAGACGGCAGGCAATGAAAAGTCGTCCTTTCCTCACTCTCATCTATTGCTTCCAAGAGAAGTGCAGCGGTGGCAGACTGGTTAGTGGGCGCGCGCACCGATCTGAAGACCGAAGTTCGCATCTCCCATGGGGTTTTTTTGTTTTTTTTTTTCCTTTTTTCAATGGGCCACGGTGTTTGCACAAAACATCAATAAATTATAGTAAAATTTTGAAGTCTGAATGTTATAAACTTATTCTTTTCGTTTTTTTACCCTAAAAACTGCTTTTCCGACAAACCAAGATGCGATTTTGATGAAAAAACAGCGCTCGGAATAGCGCCACAATGAAACCGCGCCGCAGCTAAGCCCCGCCCACTTTTCTGCGCACCGCAAAAAAATGAGGAGAAATTCAGTACATTGAGGTCTGGTATAAAAGGGGCTGTAACTCGGGATTGAATGAAGATTTTTCCCTGAAATTTAGGGAATGGACTTCTATAAAGTAGGAGAATACAATCCAACAATAAAAACTGGGAAAAGTCTATTTTGAAAATTTTGTTGTGGTGCCTAGATACTTCGCTAATATAGGGCGTCACAATGGATGGCAAAAAGTTCAATGTCATCCTCTTGTTCGTTTTCAGTAGCTGGCGAATGCACTACCTTATCAGCAATCTCATCACTTTCCATTTCCTGATCGTCATCATGATCTTCATGCAGGGCAACATGTGGTTGGACCACCTGTAGAACTGCTGGCTGGACTGGCGGCGATGAAACGGAACGGACTGGCGCTCGGATTGGTGGCTGAACCAAATGCAGTTGAACTGGTTGTTGCACTTGCTGACTCCTATTTCTCTCTTCGATTTCTTGATCCTAAAATTTATAAAAATTTACATGTCCGAATGATTCAAACTAACCGAAAGGACAAGGGCCAGACATCGTATGATTTGTTGCGACTTGGGAGATGTACTCATATCTTTCCGTTCCATTCACTCCACTATCGGCGCAGTCCAAGTCATCTGCTCCGATTTTATCGGACTGAAAAAAAAATTAATTTTCCTATAAGAATAGTTATCAAAACAAACCAATGATCCATTTTTTAGGATTTAAAGGAATAATATAGGGAAAGATAATATTCAGAAAAATAAGGGAACTTTCCAGAATTCCATACAGTAGGACTTCTTGGAAAGCTCCAAAAAGACGTCTATGCAGGAAGTCGTCGTGGAGACAATATGATCAGAACGGGGGAAGAAAAGGTCTGTGTTGTCTCTGCGTCCCTCCCCTCTCTTTCTTTTCCGTCTCTTCATTTTGTATTGTTCTCTCGCTCTGTGCCTCGTTGTCTAGCATCTAGCTGCCCCAGGAGAGAGTGAAAGGTAATGTGCGTTCTCTTTTCCTATGTATGTATAATATGCAGAAATGGACGAACAGCCCGTTTTTGATGAGGGAAGATTGCGTGAACGAGCCACAACTGGGTTCTCCTAGCAGATGGTTCGATTGAGAGGACCAAGAAGACGGCTAGACACCCAAATGCATCTCTCAAGATGGTCCCTGTTGTTTGGATGTCCGTCTAGGCTATCTGAAATTTGTCAACTGATAAAATGATTATAGACAATATTAGCAACATTTTATCAGTTGATTACTTTTTGATATCTTTTACAGAAATTGCTATAATTAAGCTTAAACTCGAGGGTACAGTCCTGGATATTATTGTTGTTGGCAGCGACGCTTCCGTCTCTCCACCATCCTTGCACGCTTGCCCTGCAACTTTGAGCCAATATATCTCGGCTCCCATAAGATCTATCAAAAATTTGTCAGCTGACAAAATATTACTGATATTATGATAAACATTTTATTGGTTGACTAGCTTGTGACAACTTTTACAGGAACCGAGATATATGGGCTTAAAGTTGACAAGTCGGTACTTGCCTGCTGACCTGCGCAGACCTCATAACTTTGAGCCATTAGATCTTGCTTCCTGTAAGAGGTATAAAAAATGTGTCAACTAATAAAACGTTACTGATATTATGATAAACATTTTATCAGTGAACACATTTTTGATAACCTTTACAGGAATCGAGATATATTAGCTTAAACTTGACGAGTCGGCGCTTGTCTGTTGAGCTCCGCGCGATCGGTTATCTACACTTTCTTTGATCCAATTGATCTTGCTTCCTGTAAGAGATATCAAAAAGTAGTCAAATGATAAAATGTTCATCGTAATATCAGTAGCATTTCATTTGTTGATTACTTTTTGATATCTTCATCAGTAATCGAGATATATTGTCTTAAAGTTCACAGTGTCTCTATTAGAGACGAAGGCTCCGCCGGCGGCTGGTAGGCGACTGACTGACGGCTCTGAAAACATGTTATAGACTTGAATGCCCGTGGGAACATTTCCCCAGTTTCTGAAATACAGAAAAAAATACGACATCGAGATAGTTACTAATTTATTTTTTTAAAATAGGTTAGGATATAATTGTGTGAAAGATAAGGTCTGCATATAATGGTGAAAACAATGAAATTAGCGCAGTTTTGATAAATTCAATGATTGACGTTGAACAAAGCCAGATAAATCTTTGGAAAAGTTGTGAACGAATAGTTGGCTCATCACTATGTTGTTTACTGTGCAGTATAAAAATCTTGGAAGCTTTCCAATCAACAGGAATGATATGAAAAAAGCAAATTAAGCATTACATTTTGGTAGAACTTGAAGCATAGTTCTTGTTTCAAATGTATGACCAGTTATCCGCATTTTGGAACTTATAGTCAGAACCTTCTTCCCTCTTGTTTCCTGTACGTGCTGGTGGTGCAGGTCTTTCAGCTGCTGCCACATGTGCTACCGGACTATTTTCCGTCTCGTTTACCGGCGTGTTGTGGTTTCTCGGAGCTTCTTTTACAAGGAGTTCTTGCACAAGCTGAAGAACGCCCAAACACACCCAAGAAGTGTAAGGAGCAATTCGAAACACCTCCATCTTTCCGGATTAATGGACAACGAGTCGATTGGACTGAGCTTCTTCTGAAAATTCCTAAATAAAAATTGTGTTGCTCGCTTCTTTTATAGTTTCTACCAGGCATTTTGAAACTAAAAATACCGCATATCATATTTTGAAAATCAGGATTCATAAAGTCCTTCTCAAAATGAGGAAATCACAAATATTGAAATTGGAGGTACGAAAATGGAAAATCCTTGAGAATTTTTCAACTTCAACTTTTTGGTCACATTACGTTTTGAAGTTTTTCAAATTGTCGAAAATTACAAGTGTCTAAATATCGAAATTTCCAAGTTTCCAGATTTTTCTGATAGAATCCCGACTAGTGCACTTCGAGCTAAATTATCTCGGCTCCTGGGAGAGATATCCAACTGTAGTTTACTAATAAAATGTTTATCATGACACCAGGTACATTTTATCAGTTGGCAGATTTTTGATATATTTTATAGGAGCCGAGATAAATAAGCTCAAAGTTGACGGTCGGTGTGCAAGCGGCGGCGGCGACTACTCAACTTTGAGCTAACTTATCTCGGTTACGGTAAAAGATATCAAAACGTAATCAACTGTTAAAATGTGTATCATAATATTAACTACATTTTATCAGTTGACCACTTTTTGATATCTTTTGAAATAGCTGAGATAAATGGGCTCAAAGTTAATGATCAGGATGCAAGGGTGGTGGATCACCTACGGCCGGACGGCGGGTACACAACTTTGAGCCACTATATCTCGATTTCTGTGAAAAATATCGAACAGTTGTCAACTAATAAAATATTGCTGATATTATGGTTAACATTTTATCAGTAAACAGGTTTTCCAATTTCAAAAATTCAGGAATTTTCGGAATTTTCCGTTTTTCCATCGCAAAAGAGCGAAAGGTTACTGAAAACTCGAGACGCGCAAGGAAACTATTTGTGTGCGCCTTCGACATACCGTACTCTAAAACCCTTTTATTTTTTAGAATTTTAGAAATTTAAAAACTCCAAAATGTTGTGTAAGTCAGGCTTTTAAATTGAAAATAAAGACGAAACGACATTCTCTAATTTGTGTTTTCCCTTATTCAAAAGTTTTTCGAAAACAATTGCAGTCAGCTTTCGGATGAGAAGCAAACATGAGCAAGCCTTTTGAGGGGTTCGCTCTTGGGTCATCCCTTTAGCAACCAACCTCCAATCTTGGCGGTAGATGACACTGCTCCAAATCTCAGGGCTCCTCCTCGTTTTGGTCATTTGATTCCACCAAATTTCCTATCCTGGACATCAATGGCTTTTTGAAAGTATCTTCGGATGTTGGTTAAGGTTTCAGAATATCCATAATAACCAGTAGAATATAAGAAGAGTAAGGGATGATTTCAGGAAAATAGGGATAATAGATAATCAATAGAGGGATAATAGAGATAATATAGGGTAAGATAACAATCAGAAAAATAAGGGAAAAGAACTTTCCAGAAATCCATGCAGAAGGATCTCTTGGAAAGCTCCAAAAAGACGTCTATTCTGGAAGTCGTCATAGGGAGGCGAGTGAGGAGGGAAGAGAAGAGAAGGTGTCTGTTGTCGGGAGGGACCGTCTCTTGATTTCGTGTTGTCTCTCGCTAATTGGCATTTGTCCTATCCTGCTCAATCTAATGACCAGGTGTACCAAAAGAGACAGGAAATGGGGGGAAATTTCCTCTTTTCCTATGAATGAAGAGCAGGAATGAGGTGAATGGGAGGGTTAGTTGGCTATGACTGCTAGTTGTCCGACCGTTGACTTTGAGCCAATTTATCTCTGCCCCTGTATAAGATATCAAAATTTTGTCAACTGATAAAATGTTTATCATAAAGTCAGCAACATTTTGTTAGTTTCCAAATTTTTGATATCTTTCACATAACCGAGATAAATCGGCTCAAAGTTGAGTAGCGGCCGCCCGCCTTGCATCCTGATCATCAACTTTGCGCCCGTTTATCTTGGCTCCCATAAAAGTTATCAAGAATTTGTTAAGTGATAAAATTTACCTGATGTCATGATAAACATTTTAATAGTGGACCACTTTTTGATATGTTGACTTTAACCAAGATATATGGACTTTAAATTGGCAGTACAACTCTATCAGAGACGGTGGCTTTCACGGCGGCTGGCTGGCGGCTCTAAAAAGTACATCTCCAATTTCTAATTTAACTTCTAAAATACAAAAAAAGACGTCGTCGAGATAGTTACAAATTTATTAAACATAGAAGGAATGTTTAAAATAACACAAAAAAAACAAAGGTTCTCCAAGCCTGCGGAAAAACTCATTATGACCTGTTGAAGCTCTTGACGCGGGAAATTAAAATATTTTAAGTTTGAGATTACAGAATTTGATTTTAAAGCAATAATTTATTCAGAATAATAAAGAAAAAGCAAAGGATTAGCATTTTTGCATGGCAGGCACCATGTTGATAATTAGTGTTAAATTCAAAAACTTTGCATGAAAATTCATAAGGTTACGGTAGTCTGAATGACGCCAGAACATTCGGACAGCACCTAGTCAACTTCGACGCTCTGTAAAAGTACTCCAGATTTTCTAGATTTGTCTGAAAGTTGAACAGTATACTAATCAAAAGTTGAACTTTTTTTAATAGTTGACAACTTTTTGCTAGCTATCGTAGTCTTGTGAGTACTGCGTCTGAAGCGTTTAGCGAGACGAATGCGATGACGTTAGGTGTAAGTGCGGCAGTCCAAATTTAAAGGCGCATGGACCAAATTTTTACAATGTTCAAAAACCCAAGCCTTGTTTATACTCATTTTGAAGCTAATTCCCTGCTGATTTTAAATTTCTAGTTTTTTATCAATTTCAGAGATATCCAACGCCTTTCTCTCGATATCATTGGAAAATGCGCATTTGCAATTGATAGTGATTGTCAAAGAGATAAGAATGACCTTTTTTGCGTTCAAGCTCGCAAATTCGTCTCTGCCGTGGATATTCGGAAAAGTTGGATTTTAACTGCTTCGTGTGAGTTTAAAAATGATGAAGT
>NC_013490.2:2685218-2707844 GCF_000004555.2 Caenorhabditis briggsae
GTACAGGAAACAAGAGGGAAGAAGGTTCTGACTATAAGTTCCAAAATGCGGATAACTGGTCATACATTTGAAACAAGAACTATGCTTCAAGTTCTACCAAAATGTAATGCTTAATTTGCTTTTTTCATATCATTCCTGTTGATTGGAAAGCTTCCAAGATTTTTATACTGCACAGTAAACAACATAGTGATGAGCCAACTATTCGTTCACAACTTTTCCAAAGATTTATCTGGCTTTGTTCAACGTCAATCATTGAATTTATCAAAACTGCGCTAATTTCATTGTTTTCACCATTATATGCAGACCTTATCTTTCACACAATTATATCCTAACCTATTTTAAAAAAATAAATTAGTAACTATCCCGANGTCGGAAAAAAGTTGTCAACTACAAAAATGAAGCTCTAGTTTTGTTTAGTATATTCTGCGATTTTCAGAAAAGTTGAAAAAGTTTGAAATGCTTTGGTAGACAGTTTTATTCCAAGAAATTCATTTTCTTAGCTTCAAATTGAGCCTAACTGGATCCTTGGGCCGCAATATGATTCCATTATTTTCAGGAATCAAATCCGGCTCTCCCATTGGAATTCCCAATTCAAATTTATCGATTAATTTTGCAATCGTCATTTTGAATTCCATTTCAGCGAAACGCATTCCAACACAATATCTGGGTCCCACACCGAATGGAATCCATTTTAAATTTGATGATTTTTCCAGCTTTGAATTTTCAGCCAAAAATCGATCCGGATCGAAAATACCCGGGTGTTCCCAATTGGATTCGGAGCGATGGATTGTGTTGGGTTGGGCAATGACCACGGACCCTTTGGGATAGAGTTGACCGCGAATTACAATGTCGGAGAGGCACACTCGATTGATGAAACTGCAAAATTTGAATTTAGAGGGATACTAGATTCAAAATGAGCCCAAACACGAGTAGATTCGCTTAAAGTTGAAATTTCCAATTTTTTACCCAATTTAAAGGCGCATGGACCCTTGAAAATTGGAAATCAATCAATTCTAGCCGTGTTTAGGCTCATTTTGAAGCTATTAACTAGCTCAATATGGAAAACAGCGCAAAAACCAAAATATCCCTTAAATGAAGCCTATCTGACTAGATATAGACAAAATTAAAAATTGGCACCAAACCTAGTAAGCCTTGTATCTTGCTTAATTTTGACTTTCAGAGCTTGAAATACCATTTTCTATAATTTTCTCGTTTTCAGCTTTAAAATAAGCTCAAACACGACCTGACTTAGGGAAATTTGAATTTTGCTCTCCGATCGTTACGCGACCGCACGCAGAGACTAAAAATGAAAATCCATCAATTCTAGTCGTGTTTAGGCTTGTTTTAAAGCTAATAACTGGCTGATTTCAAATCTTTTCAAATTTTCGAGTTCCGGCAAAAAATGGTTGAGTTACTGTAGTTACAAAATTTTCAAATTTAGCTAAATCTGCCTATTTTTTGAATCTTGAAGGTTTCAATGTAGCAAATTTGAATGTTTGAATTTCAATTCTATTTTTTTAAAGTTAAACTACTGTATTCAACACAAAAAGGGCTTCAAAATGAGCCCAAACACGAGCTGATTTAGGGAAATTTGATTTTTTAGAAAAAATGTTAAGGTCCATGCGTTTTTAAACTCAAATTTCAAATTTAAGCTAACTTGGTCGTGTTTGAGCTCATTTTGAAGCTCAAAAAACGCTCAACTCGAAAATTTCAATTATACTGTAGTTTTTGTGATATTTTTCAATCTTGTCTAATTCCAGTCAGGTCCATCCTGCCGTTTTCAACAATTAACCTGTTTTTTATTGATAAACTCAAATTTGACTTTTCAGAAACCTGTTTTTTATCACAAGCTCAAAATAAGCTTTAAAATGAGCCCGAAAACGGCTAGAATCCTTTAATGTTGAAATTTGGAGTTTAAAGGCGCATGGACCCTTGAAAATTAGGAATTCCCTAATACTAGCCGTGTTTCGGCTCATTTTGAAGCTCCTTTTGAGCTGCGTACAGTAATTTGAGTGGGAAGATAAAATTTACAACCTAAAAACTTGTTTTTAGAGTGATAAGAGCTTTAGAACAAGTCTAAACACGACCAGATTTATAGTTACTCAAAATTGAAAATTTTGGAATTACAGTAACTCAATCAGTTTTTGCCCAAATTCGAAAATTCAACCATTTTTAGAATCAGCAAATTATGAGCTTTAAAATGAGTTCCAACACGGCTAGAATCCTTTAATGTTGAAATTTGAAGTTTAAAGGCGCATGGACCCTTGAAAATAAGGAATTCCCTAATATTAGCCGTGTTTCGGCTCATTTTGAAGCTCATTTTGAGCTAAATACAATAAATCAACATAAAAATAGAATTGGAATTCAAACATTCAAATTTGCTACAATGATCCAAAAAATATCCAGATTTGGTCAAAATTAAAAAATTTTGCAACTACAGTAACTCAATCAGTTTTTATCAAAATTCGAAACGCTAAAAATATTTGAGATCAGCTAGTTATTGGCTTTAAAATAAGCCTAAACACGACTAGATTCGATACGTTTTCATTTTCGAGCTCTGCGTTGCGGTCGCGTAGCGGTCGGAGGTCAAAATTCAAAGTTGACCAAAAATAGTCGTGTTTAGGCTTATTTTGAAGCTCTAAACGCGCTAAATTCAAAAACGGATGATTTATCCAATTTGGATCGAAATTCACAAAGTTGTGACCAAATTTTCAAATTAGCATCAATTTTTGGAATTTTTCAAATTCAAGCGATTCTAGTCGTGTTTGAGCTTGTTTTAAAGCATTTTGAATTTTAAACTCAAATTTTTAATTATCAGCTCTTTTCAGAGATCAAATACTCACTGAATAACGGGTGGATAGTATCGAAGTGTTTCCTTATAAACAGCATCCAAATATTTCATCGAATGAATTGAATCGTAATCCAATGTCCCCTCATTTTTCACCAATTTGATTTCTTGCCACAATTTTTTTTGAATTTCTGGGTATTTGGCTAATAAATATGAGCAATATGTCATTGCGGTACTCGTCGTCTCGTATCCAGCTATCAAAAAAGCGAAACAATTCTCAATTACTTCCCTTTTTGCTATTTTTCGATCTATTAGTAATTTTAAAAGGTCCACACTTCCAGAACCTTCTCCTAATATCCGCCTTTCATATCTGAAAATGTCCTTCTGTGTGTCGGTTTGTCCAAAACGCCCAAAACTCACATATCTGATAACCCATTGATAAGAGGAATCTCCGCTTTGGCCATATCCGTGAATCTGTAGAGAGCCTTCCAAAGATAGGCGAGTTCTGGCAGCATAACTGGAGAAGGGAACTGTATTTTTGGATTTTTACAGAAAATTTGAATATGGCGCGTTCAGAGCTTCAAAATGAGTTTAAACAAGCCTATGTTCCTTTAATGTTGGGTTACTGTACGTGGGACACAAAATGAAAGGAAGATAGGCATGTTTATACTCATTTTAAAGCTCTAAACTGTAGCTATTCTATATTGGAGCTTGAAATTTGAATTTTTCATGTTTAGAGCTTCAAAATGTGTATAAACATGACTATAATCGATCGGAACAATATTTGAAAAAATTCAATTTTTAGATGAACTCTACGAAAAATCGAAAATTTCAAATCTAGTCATGTTTAGGCTAATTTCGAAGCTCTAAACGGTACAAATTTTGATTTAACGTTTGAAATTCAAATTTCTGACTTCGAGAGTTTCAAAATGAGTATAAATAAGCCTAGGCTCCGCCCACTTTGAGTCCCACCACGAAACCTACAGTAACCCATTTTTAAAGTACCATAGGCGTGTTTATACTCATTTTGAAGCTCTCAACGCGCCAAATTCAAATTTTAACACTTCATCATTTTTAAACTCACACGAAGCAGTTAAAATCCAACTTTTCCGAATATCCACGGCAGAGACGAATTTGCGAGCTTGAACGCAAAAAAGGTCATTCTTATCTCTTTGACAATCACTATCAATTGCAAATGCGCATTTTCCAATGATATCGAGAGAAAGGCGTTGGATATCTCTGAAATTGATAAAAAACTAGAAATTTAAAATCAGCAGGGAATTAGCTTCAAAATGAGTATAAACAAGGCTTGGGTTTTTGAAAATTGTAAAAATTTGGTCCATGCGCCTTTAAATTTGGACTACCGCACTTACAACTAATGTCATTGCATTTGTCTAGTTAAACGCTTCAAAATAAGTATAAACATGACTAGGTTTGATTAATGTTGATTTTTTCGAAATTTTTAAACGACCAATAAAAAAACGAAAATTTTCAAAAGGATCCCTGCGTCTTTAAATTCGGGCTAATGTACTTGAAAATAATTTTATTGGACTCAGCTAATCAAGAGCTTCAAAATGAGTATAAACAAGCCTAGGTTTGGTTGAAATTCAAAATTTCATCATACCATGCGCCTTTAAACTGAAATTTTGGAAACTTTCAGATTTGTCCAAATATAGGCATATTTATACTCATTTTGAAGCTCTAGACTAGCTAAATTCAAAAATATAGAAATTTATAAGTTCTGACAAAAACTGACTGGGTTACTGTATTTTTACAATTTTTCGAAAAATGGCCGAAAACTAATTTTCCTCATAACTTGGTTAGTTTCTTTCGGAGTTTATTTATTTTTACATGAGCACGTAGCAATTTTTCTAGATTTTTGGTAATTGTGCTGAAAAAAAATTAATTCAGGAGAAAATTAGCTTCAAAATGAGTATAATCATGACTATATTTGGTGGACATATCTAAAATGGGTCCACGCGCCTTTAAATTTGGAACGATGTACTTGAAAATAATTTTATCGCATTTGCCTTGTTAAGAGCTTCGAAATGAGTACAAACATGCCTAGGTTTGAATGAAGTTCAAAATTTCGGACCCCTATGCGCCTTTAAATTGAAAATTTCGAAAATTTCAAACTTGACCAAATCAGGGCGTGTTTATACTCATTTTGAAGCTCTAGACTTGCTAAACACAAATCTGTTAAAATTGTTAAGATCCGACCAAAACTGATCGGGTTACGGTAGTTTGAAAATTCTCCAAATTTTTATGGAAAATCTAATTTTCACCATAACTTGGTCCATTTTCGACCGTTTTACTTGATTTTTACACCAAAAATTTGCAAATAATCTAAATTTTTTCAAAAATTCAAAATTTGGCTCACTCATAAATATCCCATTGCTCATTTCCCATTGATTTCTCCTCTAAAATCTCTAAAAGAGTGTCAATTTTCGAACTAAACGTCTCATGCATCGCTTTCATTTTTCCAGTTGAGAAAATCGGTGCAATTGTGGATCTTGTATGTTTCCAGCCGTTTTTATACGTATTTTGGAGCAATGAACTGTTCAAATCTGCAAAAAAAATTAGGTCGAAAAGGGGCGGAGCTTAAAAAAGGGGGCGGAGCCTAAAAAACCACTTACTATTCATCTCGAAAATCAGCGGATTTTTTCTATCCGAAAAATTTGAGAAATTTTTGATGAAAACCTCTTTAATATCCTCCAAATTTGATAGAACTATCTTGAATTCAGTGCCAAAGTAGATTCTGAAAAAAAAACTTTTTTTGGCTGAAAAATTTTTTTTGACATTTGGAATTTTCTGGAAAATCAGTTGAGATAGTTTGAAATTGTTTTCAAACTGGAATTCACCTCGTTGAGAGCTTCAAAATGAGTATAAACACGACTAGGCTCCGCCCACTTTGAAGTTTCGCTTTAAAGGCGCATGGGGACCGAAAATTTCAAAATGGTCGGAGCCTAGGCGTGTTTGGGCTCGTTTTGAAGCTCTAAACGCCCCAAATTCTGATTTTATTATTTTCAAATCAAAACTTCTGCCTTTAAAGCTTCAAAATGAGTATAAACAAGTCCAGGTAGCATGGGTTACTGTAGTTTTCGTGGTGGGACTCAAAGTGGGCGGAGCCTCGGCTTGTTTGTACTCATTTTAAAACTAATAACCTACCAAATTTAACTATAACATTTTCAAATATTTTTTTCAACAATTTCAAAAGTTATGTGCCTTTAAACCTACCCCAACCTCTCGCCAAACTTCTTATGCAGCTCCAAGTGCCACATGGCCGTATCATTGTACCCTTTTTCAGCTATTCTTCTGAAAAATTAATTAATCCGCTAATTAATTAGACTAATTACCCCCAATTAACTCACCTAATTACCAACATCATATTACCCCAAAACCAGTGAATTTCGGGACCATTTAGCCCAATTTTCGAGCGAATTTTGAAAATTTGACGTCGTTGAAAAATGACGAAAATTGAAAATGTGATAATTGCAATTAAAATTGAGGTAATTATGATAATTGCCATCTGGAAAAAAAATCGCTTGAAATAGGCTAAAATAGCTTAAAAATAGCCCAAAATAAGTTTAAAATAGGCTGAAAATAGGCTTAAAATAGGCTTTAAAGTGGCTTAAAATAGGCTAGAAAAGACCTGAAAATAGACCAAAAATAGGCTTAAAATAGGCAAAAAATGGCTTAAAATAGACCAAAGTTAAGCTAAAAATAGGCTAAAAATAGCTTAAAAATAGCCCAAAATAAGTTTAAAATAGGCTGAAAATAGGCTTAAAATACGCTAGAAAAGACCTGAAAATAGACCAAAAATAGGCTTAAAATAGGCAAAAAATGGCTTAAAATAGGCTTAAAAATGGCTAAAAATAGGCTTAAAATAGGCTTTAAAATAGGCTTAAAAATGGCTAAAAATAGGCTTAAAATAGGCTTTAAAATGTCTTAAAATAAGCTTAAAATAGGCTTAAAATAGCATAAAAATGGCTTACAATAGGCTTAAAAGAGGCTGAAAAGACTTAAAACAGGCTGAAAATGGCTTAAAATAGGCAAAAAATGGGTTAAAATAGGCTTAAAAATGGGCTAAAATAGGCTAAAAATAGGCAAAAAATAGCCCAAAATAAGTTTAAAATAGGCTGAAAATAGGCTTAAAATAGACCAAAAATTGGCTAAAAATTGGCTAGAAAAGACCTGAAAATAGACCAAAAATAGGCTTAAAATAGGCAAAAAATAGCCCAAAACAAGTTTAAAATAGGCTGAAAATAGGCTTAAAATAGGCTTTAAAATGGCTTAAAATAGGCTAGAAAAGACCTGAAAATAGACCAAAAATAGGCTTAAAATAGGCAAAAAATGGATTAAAATAGGCTTAAAAATGGCTTAAAATAGGCTTAAAATAGACCAAAAATTGGCTAAAAATTGGCTTAAAATTGGCTATGGCTGAAAATGGCTTAAAATCGGCTACAAATGACCTAAAATGACCCAAATCAGTCTAAAAATCCGAAAAATGAAAAATTGATGATAGATGACCTTGTTAGATACCAAAACAGAGACATCTATCCACTTACATCTGTCTATACGACGAGAGAGTGTGAGAATTAGAGAGGCGCAGACAGAGAAAGAAATATAATTTAATGGGTGGTCTGGTCTTGGCAGAAGACAGAAGACAGAGACTATTAGGATAATTGAAATGCCCAGAACTCTTCTTTTTTTTCTAGTTTTCAAAGTTTTTGAAATTTCTAGAATTTCTAAAGAATTTCGCAAATTTTTGGTGTAAAAATCAAAAAAAAAAACCAGCGAAAACTAACCAAGTTATGGGGAAAATTAGAGGTTTTTGAAAATTGAAAACTACCGTAACTCAACCAATTAGAGTCCAAATTCAAAAATTCTAAAAATATTCGATATCAGCAAGTGGTCAGCTTCAAAATGAGCCGAGACACGACTAAATGGGCTCCGCCCATTTTGAAAAGTTCTGAAATTTGGAGTTTAAAGGCGCATAACTTGGGGGTCCGAATTTTTCAAAGTGGGCGGAGCCTAGTCGTGTTTGGGTTCGTTTTGAAGCTCTTAACGCGCTGAGTTCAGAACTAATAATATCACAAAATTTTGAGTGGAAACTAAAAAAGTTACGGTAGTTTGAAAAGCTAGAGTGCAGAGAAACGAGACACTCTGCGTCTCTGACTCAAAAGTGGGCGGATCCTAGTCGTGTTGGGACTCATTTTGAAGCTCTAAACAAGCTAAATCTAAAAATATTAGTTTTGTTAAAACAGGTCTTTTTGGTAAAGATTTATTTTTAAAAATATGTAGAACAAAAAAATTAATTATTTTCTTAGCTTCAAATTCAGCCTAACCGCATCCTTGGGTCTCATAATAACACCATTACAATCAGGAATCAAATCCGGCTCTCCCATTGGAATTCTCAATTCAAATTTATCGATTAATTTCGCAATCGTCATTTTGAATTCCATTTCAGCGAAACGCATTCCGACGCAAAATCTGGGTCCCACACCGAATGGAATCCATTTTAAATTTGTCGATTTTTCCGTTGCTTCTGTATTTTCAGCCAAAAATCGATCCGGATCAAAAATGTCCGGGTGGTCCCAATTGGATTCCAGGCGGTGAAGTGTGTGTGGGAGGCATGTGACAACGGACCCTTTTGGATAGAATTGACCACGAATTGTGATGTCGGAGAGGCAAGAACGGTTGATGAAACTGGAAATTTTGGATTTAGCAGGAAATTAGCTTTAAAATGAGCCCAAACATGTCTAGTCTAGCTTAATTTTGAATTTTGACCTATCAACCGCGCCGCACTTGTCAAAATTCAAATTCGAGCAAAACTAGTTGTATTTAGGCTCATTCTAAAGCTCAGAACCAGAAATTTACGAGAATTTATGTTTCAAATTCAAAAAATTCAAATTCAGTGGGTTATAGCGCTTACAAAGTTACTCTAGGTTCAGAACCATGACCTAATTTGTATAATCAGATAGGATTCATTTATTGAAGAATACTGGTCTAGTAATTTTTTGAAACTCAGCTAAATTAGAGCTTTAAAATGAGCCCAAACACGATTAGAATCGGTAAAATTTGAAATGTTTCGATTTTAAACGCGCATGGACCATTGAAAATTAAAATTTTTTGCAGCCTAGACAAGTTGGAACTCATTTTGAAGCCTTTTGTGAGCTGAATACAATAAATTGCATCAAAATTCAAAATTACGCTTAAAAAATGTAAATTATGCGCTGCGAAAGCTTCCAAATGAGCACAAAAATGGCCGAATGTGGTCAAAATTGAAATATTCTAAAAAACTCAAAATTTCCCCAATTCTAGTCATGTTTATACTCATTTTGAAGCTCTTAAAAAAACAATTTGATTGCTTTTATTTTCACAGAATTTGAGTGAAAACTAAAAAAGTTACGGTAGTTTGAAATGCTAGAGTGCAGAGAAGCGAGGCACACTGCGTCTCTGCCCAAATTCTCTGTTAAAAGTGGGCGGAGCCTAGTCGTGTTTATACTTATTTTGAAGCTCCTTTTACTTTAATTTCGAAAATGTTAGATTCATCAAATTTAGATCGAAATGCAGAAAGTTGTGGTCAATTCGAGTTTTCGTCTAATACGTTTTCCTCTAATAATTCGAAGTTCCTCTAATACTAGACGTGTTTGGGCTCATTTTGAAGCTCACTTTGAGCTAAATACAATAAATCAACATAAAAATAGAATTGGAATTCAAACATTCAAATTTGCTACAATGAAACCTTCAAGATCCAAAAAATAGCCAGATTTGGTCAAAATTAAAAAATTTTGCAACTACAGTAACTCAATCAGTTTTTATCAAAATTCGAAACGCTAAAAATATTTGAGATCAGCTAGTTATTGGCTTTAAAATAAGCCTAAACACGACTAGATTCGATACGTTTTCATTTTCGAGCTCTGCGTTGCGGGCGCGTAGCGGTCGGAGGTCAAAATTCAAAGTTGACCAAAAATAGTCGTGTTTAGGCTTATTTTGAAGCTCTAAACGCGCTAAATTCAAAAAGGATGTTTTATCCAAGTTAGATCGAAATTCACAAAGTTGTGACCAAATTTTCAAATTAGCATCAATTTTTGGAATTTTTCAAATTCAAGCGATTCTAGTCGTGTTTGAGCTTGTTTTAAAGGTGGGGGGACATGAAAAAAATTATTTTCTCAAAATTCCGTTTACATACGCCCCTCGAGGAGTTGAACTTGTGAGGGTGAGGATTGAGGGTGCGGTGCCGCTACCGACTGAGCTACACGGGCAAAGAGAAAGCGGCCGTCGGATTGCATACATAAAGGCGAGGACGACAGGTGACGCAGAGTGACATTAAGCGTTGTACACCGTCACGGTAGAATGCATACTCTAGCTACAAAAATCCCCCGAAAAATCTCCTGTCCCCCCACCTTTAAAGCATTTTGAATTTTAAGCACAAATTTTTAATTTTCAGCTCTTGTCAGAGATCAAAAACTCACTGAATAACGGGTGGATAGTATCGAAGTGTTTCCTTATAAACAGCATCCAAATATTTCATCGAATGAATTGAATCGTAATCCAATGTCCCCTCATTTTTCACCAATTTGATTTCTTGCCACAATTTTTTTTGAATTTCTGGGTATTTGGCTAATAAATATGAGCAATATGTCATTGCGGTACTCGTCGTCTCGTATCCGGCCAATAAAAATGCGAAACAATTCTCGATTACTTCCTTTTTTGTCATTTTCTCTTTGGTTTTATCGTCTTCCCGGTCTAGGAGCAATTTTAGAAGGTCCACACTATCCGATCCTTCTCCGGAACGTCTTCTTTCGTATCTGGAAGTTTTCAGAATTTTTGAAAAACAATTTTTTTTTTGGAATTTTGGCGCCAAAAGTTTTCAAATCCCTTATACATCTTCTAGTCCAATTTTGAATTTTTGAGAAAAATTTTTTTTGGCGCTAAAAATTACTTTTGGATACTTTTGGAATTTCATTTAATTTCTACTGTAACTACTGTAGAAATGTCTGAAAATTCCGAATTTTTAGGAACTACAGTAATTTTTAGAGTTTACGGGGATTCTCCAAATTTCGGGTTTTTTAAAAATGTTTCAGAAATTCAGAAATTCAGAAATTCAGAAATTCAGAAATTCACAAATTCAGAAATTCAGAAATTCAGAAATTCAGAAATTCAGAAATTCAGAAATTCAGAAATTCACAAATTCAGAAATTCAGAAATTCAGAAATTCAGAAATTCAGAAATTCACAAATTCAGAAATTCAGAAATTCAGGAATTCAGAAATTCAGAAATTCAGAAATTCAGAAATTCAGAAATTCAGAAATTCAGAAATTCAGAAATTCAGAAATTCAGAAACTCAGAACTGTTTTGCAAGAAAAAATTCCAAAAGGTTCAATCCGATCAAAATCCAAATCACAAAATTTTTAATTAAAGCCATTATTTTCAAAAAAAAATGTTTTTCAAAAATCTCATATCGGCATTTATTCAAAAGAAAAATGTCTGAAAATTCCGAATTTTTAGGAACTACAGTAATTTTTAGAGTTTACGGGGATTCTCCAAATTTCGGGTTTTTTAAAAATTTTTCAGAAATTCAGAAATTCAGAAATTCAGAAATTCAGAAAAAATTTTTGGCGCCAAAAATGTTCAAATCTCTAAGGGACCCTTACACATCTTCCAATCCTTGAACCAATGGAATTTCAGCGGCTGCCAGTGCTGTATACTTGTACATCCATCTCCAAAGCCAAGAAAGTTCCGGAAGAATGACTGAAATTTTTTTCAAAAATTCAAATTTCCCGCCCAATCACTCACACGAGGAACTGATAACTTTACTGTGTCTTATATCAATATTCTGAATAAATTTCCTCGCATTAACGTAGAATACATCATTTCGGTCTCGTTGACAGTTGGTGTCTATTGCAAATGCACATTTTCCAATTACATCCAGGGTTAGACCTTGGAAATCTCTGGAAATCAGATTTTTAGGCTAACAAATTTGGATTTGTTGCGTTGAGAGCTCCAAGATGAGCCCAAACATGACTAGTTTCGGTTAATTTTGTAATTTTTGAATTTTTAAGGGTCCAACCATCGAAAATTAAACATTTTGGAACTACAGTAACTCTATCAGTTTTTATCGGAATTTGAAAACAAAAATATTTTTAGAATCAGCAAGTTATGAGCTTCAAAATGAGCCTAAACATGACTAGGCTCCGTCCATTTTGATTTTTCGACATTAAAGGCGCATATGGTTCGAAAACTTCAAAGTTCTCAGAATCTAGTCATTATTATACTCATTTTAAAGCTCTAAACGTGCCAAATTTGAAAATGTAAGTTTGATTCAATCAAGATCAAGTTTGACAATGTTATGACCCTTTTTCAGCTTAACGACATTTAATCTTTATTTTCCCCCAATTTTAGTCGTGTTTGGGTTCTTTTTGAAGAGCTTCATGAGCTAAATATAGAATTCACAACAAAGTTTATGTTTCACAACTATGAAATTCAATTTCTTCTTAAAAACGACCATAACTTTGTTTATTCCAATCCAATTTTGATGAAAAATACATTTTCCGAGACGCGGTCAGAACTTCGAAATGAGTGTAAACACGACTAGGTTCCACGTTGGGGATAGAGACGCAGTGTGTCTCGCTTCTCTGAACTCTAACCCGCTAAATTCTTTGAACTACCGTAACTTCCTTAGTTTTTACTCAAACTTGGTGGAAGTAACACACTTCAATTTGTCTTCTTGCGAGCTTCAAAATGAGTATAGACATGCCTAGGTTTGAAATTTTTCAAATTTTCAGAATTTCTGAAGCTTGTCTGAAAATTTCGAAAAAATCGATTTCTACCAAATCTGGTCATGTTTAGGCTCATTTTGAAGCCAGTATCTTGCTGATTTCAAATAACTTTGAGTTTTTGTAATCCGACAAAAACTGACCGAGCTACTGTAGTTTCAATATCTCGAAATTTTCAAAAATTCCTATTTTTCCCCATAACTTAGTTAGTTTCTATCGGATTTTTTTGATTTTTACACCAAAAATTTGCAAATAATCTAAATTTTTTCAAAAATTCAAAATTTGGCTCACTCATAAATATCCCATTGCTCATTTCCCATTGATTTCTCCTCTAAAATCTCTAAAAGAGTGTCAATTTTCGAACTAATCGTCTCATGCATCGCTTTCATTTTTCCAGTTGAGAAAATCGGTGCAATTGTGGATCTCGTATGTTTCCAGCCGGTTGCATACGTATTTTGGAGCAATGAACTGTTCAAATCTGCAACAAATTGGGTCAGAAAAAGGCGGAGCTTAAAAAGGGGGCGGAGCCTAAAATTTCTTACTGTTCTCCGTGAAAATTGGAGGCACAATTCGATCGGAAAAATTCGAGAAATTTTTGATAAAAACTTCCTTAATATCCTCTTCATTTGACAACACAATGTTCATTTGTGCTCCAAAATAAATTCTGAAAAAACACATTTTTTGGCTGAAATTTTTTTTGTTTTGGAATTTTCTGGAAATGTACTCAAAATAGTGGAAAACAAATTTTAAATTTGAATTTGGCTCGTTGAGAGCTTCAAAATGAGTATAAACACGACTAGGCTCCGCCCATTTTGAAATTACACTTTAAAGGCGCATAGGGGTCTGAAATTTTTAAAATGGGCGGAGCCTTGTCGTGTTTAAGCTCATTTTGAAGCTCTTGACATGAGAAATTTAAGTTTTTAATTCAAAAGTGAAATGGCTGACGTATAGAGCTTCAAAATGAGTATATACAAGACTATGATCCTTTAATATTAGATTACTGTAGTTTTTGGGACTCAATGTGGGCGTAGCCTAAAGGTGTTTACACTCATTTTGAAGCTCTTGATATCAGAAATTGGATTTTTAAACTCAAAATCAAAATAGCTGACGATAAGAGCTTCAAAATGAGTATAAATAATGATATGATCCTTTAAAGATGAATTACTGTAACTTTAGGACCCAAAATGGGCGGAGCCTAGGCTTGTTTATACTCATTTTGAAGCTCTGAACGTCAGAAACTTGAATTTGAAATTCAAAATCAAAATTATTGACGTTTAGAACTTCAAATGAGCATAAACAAGCCTAGTCAATAGGGTTACTGTAGGTATCGTGGTGGGATTCAAAGTGGGCAGAGCCTTGTCGTGTTTAGGGTTATTTTGAAGCTCTTAACATAAGAAATGTACCTTTTCAGCTAAAAATTAAATTGACTGACGTTTAGAGCTTTAAAATAAGTATAAACAAGGCTATGATCCTTTAAAGTTGGGTTACTGTAGTTTTGAGGGGCTCAAAGTGGGCGAAGCCTATGCTTCTATATACTCATTTTGAAGCTCTGAACATCACAAACTTAAATGTTAAGCTCAAAATCAAAATAGCTGACGATTAGAGCTTCAAAATGAGCATAAACAAGGCTATGATCCTTTAAAGTTGGGTTACAGTAGTTTTGGAACCCTAAATGTGCGGAGCCTAGGCTTGTTTATACTCGTTTTGAAGCTCTTAACATCCGAACTTAAATTTGCAATCCAAATTTCAAAATGTTCAGATTTCCCGCCCAAAAAACCTACCCAAAGGTCTCTCCATACTGCTTATGGAGCACATTGAACCACTCATTCGAATCGTCGTATCCCAGTTTTTCCTTTCTTCTGAAATTTAAATTTTTCATAAAATTCAAATTTTCAGATTTCGAAAAAAATTCAAACTACCGCCAAGCCACTCACTCTACAATCTCCTTTAAATTTCCCAAAAACCAATGGGGTTCGGGTCCGGATAAGCCGATTTTTTCGCGTAATTTAAATCGTTCCCTTCTGGCAATTAGGATATAAACTATGAAGCTGAGCAATATGACAAAAATTGTTGATAAGATGAGCAATGCCATTTTGCTGAAAATTTGAAAAAAAAAATAATTTAAAAAAAGACTGAAAATGGGGGAAAAACAAGCCAAAAAGAGCCAAAATGGGACATCGGGACAATTGAAAACTAGCAAAACCGTACACATGTTGTCTATTTTATAGTTCTAGTCATATTTCCAAATGATCAACAAGATAAGAAAATGGCGTTGCCATTTTCTTATCACTATTTGACTAGAATCTAGCCAAAAGGATGGCTGAAAACTTGCTGAAAATCAAATTTTCCAAAAAATAATTATTATAATTGTTACCAGCTCATTAAGAGCTTCAAAATGAGTATAAACACGACTAGACTCCGCCCACTTTGAAAATTCCACTTTAACGGCGCATGGAGGACCGAATGTTTCAATGTGGGCGGAGCCTAGTCATGTTTATACTCATTTTGATGCTCTAAACAAGTCAAATTTGCTTTTTTAATTGAAAATTAAAAATTCCGACGTTTAGAGCTTCAAAATGAGTATAAACACGCCCATGCAATGGGGTTACTGTAGATTTCGTCGTAGGACCCAAAATTGAAGGAACATAGGCTTGTTTATACTCATTTTGAAGCTCTAAACGCGGGAAGTTTAAATTTTTAATTTGTTTTTAACAATTTCAAGTTATTTTGCGAATTTCTTGCAACTCAAAAAAATCGTTTTTTACATGGACCAACAAATTTTTGAAAAATTCAAAATTTAGCACAACTAGTCGTGTTTAGGCTTATTTTGAAGCTCTCAACTTGCTGAATTTAAAAATGTAAAAATGAAGAAGCCGAAATGAAAACTCAGAAAGTTAGGGAACTATAAGTTTTTCAAAAAAAATTGCAAATTAAAAAAACGTAAATTTTTTTCGTGCTTCGGCATCCGAATTCTGAAAACAAGTAAAAATCCGAGATTGTCAGGTTTCGCGCTTCAAAATGAGTATAAACAAGCCAGGTTTTCTTTGAAATTCAAACTTTTAACTTTAAAGGCGCATGGGCCTCGAAAATTTTCGCAAAAATTAAAAATTGAGCAATCCTAGTCGTGTTTGGGCTTATTTTAAAGCTATCAATTAGTAAATTTTATTCAGCATGCTAAGAGCTTCGAAATGAGCCCAAACACGATTAGTCTAGCTCAATTTTGAAATTTGACCTACCAACCGCGACGCGACCGCAACGTGTAGGATAAAACTCAAAATTGAGAAAAACTAGTCGTGTTTAGGCTCATTTTGAAGCGCTCTACTTGCTAAATGCAAGTTGTTGATTTGAAATAATTCCAGAAAAACTGGAAAAGCGGAAAAATCATATTTGTTTTGAAAAAAAAAAATTTTTTTTTGAGCAAACTCCATATTTTTTGCTTTTTTAGAGCCAATAAAATCGCCATTTTTTGAGTTTGTGTGTCTTTTTATAGTTCCTCTGAAGCAAAATTTTTTGACATAAACCACAAAAATTTTGGGGTCGGCGGTCTCTTGGCTAAGTATGACACAGACCGACCGCTCGGGCCATCGTTTTGTCTTTTTTCTCTAATTCTCTTATCTCTAATGAAATAAAAAAAGAGAAATGAACAAGAATCATTGGGTAAAGTTTAGTCAAACATACACACCACACAAACAATATGGAGGGTTTTGTAGTTTATGTTAGGAGATAGAGAGAGAGAGAGAGAGTGAGAGAGAGAGAGAGAGACGCAGAGAAATGAGAGAAAAAGGTAAAAATTGGGAAAAAGATCAGAGGAATTTCTATCTTTTTGATGAAAATTGTGATTTTTAAAAAAAGTTTTTTTTTTGAAATTTTTGCAAACATGTGTAATCACCAATGATATCATTTTTCTTTTGAATAAATGCCGATATGAGATTTTTGAAAAACATTTCTTTTTGAAAATAATGGCTTTAATTAAAAATTTTGTGATTTGGATTTTGATCGGATTGAACCTTTTGGAATTTTTTCTTGCAAAACAGTTCTGAGTTTCTGAATTTCTGAATTTCTGAATTTATGAATTTCTGAATTTCTGAATTTCTGAATTTCTGAATTTCTGAATTTCTGAATTTCTGAATTTCTGAATTTATGAATTTTTGAATTTCTGAATTTATGAATTTTTGAATTTCTGAATTTCTAAATTTCTAAATTTCTAAATTTCTAAATTTCTGAATTTCTGAATTTCTGAATTTCTGAATTTCTGAATTTCTGAATTTCTGGATTTCTGAATTTCTGAATTTTTCGAATTTTTTGAATTTTTTGGTTATTGACTCAAAGAATTTCATAATTTTCCAAAAAATGTATTCGTCATTTTTCAATTATTTTATCAAAAAAATCACAATTTCGAAATTTCATAGACTAAATAATAACATTTTGATGCAATTTCTGAAAATTCGTCAAATTTGAGCCCATGTATCTCATTTTCTGTGAGAGATATCAAAACGTGGTAAACTGATAAAATGTTGCTGATATTATGATAAAAATTTTATCAGTAACACACTTTTTGATATCTTTCACAGAAAATGAGATCTAAAGGGTCAAAGTGGAGGGCCCTTGTGGCGTTCTGAGTGTTTACTGTAATTCATCAAATAATGACTATTTTTTCTTGGACACTGTACTTTCATTATTTTTTGGATTACTGTACTTTTTATTTTCCACATTCTTCCCCCTAATTACCCTTAATTACCCTTAATTGTAGCCTAGGCTACAATAATATCTCTTTATCAACTTGATAAGAGAAATAGTCACCAATGATGAGAGAAAATTTTTTTTGTGATTTCTAAAAATCAAGTATTCGGTCAATTTGGACAATTTTTGAAATTTTGGAAATTTGAAAAAAAATTTCAAAAAACTATTTTTTTCGATTTTTTTTTGCTGAAATTTTCGTAATTCCAAAAACTTAAATTTCAGATTTTTTCAGCAGAAAAATGACTCTTCTGATTCTCTCCACATTGCTCATCGCCATTCTCACCTTCATTTTTCACTCAATTTTCGTCCGAATTCAAAAATTCAAACTTCGCGCCAAAATTGGCCTGGGCGGACCCCCACCCCATTGGTTGTTGGGTAATTTGAAGGATATTATTGAGTAAGATTTGGTGGAAAAAAGTTTTTTTTTCAAAAAAATCTGAAATTTTCAGCCGTACCAAAGACATCGGCTGGAATAATGCGCAGGAGTGGCATTTGGAGCTGCAAAGGAAATATGGGGATCGATATGCGTGAGTTTGCCGCAAAATGTGAAATTGTATAAAATTTGAATTCGGCTCGTCAAGAGCTTCACAATGAGTATAAACAAGTCAGGGTTTTCAGAAAAAAATTCAGAAAAAAATTCAGAAAAAAATGTTGGCTGAAATTTTTTTTAATCTGGAATTTTCTGGAAAACCACTGAAAATGTCTCAAATCTAACTTTAAAATTAAATTCAGCGCATTGGGAGCTTCAAAGTTAGCCTAAACACGACTAGGCTCCGCCCACCTTGAGATTTCCGCTCGGACACGCGACGCACGACCGCGAAGCGGCTGAAAAATCAAAGTGGGCGTAGCCTAGTCGTGCTTAGGCTCATTTTAGAGCTTTAAACGCGCCAAGTTCAAATTTGAAGCTCGTTTTCAACAATTTTCACTAGTTTTCTAGAACATTTTAGAACAAAAACAATTCAGAATTTACTTTGGCCAAAAACTGGACATTTTCTTGTGCAATGAAGAAGATATCAAAGAAGTTTTCATCAAGAATTTCTCGAATTTTTCGGATCGTGGAGTGATTGAAATTTTCAGAGAAACTAGTAAGCTCCGCCCCTTTCTTCTTCAAGCCCCGCCCCTTATTGCAGAACTCAATGCAAGTTTGCTCCAAAATACGTATAAAAACGGCTGGAAACATACAAGATCCACAATTGCACCGATTTTCTCAACTGGAAAAATGAAAGCGATGCATGAGACGATTAGTTCGAAAATTGACACTCTTTTAGAGATTTTAGAGGAGAAATCAATGGGAAATGAGCAATGGGATATTTATGAGTGAGTCTGAGCAATCTTAGAATTTCATATTTTTCTGAAAATTTGAAAAATCCAAAAATTTTTGCGTAAAAATCTAGAGAATCCGGTGAAAACTAACCAAGTAATGGAAAAATTATTTTTTGGGAATTTTTGGGAAAATTGGTAAAACTACCGTAACTCAACCAGTTTTTGACAGAATCTAAAAATATTAACAGTTTTAGAATCAGCAAACCATTAGCTTCAAAATGAGCCCAAACACGCCTAGACTCCGCCCACTTTGAAAATTAAGTTTAAAGGCGCATGGGGTACGAACTTTTCAAAGTGGGCGGGGCCTAGTCATGTTCCTATTTATTTTGAAGCTCTTAACCAGAAAAATTGAATGTTTGTATTTTCTCGATATTCGAGCAAACACTAGAGAAGTTACGGTAGTTTAAAGAAAAAAGAAGGCAAGTGTGCTGAGAAACGAGACACACTGTGTCTCTGACCCAAAAGTGGGCGGAGCTTAGTCGTGTTTGGGTTCGTTTTGAAGCTCTTAACGCGCTGAGTTCAGAACTAATAATATCACAAAATTTTGAGTGGAAGCTAAAAAAGTTACGGTAGTTTGAAAGGCTAGAGTGCAGAGAAACGAGACACACTGTGTCTCTGACCCAAAAGTGGGCGGAGCTTAGTCGTGTTTTCATTCATTTTGAAGCTGTGAACGCTGGAAATTTGAATTTTTCAATTCCGAAACCTAATTTTTGTCTTAGTTCAATTTATGATAAAATTAGAAGAATCGGTCATTTAGGGATCTACCCGAAAATTGGTCATAACTTTGTTAATTTTCATCCAAGTGTGATAAAATTTAAAAATTTGAGTTTAAAGCGTTAAGTGCTTCACAATGAGTACAAACATGATCTACTTTCTAGAATTTCAAATTTCAGACCAGCTATGCGCCTTTAAAGTCGAAAAATCAAAATGGGAGGACCCTAGTCGTGTTTAGACTCATTTTGAAGCTAATAACTCGCTGATTTTGATTACTTTTTTATTTTCAAATTCCGATAAAAACTGATAGAGTTACTGTAGTTTCAAAATTTTTTAATTTTCGATAGTTGGACCCTTAAAATTTCAAAAAATTTCAAAATTAACCGAAACTAGTCATGTTTGGGTTCATTTTAAAGCAAATTTCCTGCTAAATTCATCTTTCCTAATCCCAAAATTCAATTTCCAGCGATTTCCAAGGTCTAACCTTGGATGTAATTGGAAAATGTGCATTTGCAATAGACACCAACTGTCAACGAGACCGAAATGATGTATTCTATGTGGAAGCGAGAAATTTCTTCAAGAATATTGATTTAAGACATAATCCACTGGTCACTTGTAGTGGTAAGAGATCCCCGAAATTTGTGGAATATGAAAAAAAAATTCCAGTCATGATTCCCGAACTCATGTGGATTTGGAAGTTTCTGTACAAGTTCAGCGGTCTAGCAGAGGCTGAAATTCCATTGGTACAAGGATTGGAAGATGTGTAAGGGTCCCTTAGAGATTTGAACATTTTTGGCGCCAAAAATTTTTTCTGAATTTCTGAATTTCTGAAAAATTTTTAAAAAACCCGAAATTTGGAGAATCCCCGTAAACTCTAAAAATTACTGTAGTTCCTAAAAATTCGGAATTTTCAGACATTTCTACAGTAGTTACAGTAGAAATTAAATGAAATTCCAAAAGTATCCAAAAGTAATTTTTAGCGCCAAAAAAAATTTTCCCCAAAAATTCAAAATTGGACTAGAAGATGTATAAGGGATTTGAAAACTTTTGGTGCCAAAATTCCAAAAAAAAAATTGTTTTTCAAAAATTCTGAAAACTTCCAGATACGAAAGAAGACGTTCCGGAGAAGGATCGGATAGTGTGGACCTTCTAAAATTGCTCCTAGACCGGGAAGACGATAAAACCAAAGAGAAAATGACAAAAAAGGAAGTAATCGAGAATTGTTTCGCATTTTTATTGGCCGGATACGAGACGACGAGTACCGCAATGACATATTGCTCATATTTATTAGCCAAATACCCAGAAATTCAAAAAAAATTGTGGCAAGAAATCAAATTGGTGAAAAATGAGGGGACATTGGATTACGATTCAATTCATTCGATGAAATATTTGGATGCTGTTTATAAGGAAGCACTTCGATACTATCCACCCGTTATTCAGTGAGTTTTTGATCTCTGACAAGAGCTGAAAATTAAAAAATTGTGCTTAAAATTCAAAATGCTTTGAAACAAACCCAAACACGACTAGAATCGCTTGAATTTGAAAAAAAGCCTAAAATTGATGTTAAAATGGAAAATCAACCATAACTTGGTCCAATTTCAACCAAATCAGATAAAACAAATATTTTTGAATTTGACACGTTTAGAGCTTCAAAATGAGTATAAACACAATAAGGCTCCGCCCACTTTGAGTCCCAGTCTGGTCAGAGACGCAGTGTGCCTCGCTTCCCTGCACTCTAGCCTTCTTCTCGTTAAACCCTCGTAACTTCTTAAGTTTTGGTGCAAATTTCCTAAAAGTTACATCTTTCGATTTGTCTTGTTAAGATCTTCAAAATGAGTAAAAAATGGCTCGAATTGGAAAATTTTGATTTTTTCGAAATTTTCAATTTTCTCTAAATCTGGTCCTTATGGCTCATTTTAAAGCTCTCAACGCGCCAAATTCAAATATTCGAGTCCAAATCACTTTTTTTGAAATATCATATTCAGCTTGAAAAGAGCTTCAAAATGAGCCCAAACACGACTAGGTTTAATCAAATTCGAATTTTGATCAGTGCGACGCGGTCGCGTCGCTGTTGGTGGGTCAAAGTTTAAAATTAAGCTAGACTAGTCGTGTTTGAGCTCATTTCAAAGCAAATTTCCTGCTAAATTCAAACTTTGCAGTTTCATCAGCCGTACGTGTCTCTCCGACATCACTATTAGAGGACAATTCTATCCAAAAGGATGTTCCGTCACCGTACAAGGCAACACCATACATCGCTCCGAATCCAATTGGGACCACCCGGACATTTTTGATCCGGATCGATTTTTGGCTGAAAATTCAGAAGCAACGGAAAAATCGACAAATTTAAAATGGATTCCATTCGGTGTGGGTCCCAGATTTTGCGTCGGAATGCGTTTCGCTGAAATGGAATTCAAAATGACGATTGCGAAATTAATCGATAAATTTGAATTGGGAATTCCAATGGGGGAAATGGATTTGATTCCTGATTGTAATGGTGTTATTATGAGACCCAAGGATGCGGTTAGGCTGAATTTGAAGCTAAGAAAATAATTTTTTGGAACTTTTTTCTGTCATAAATCTTTATCAATGAAGCCGTTTGTTTAAAACTAAATTTTTTGAATTTAGCAAGTTTCTAGCTTTAAAATGAGTATAAACACGACTAGGCTTCGCTCACTTCGAGAGTAGAGACGCAGTATGTCTGGCTTCTCTGCACTCTAACCCTCTAAACTACCATAACTTTTTTAGTTTTTGCTCAAATTTTGTAACATAAACATATTTGAATTGTGCGCGTCAGCGCTTCAAAATGAGTGTAAACACGACTAGGCCCTGCCCACTTCGAAAATTTCGGGCCCTCATCCGCTTTTCAAGTCAATTTTCAGATTTGCAATTTTAGTCTAGTTCCTATTGTTTTTATGTTTTTAAGGGTCTCTGCGCCTTTAGGTAAAAGTTTTCCAAAAGTTTGGCCAAATATTCCAAAATTGCATTTCAATTTTTAACGGCCCACGATCCAAGGGTAAATCAAAAAAGGGAACATCGAGGGTACATCTGNTTTCAAACAGAAAAAAAATGAAGACTTTATATTATCGATTTATTCGAAACAAAACACAATAAATAGGGTGGAGACGCAGGCACAGATTTTTGCGACTTTAAAGGCGCATGGGGTCCATGGAAAATTGAAATTTCATGGAAAGTAGGTCATGATTATACTCATTTTGAAGCTCTAAACAAGAGAAGCGCGAATATGTTCAAAATTTGGTTCTAGCTCAAAAACTGACCGAG
>NC_013490.2:2708141-2715550 GCF_000004555.2 Caenorhabditis briggsae
CTTTTTTTGCCCACCTACATGTACCGAACAATCCAATGTACCCTTGGAACCAATGTACCCTAAGAACTCGATGTACCCTTTTTCGATGTACCCTTGGATACTGGGCCATTTTTAACCGATCCCGCCGTCGACGATTACGAGGACTATATTCCATCCGTTTGTTCATTCGGCTTTCTTCTACTTGGATGTCTCGGTTTTAACGCTCGCAACTAAGTTTTACAACATTACATTTTTTTATAGCGTGCGGAACCGATATTGATTTTCAGCTCGATCAAAGTTGGACCTCCAATACGGCCGACTTCGGAGAATCACAATGCACAACATGAAACATATAAAAAATATTAGGATTTTATATGTTTGAAATGGAATAGGTAAAGTTTGTGGTATTTGACGAATGAATAAAAACATAAAAGAGCAAAAAAATATATAACCAAAAAAAAAAGCAATTGTTATTATTTTTTCAAGAAAACTTGATTGAAAAGGATGATTGATAGTAAGAAGAACGAAATTGTGTAGTATCCGAAAATATACAAACAAATGAAATTGATGATGATGATTATGAAGAAGATGATGATATCGTTGGTGTTTAGTTCCTTTTGAGATTGCCGACAATGTGACTCTTAATTGTGCAATTTACTTCTTTTTGTAGAAGAATGCGTAGCAAGCCTTGGCCGTCCACTTGTTATTAGTTACATAGGCTTTAAGCAATTTTGGAATTTTGGAATATTTGGCCGATGGCCAAAATTACAAAAATTTAGGATTTTGGAATATTTGGCCGACGGCCAAAAAGGAAAAATTTTGGAATTTTGGAATATTTGGCCGACGTCATGATTATACTCATTTTGAGAAACTCAAACATGTTTGAAATTCGGTTCTAGCTCAAAAACTAACTGAGATACGGTAGTTTCAATTTTGGGATAAAAAATAACTGAAATTTTGTAAGAGCTGTAACTCGGCTTATTTTCAGCCAAAATTTTTAAAATTTATCTTTTCGGATTTTTTGCGTTAAGAGCTTCAAAATGAGCTTAAACACGGCTCGATTTGGTTAACTGCGAAAAATGACATTTTTTGGGTCCCACCCCGAAAAATGAAAATTATCAAATATCATAAAAACTAGTCATGTTTAGGCTTATTTCAAAACTCATAACACAAGAAATCCAAAAATATTGTTTTCATAAATTTTGGCTGAAAATGAGCCTAGTTACAGCTATTTCAAGATTTCCGTTATTTTTCATCCCAAAATTGAAACTACCGTATCTTGGCTGGTTTTTGAGATAGAACCAAATTTCAGACATATTCGAGTTTCTCTTGTTTTCAGCTTCGAAATGAGTATAATCATGACAAGGTTGCGGGACATTTGAAAATTTGGAGTTTTTGGGTCCCACCACGAAAAATGAAATTTTTCAACTTTATTCAAATCTAGTCAAGTTTAGGCTCATTTTGAAGCTCTGACCGAGATAAATTCGAAAATGTCAATTTTAAGAGTCTAGGCTGAAAATGAGCAGAGTTACAGCTCATATAAGATTTCAGTAATTTTTTGCCTCAAAATTAAAACTACCGTATCTCGGTCAGTTTTCGAGCTAGAATCAAATTTCAAACATATTCGCACTTCTCTTGTTTTTAGCTTCGAAATGAGTATAATCATGATCTACTTTCCTGAAATTCTAATTTTCCATGGACCTTATGCGCCTTTAAAGTCGAAAAATCAAAGTGGGCGGAGCCTAGTCGTGTTTAGGCTCATTTCACAGCTCTAATCGCGATAAATCCGAAAAGGTAAAATTTAAAAGTCTTGGGTGAAAATGTGCCGAGTTACAGCTATTTCAAGTTTTCCGTTATTTTTCATCCCAAAATTGAAACTACCGTATCTCGGTCAGTTTTTGAGCTAGAACCAAATTTTGAACATATTCGCGCTTCTCTTGTTTAGAGCTTCAAAATGAGTATAATCATGACCTACTTTCCATGAAATTTCAATTTTCCATGGACCCCATGCGCCTTTAAAGTCGCAAAAATCTGTGCCTGCGTCTCCACCCTATTTATTGTGTTTTGTTTCGAATAAATCGATAATATAAAGTCTTCATTTTTTTTCTGTTTGAAAACAAATAAAACACAATGAAATGTACAACTACAGAAATCGATTGAGATCATTGGGGGCGGAGCTTAGAGATTAAGAGCATTTCGAGCCAAAAATACCCCAAAAAATACATGAAAAATCGCATTTTTTCGCACAAAAAAGTCCCAAAAAAATCATTCAATCATCACATTCCTCTTGGCACTCATCACAATTTTCGACGCTTCCCGCAGTCCTGATAGATATGCTCCGGCCATGGTTTGCGGCTCCGCTGCGATCGTGTGCTCACCAGCGAAATGGATACGGTCGTCGACGGTTTCCTGGAGACAAAAATTGGCGGGTTTTTGGGGGGAGTGTAAAATGGCCGAAAATAGGCCTAAAATTGCTCAAAAATGATTGAAAATGCCTTAAAAATGGCCCAGGGACCCGTTTCAACCCATTTCCCGGTCATTTTGAGCCAGTTTAGGCCTATTTTCAGCCAATTTCAGCCAATTTTGTACAGTTTTACGCCCATCTTAAATCATTTAGCACCAATTTAAGGCTATTTCGGACCATTTTCAGACCATTTTAGCCCTCTCATACACCAATTTCAGATCGTTTTGGACTATTTTCAGCACATTTTTAATCACTTTGATCATTTTTTGCCAATTTTTGACCATTTCGAATCAATTTTGGCCCAATCCTGGCTCATTTGAGGGTATTTTGCGACCATTTTCAGCCCATTTAGTTCCAAAAACACCCCCGAAAATCGTCTAAAATAGGCCAGAATAGAAAAAAATCGCGGAATTCCGACTATTTTAAACTATTTGAGCTACTTTTCGACCATCTTTCGATTATATAGGGGATCATTTTGGACCATAGTAATGATTTCGGCGGTTTTCAGGCCATTTTCAGGCCATTTTCAGGCCATTTTCAAGCCATTTTCAAGCAATTTCAGCCGATTTTTTTAGACCTATTTTAAACTATTTCTAGCCAAACTTGAACAATTTTGTGGACCTTTTGGGCCTATTTTAGCCAATTTTGGGCCGATTTTTGGACCATTTTAAGCGATTTTCCCGCCAGTTTTGGACAATTTTCAGTAATTTTTGTATCATTTAAAACCATTCGGGGACCAGTTTTGGATCGAATTTTGGGACCATTTCAGGATCATTTTCAACCGATTTGGCCTCTATTCTAGACCATCTTAGGCCATTTTCAGTCCAGTTTAGATCCAAAAATAGCATGAAAATCGTCGCGGAAATTGCGGATTTTGTTGACTTTGGGGCCATTTTTAGGCCTATTTTTAGGACCATTTTAGACTATTTTAGACTATTTGAGGACTATTGTAAGAACCTATTTTTGCCTATTTTGGACTGTTTCTGACGATTTTTAGCCATTTCCAGCTCATTTTCAGCCCCATTTCTCACCTTCAATCGATTATACGTCGCATCACCGTCCGACCCAAACGGCACAAACGTATACGACATTCCAATGTGCGGATCGGCACCCCAATGCGAACACATCTGTGCCAACGGATGAATTTCCGCGTTTGGGAACATTTTCCGAAGGGTTTCCACAAATTTCTCGGCGATTTGTTCGTCGGACAGCTCGTTCACAATATTTACATGTTCGGCCGTCACATAGGACATCAAAACGTACACTTCCTCGCCGCACGGGTCCTGGAAATACGAAATTCGAAGTTTTGGTGCCACTTTTAGTGAAATTTAGAGCATTTTTGAGCCATTTTGAGCCAAAGAAGTGCCTAAAATGGCCTCAGGAGGCCTAAGAAGGGTCCTTCATTTTTTGAACGTTTTGGGACCGTTTTTTCGTGAAAATTGGAGCCATTTTGAGCCTAAAAAAGCCTAAAAAACAGCCTCCGGAGGCCTTAATGTTGAAGTTAAGAGGCCTAAGAAAGGCCTAAATTGGATAGGTTAATTCAGGCACGTTTAGGCCAGTTTAGGCACTTTTAAGACCAGTTTAGGTTCATTCAAGCTCTTTGAAGGCCGATTTAGGTCAAGTTAGGCCAGTTTAGGCACTATCTAGGTCAATTTATGCTCTTTTAGGCACTTTTAAGGCCCTGCTAGACTAATATAAGCCAGTTTTAGTAAGAAATCGAGCTTTTTTTGGAGCATTTTGAGCCTGAAAAATGCCTAAATTGGCATTGAAAGGCCTAAGAAGGGCCTAAATTGGCTAGAGAAATTCAGGCAGTTTTTAGGCAAGTTTAGGTCCATTCAAGCTCTTTGAAGGCCGATTTAGGTCAATTTAAGCCTACTAAGCCAGGTTTTAAGGTCAATTTATGCTCTTTTAGGCACTTTTAAGGCCCTTCTAGACCAATATAAGCCATTTTTAGTAAGAAACCGAGCTTTTTTGGAGCATTTTAAGCCTAAAAAAGCCTAAAACAGGGCCTAGACTGGGCAGAGCAATTCAGGCAATTTTAAGGTCAGTTTAGGGGTTCAAGCTCTTCGAAGCTTGGTTTAGGGCAATTTAGGCACTATTAAGGACAATTTAGGCCTATCTCAGGAAATTTCAGGTCTTTTAAGGCACTTTTAAGGCCCTTTGCAACTAATCTAAGCCATTTTTAGTGAAAATTGGAGTTTTTGGGACTAAAAATCGAGCTTTGTTGAAGCATTTTGAACCATTTTAAGTTTTAAAAGTGCCTGAAACAGCCTAAAATCGCCTCGGAGTCCTGAATTAGTTTTGAAAGGCCTAAGAAGGGCCACTTTTAAGGTCCTTTTCGACCAATTTCCGCCATTTCTTAGTAAATATCGAGCTTTTTTGAAGCATTTTGAGCATGAAAAGTGCCTTGGACAGCATGAAAAGTGCCTAAATTGATATTGAAAGGCCTCAAAAAGGCCTAAATTGGATAGGTACTATCTAGGTCAATTTGAGTGCTTTTAAGGCTTTCTAAGGCCATTCTAGACCAATTTAAGCCATTTTTAGTGAATTGTCGAGAGCTTTTTTGGAGCATTTTTAGCCTAAAAAGCCTAAAACAGCCTCAGGAGGCCTAAACTGAAAGTGAAAGGCCTAAGTAGGGCCTAGACTGGGTAGAGCAAGGCAATTTTAAGGCCAGTTTAGGGGTTCAAGCTATTTGAAGTCTGGATTAGGTCAATTTAGGCACTATTAAGGACAAGTTAGGCCCATCTCAGGACATTTCAGGTCTTTTGAGGCACTTTTAAGGCCCTTTTCGACCAAATTCAGCCATTTTTAGTAAAAAATTGAGCTTTTTTGAAGCATTTTGAGCCTGAAAAGCGCCTTGGACAGCATGAAAAGTGCCTAAAAGTCGAGCTTTTTTGGAGCATTTTTAGCCTAAAAAAGCCTAAAACAGCCTCAGGAGGGCCTAAATTGGCTAGGCCATTTTAGGTTTTTTAGGCCTATTAAGGCCCTTTTAAGGCCCATCTAGACCAATTTAAGCCCGATTTTTTCCAATTTTCCCACTCACTTTTCCCGAAAAATCATAAAAAATATTGAAAAGAGATCGATCGGATTTCGAATCGGGCACTTTTCCAAAATATTCGGTTCGCTTCCCATCCGCCGCATCTACCGTACTCCAGAATCGTCGATCAAATTTCACGGCCATTTTCTCGATGAGTCCGGCGCCAAGGGAATCTATGGCGTTTCGTTTTTCAGCTGGCAGACGGGGGTTGAACATTTGCGGATTTTTCTGAAAAATTAAACATGAGCAATCGGGGGTCAATTTCAGGCATTTTCGGCCAATTTTCAGAGGATTTCAGGCCTCATTTTTCCGCTATTTCAGGTCCATTTTAGGTCCTTTTCAGGCATTTTCAGGCCGATTTCAGGCCGATTTCTAGTCTCATTTGAGCCGATTTGGGGGCGATTTTAAGCATATTTCAATGCAAAAATCAGCTGAAAATGGTCTAAAATTGACTGGAAATGACTGAAACTGGGTCAAAATTGGTTGAAATTTCTTAATTTAAGAAAATTAGGCTATTTCAGGCCTCTTTTAGGCAGTTTACGATCATTTCTAGGCCATTCTAGACCGATTTTTTTTTCTGATTTAGGGCTATTTTCAGCCATTTCTGGTCCATTTTAGGACATTCTAGACCGATTTCAGCTCATTTAGAAGCGATTTTGAGCTGTTTTCGACAATTTTAGACGATTCTAGCCGATTTTTGACCAATTTGAATCATTTATAATAATTTTTAAACCGTTTCCAGTCAATCTTAGGCCCTTTCCAGGCCATTTTGGACCATTTTCAGACTGTTATAAGCCATTCTAGCTATTTTTCCGTCGATTTGGACCTATTTTTCGTCAATTTCAAGAAAATTTTGACTATTTCAAGCCATTTTCAGCTATTTTCAGCACGTTTTAAGCCATTTTCAGCAAATTTTGACCATTTTTGAGGCATTTTAAAGGTCTTTCTAGACCATTTTTAGCCATTTTCAGGTCGTTAGAACCCTTTTTTTTTGGACCAAATTAGGCTTTTTTAGGCCTAATTTAGGCTCTGAAATCGGTCTAAAACGGTAGAAAATGGCCTAAATCGTGTGTCTAGGCCAAGTTTAGCCAATTTTAGGTGAAAATATGCTCAAAATGGGCTCAAATTAGCTTAGGATGGGCTTAAACTAGTCAAAAATGACTGAAATTCCATTTAACACAAGTCAGGCTATTTCAGGCTCATTTTAGGCCTTTCAGGCTGCTATTTAAGGTCATTCTAGACCAAGTTGAGCGAATTTAGAGCAATTTTTAATGCCTTTTCCGCCAATTTTGGACCATTTTCAGCCATTTTCAGCGTCTACCTTCAACACGGCCAACGACGTCGTCACCACCACCCGATCAAACTCCTGCTCCTCTCCACTCTCCAACTGAATCCTCACTCTTCTCTCCCCCCGCCAATCAATACATTTGACCGGTGAATTCAGACGAATCTCCAGTCCACGTTGCAAGTAATCAACAATCCGCTGTGCTCCATCGGTCACAACTGCATGCTCGCCGGCGAAATTCCCGAATTTCTCGTTGTGATCGTACTCTTTGGCGGAGAGATTCGCCACTGCCGTCCCACACGAAAATTCCAAATTTCCCAAATGAAAATCGAGAAGCTTCTCGAAATCTCGAGTGTACAAATGATCGAGTTCCGCCGCTGAGAGTAGGCCAGAGCTCATTTTTGAGAACATTTCTGGAAAATTTTGCTCGTTTTTCAGTGATTTTCAGCGTACGAAACTTTGATTTTTGAATTCATCGCGCTGAGAGCTTCAAAATGAGCCCCCACACGACTAGTCTAGCTCACTTTCGAATTTTGACCTACGCGTTGCGGTCGCGTCGCGGTTGGTAGGTCAATTTTCAAACTTAAGCTAGACTAGTCGTGTTTGGGCTCATTTCGAAGCGCTCGGCATGGCAATTAAGAATC
>NC_013490.2:2715648-2739377 GCF_000004555.2 Caenorhabditis briggsae
TCTCGAAATCTCGAGTGTACAAATGATCGAGTTCCGCCGCTGAGAGTAGGCCAGAGCTCATTTTTGAGAACATTTCTGGAAAATTTTGCTCGTTTTTCAATTTAAGCGCGTTGAGAGCTTTAAAACGAGCTCAAACACGACTAGCCTCCGCCCACTTTGAATTTTCGACTTTAAAGGCGCATAGGGGGTCCTGACCTGTCTCCCAAAAATATTTTTTATCGAATTTGTTAACGGATTCTTAATTACCGCGCCGAGAACTTCAAAATGAGCTCAAACACGACTAGTCTAGCACAATTTTGAATTTTGACCCACGCGTTGCGGCCGCGTCGCGGCTGGTAGGTCGAAATTCAAAATTGAGCTAGACTAGCCGCGTTTGGGCTCATTTTTAAGCGCTCGGCATGACAATTAAGAATCCGTTAACAAGATTGGAAAAAAATTGAATTTGGCTCCGCCCATTTTGTTTTTTTTAAGATTTTCCGACTTTAAAGGCGCATAGGGGTCCAAACTTTTCAGCAAATTAGCTGAACCTAGATGTTTGGGTACTTTCTAAACAATTCAAGTTCAAATCCGTTCCGAAAATTTGAGTTTTCCCAATTTTGAAACAAGTTATGAGCTTATCCTATGGGCGTAACCTAGAAAATCGCCCATGTTGGCCTAGAAAACCAAAAGATCAGTATTTAGATTATTGATTCAAATTTTTCACGCCAAGAGCTTCAAAATGAGCCTAAGCACGACTAGGCTCCGCCCACTTTCAAATTTCGACTATAAAGGCGCATGGGGGGGGGGGGTCTTAGCCTGTCCCAAATTGAATTTTTCTCGAATTTGATCACGGATTCTCTATTGCCATGCCGAGCGCTTCAAAACGAGCCCAAACACGACTAGTCTAGCTCAATTTTGAATTTTGACCTACCGAACCGCGACGCGCGACCGCAACGCGCAGGTCAAAACTCAAAGTGTGCGGAGCCTAGTCGTGTGGGGGCTCATTTTGAAGCTCTCAACCTGGGCAATTCAAAAATGCCAGTTTCAGATGGTGATTTTGGAGTTTATGCGCCTTTAAACCTTGAGAAAAGGTTTTTTCAACTCCGAAATTGCTCATTTTCCACCAATTTTTATCGAATTTTCTCGAATTTTCGCACCAACCTTCGAGCGTACAGTCCGGAAAATTGCGATTCGATTGATATTTGTTGCGAATCGCATCCAGCACATTATTATAGTGTAAATCCACCTGATCATCCAGCTCTCGCTTCTCAAACGTCAGGCATTGGCCGGTTTCATCGATGAGCGGACAGAAAAAGTTGGAATTTCGATATTTCAGGCCGATTTGCTCGCAGAGCAGTGTTATCGGATTGTTGATGTTGCCAACGATGATTTGGGCGCCTTTTCCCACTGCAAAAAGTGATTTAAATGGTCCGAAAAGGCCTAGAATAGCTCAAATAACGGCCTAAAATGAGCCTAGTCAGGCCTAAGAGCGCCTAAAATAACCTAGAAACCGCCGAAAGGAGCTCAAAATCGGCCTAAAATGAGCCTAGTCAGGCCTAAGAGCGCCTAAAATAACCTAGAAACCGCCGAAAGGAGCTCAAAATCGGCCTAAAATGAGCCTAGTCAGGCCTAAGAGCGCCTAAAATAACCTAGAAACCGCCGAAAGGAGCTCAAAATCGGCCTAAAATGAGCCTAGTCAGGCCTAAGAGCGCCTGAAATGTCTTACAGTAGGCTAGAATAGCTCAAAATCGACCTAAAATGAGCCTAGATAGGCCTAAAAGTGCCTGAAATAGCCAAAAAACGCCTAAAAGAGCTCAAAATGGGTCTATGATAAGCCTAAAAGCGCCTTAAAATAGCCTAAATCAGCTTAAAATGAGTCTAGAATGTCCTAAAATATCCTGGAAATCGGCTGAAATTGGCTGAAATCGCCTAAGACCAACCTAAAATAGCTCAGTTTCAGCTAATTTTGACTATTCTGAGTCATTTTGAGCTGTTCGAAGCCGATTTTTAGGCCATTTAGGCCTGTTTTCCGTCATTTTCCAGCCCAATTTCAGCCAAATCCCAACCTGAAACACCGAGTGTCCGATCGTCATTCATCCTGCCACCATATCGATCCTTCGCCTCGAAAATCACCGAATTGATACCCAGGTGTTGTAGGTGGCGAGCCGTCGACATTCCAGATATTCCAGCACCGATGATTGCGATTTTCTGGAATTTCGGTCTATTTGAAGGCTATTTTAGGCCCATTTTAGGCCTTTTCCAGACTAATTTCGGTCCAATTTAGGACATTTCAGATTAAATTCGGCCGATTTTGAGGCATTTTCAGCTATTTCAGGCACGTTTTAGGTCCTGATAAGACATTTTTAGACATTTTCAGGCTATTTTAGGCCATTCTAGACTTATTTGAGCCGATTTGGGGGCGATTTTCAAGCTATTTCAAGGCAGAAATGGGCTGAAAATGGCTTTAAATGAGTCAAAATCGGTTGAAATTCAATTTCAGGAAAATTAGGCTAATTCAGGCCAGTTCTAGGCAGTTTTGAGCTATTTCAACCTAACTTAGGTCGGGAAATGAGCTGAAAATGACTTAGAATGATCAAAAATTTAACTGAAATTCATTGTTGTGAAAATTAGGTCTGTTTTAGGCCTTTTTTAGGCACTTTCAGGCTATTTTAGGCCAATCTAGGCCAATGAGCTGGTTTTTGGGGGGCTATTTCTGAGCTATTTCAGGCCTTTCTAGGCCATTTCAGGTCATTTTAGACCAATTTCAGCTGTTCAGGTCCGTTTTAGGTCATGATAGCTCATTTTCAGGCATTTTCAGGCTGTTTTAGGCCTTTTCAGACTGATTTAGGGGACAATTTTTGAGCTATTTCCCACTATTTCAGACAAATTTTCAGCAATTTTTCAACGATGTAAAGCCAAAACCCTCACCGGAACCTTGCCCATCAACGGATCAATAATAAACTTAAAATGAGCAATTTCGAGTCAAAATTGCCGAAAATCGGCTCAAAATTAATTGAAAATGACTTAAAAACGGCCTAAAACGCCTAAAAAAGCATTTTTGGATGAAAATGATGTCCTGAAATCTTGAAAAATGGCTGAAATAAACCCAACATTGAGCCTAAAACTGCCTAAAATGGCCTCAAATATAGCCTAAAATCGGTCTAGATGGTCCATACATGCTCTAAAACTAACGCCTAATGACCTAAAATTAGTCTAAACTCGTCTAAAAAAGTCGAAAAATGGCCCGAAAATCGTCTGAAATGACCTGAAAATGGCCTAAAATAGCCTGGAAACGGTTCAAATTGGTCCAAAACGGGCTTAAAAAGACCTAAAATGACCTAAAATAGGCCTCAATCGGCCTTGTTGCCCAGTTTAGGGGCTGATTTAGGCCAATTCCAGCGGATTTGATGCCGTTTTCAAGCGGTTAAGGCTCATTTCAGGTCCTGACAGGTCGTTTTTAGCCAAATTTCAGCAATTTAGGCCAATTTTAGACCGATTTAGAGCTATTTTTCAGCTATTTCAAGGCAAAAATGAGCTGAAAACGACTGAAAATGAGTCAAAATTGATTGAAGTAGTTCAATTTAAGCAAGTTAGGCCTGTTTTAGGCCAATTTAGAATCAGTTTAGGCCTTCCTAGACCAATTTGAGCCGATTTAAAGTCATTTTTAGGCTAAATTAGGTCCATTTTAGATACTGTTAGGTCGTTTTCAGTCATTTTCAGGCAAATTTCAGCAATTTAGGCCAATTTTAGACCGATTTTAACTGATTTTGGGCGATTTTTAAGCTATTTCAAGGCAATAATGAGCTGAAAATGGCACATTTAAAGCAATTTAGACCTGTTTCAGGCCAATTTAGGATCATTTTAGGCTTTTCTAGACCAATTTGAGCCGATTTAAAGTCATTTTTAGGCTATTTTCGGCCATTCTGAAGCAATTCGAGCTAGTTTGGGAGTGATTTTCAGTCAATTTTCAGTCAATTTTCAGTCAATTTTAGACCATTTTTAACCATTTTTAAGTCATTTTCAGCCATTTCTCAACGATTAAAGTCCAAGAAAACTCACCGGAACCTTGCCCATCAACGGATCAATGCGAAAATCGAACGCTCCATAATTGATAATTCCCTTAATTGTCAAAAACTCCAAAATCGGCCTGATCAGATGTTCGATGAAGAAGATTCGGGCGTGTCCGCGGACGATGATCTGCGATTCGACCATTTTCTGTGTGATCTCAGCGAACGGATGCTTCAGCCACATGGCGATGATCGTATTCCGAACTTGGAGGTAGTAGATTGAGAATGGATCGTCGGCGAACTTTGGGAACGCCTGAAAAGTTGGATTTTAGAGCTGAAAATGACTGAAAATGACCTTAAACCAGCCTAAAAACGCCCTGAAATGGTCCAAAACAGTTCATAACAGGCTAAAATTGGCTTAGAATTAAAATCGCTAAAAAATCGCCTAAAATCAGCTCAAAATCAGTCTAGAATTGCCTGAAATAGCCTGAAAATGACCTACTAGGACCGAAAATCAACCTTAGATGGCTTTAAATCGGTCTACAAAGGCCTAAAATGATCCTAAACATCCTAAAAGAGGCCTGAAAGAGAGCCTAATCTTCGCTTAAATTAAATTTCAGTCGATTTTGACTCATTTTAAGCCATTTTCAGCCGATTTTTAGACCATTTTCAGCTGATTTTTGCTTTGAAATAGCTTCAAAATCGCCCCTAAATCGGCCTCAAATAAGACTAGAATGGCCCTGAAAATGCCTGAAAACGATCCAATAGAAATTGGCCCTAAAAACATGACTTATCAGGACCGAAAATGTGCTTGAAATTGCTCTGAAAATGGCTTAAAATCGACCGAACTTAATCTAAAATGCCCTAAAAATGGACCAGATTAGTCAGAAAAGACCTCAAATGGGCCTATAATAGTTTTTAGAGTTGAAAATGACATTAAAATCCGCCTGAAATCGCTCTAAAAATCGCCGAAACTAGCTCGAAATCGGTCTAGAATCGGTCTAGAATAGCCTGAAATAGCCTGAAAATGGCCTAAAATGGGCCTCAAATTTGTCTAGAAAAGCCTAAAATGATCCTAAATTGGCCTGAAACAGGTCTAAATTGCTTAAAATGAGCCATTTTCAGCTCATTCTTGCCTTGAAATAGCTTAAAAATCGCCCAAAATCAGTTAAAATCGGTCTAAAATTGGCCTAAATTGCCTAAACTAGCCTGAAAATGGCGACCTAACAGTACCTAAACGACCTAACAGTACCTAAAATGGACCTAATTTAGCCTAAAAATGACTTTAAATCGGCTCAAATTGGTCTAGGAAGGCCTAAACTGATTCTAAATTGGCCTAAAACAGGCCTAACTTGCTTAAATTGAACTACTTCAATCAATTTTGACTCTATTTTAGGCCGATTTAACACATTTTCAGCTCATTCTTGCCTTGAAATATAGCTTGAAAATCGCCCAAAATCAGCTCAAAATCGGTCTAAAATTGGCCTAAATTGCTGAAATTTGGCTAAAAACCTGAAATGAGCCTTAAACGCTTGAAAACGGCCTCAAATCCGCTGGAATTGGCCTAAATCAGTCCTTAAACTGGGCAACAAGGCCGATTGAGGCCTATTTTAGGTCATTTTAGGTCATTTTAAGCAGATTCTGGACCAATCTGAACCGTTTTCAGGCTATTTTAGGCCGATTTAGGCCATTTTCAGGTCATTGTAGACGATTTTCGGGCCATTTTTCGACTTTTTTAGACGAGTTTAGACTAATTTTAGGTCATTAGGCGTTAGTTTTAGAGCATGTATGGACCATCTAGACCGATTTTAGGCTATATTTGAGGCCATTTTAGGCAGTTTTAGGCTCAATGTTGGGTTTATTTCAGCCATTTTTCAAGATTTCAGGACATCATTTTCATCCAAAAATGCTTTTTTAGGCGTTTTAGGCCGTTTTTAAGTCATTTTCAATCAATTTTAAGCCGATTTTCGGCAATTTTGACTCGAAATTGCTCATTTTAAGCCTGTTTTCAGCCTTTTTCAGCCAAAAAAAGCAAAAAAACTCACAAATTTCTCATCCGTCTCCATGAACTCTGGATGTACAATATTTGCAATCACATCGGTAAACGGTACATAGAACATGTGCATAATCTTCCGGGTATCGCGGAAAGCCACGCCCCCATTCTCGATAAGCTCCGCCCCCTCCTGACACGTGGCATCCATTCCGGTGGTCCTGCAAAACGAAATTTAGTGCCAAAAATCGCGAAAAATGCATTTTCTGTGTCAAAAATGTGCTTTTTGAGGTCAAAAATAGCAAAAAATACGATATTTGAGGTCGAAAATCGCTAAAAATGCAATTTTTTGAGGCCAAAAGCAGCCAAAAATGCAATTTTTTGAGTCAAAAATAGCCAAAAAATGCGATTTCTAGTGACAAAAATCGCTAAAAATGTGCTTTTTGAGGTCAAAAATAGCAAAAAATACGATATTTGAGGTCAAAATGAGCGAAAAATGCGATTTTTCGAGTCAAAAATAGCTAGGAATGGAATTTTCAGTGTCAAAATCAGCAGAAAATGTGTTTTTTGAGATCAAAAATGGCTGAAAATTCAAATATTTGTGTCACAAATAGCCAAAAAATGCGATTATTAGTGTCAAAATGCGCGAAAAATGGAATTTTCAGTGTCGAAAATCGCTAAAAATGCACTTTTTCGAGTCAAAAATGGCTGAAAATACGATTTTTGAGGTCAAAAACAGCCAAAAAAAGTGCAATTTTTGAGGCCAAAAGCAGCCAAAAATGCAATTTTTTGTGTCAAAAATCGCAAAAAATGCAATTTTTTCGAGTCAAAAATCGCAAAAAATGCAATTTTTTCGAGTCAAAAATCGCAAAAAATGCAATTTTTTCGAGTCAAAAAAAGTGAAAAATGCGATTTTTGAGCGAAAAAATAGCCAAAAAATGCAATTTTTAATGTCGAAAATAGCCAAAAATACGATTTTTGGTGTCGAAATTCGCTAAAAACGCAATTTCAGTCAAAAATCGTTAAAGGCGGTGAAATTTTGTATTGCATCAAAATGTGCAGAAATGCATGTAGATTGACATAAAAATAAAGAAAAAATTCAAAAAAAATTCCTTCATCGAGAAAAACGCATCGAAAAATACGCTGAAAGCCCTTAGGGACGAGGTTTTTTCTAGGCCGCCCAGTGAGTAAAAGCGCGCGAATTCAAACTTTTACAATTTTTTCGCCCGTTTTCACTGTTTTTTTCGGTTTTTTCAAGAGTTTTCTAGGTTTTTGTCAATTTTTCTTCCAGATACATCGGAAAATTTGAAAAAACAGTGAAAACGAGCGAAAAAATTTTAAAAGTTTGAATTCGCGCGCTTTTACTCGCCGGGCGGCCTAGAAAAAACCTCGTCCCTAAGGGCTTTCAGCGTATTTTTCGATGCGTTTTTCTCGATGAAGGAGTTTTTTTTTTTGAACTTTTTCTTTGTTTTTAAGTCAATCTACATGCATTTCTGCACATTTTGATGCAATAAAAAATTTCACCGTACACCACATTTAAAAATGCGATTTTCTGTGTCAAAATCAGCAAATAATTGTGTTTTTTGAGATAAAAAATGGCTGAAAATACGATTTTTGAGGTCGAAAATATCCAAAAAATGCGGTTTTTCAGTGCCAAGAATCGCTAAAAATGCAATTTTTGGTGTCAAAACTACCTTGTGACATAGTGATCAACGAGTAAATCGTAGGAAATGTTATTTTGAAGCAGTGGAGGATGTCCGAACTCATTAAAACACCATCCAGAATCCCTTCTGACTTTCTCCACGTCTTCTGGCTCTTCTGAATTCTCACATCCAGTGGGACACTGAAAATCGGCGAATTGACGGGCGGTTTGGGGCTCCCGCGTGGCGATTTGAGCGTATTTTCCGCATAGTCGGCACTTTTTGTAAAACGGCAGGAAGCGACTCTGAAAATGGTCTGAAAATGGACCTGAATAAGCTGAAAAAGGATCTCTGGGATTGTCGAAAAATGTCCGAAAAGAGTCTAAAGTTGGTGAAATTGGACTAAAATAAGCCTGAAAATCACTAAAAATAGGCCCGAAATCGTCTAAAATAGGTTTAACTATTTCAGGCCCTTTTCAGGCAGGTAAAATTGAATTTAGGTCGTTTTCGGTCTTTTAGGCCCAATTTTCGCGTATTTTGAGTCATTTTTGAGATTTTTCAAAATTTTCAGAGTATTCTAGCTCATTTTCAGCCCAGAATAGGCTTAGATGGAAATTTGGTGATTCTAATCGATTTCAGACAGCTTTAGGCCGTTTTAGGCTATTTCGGCTCATTTTAGCTCATTTTTCGCCCAGAATGAGCCAATCTCAGTTATTTCAAAAGGCTATTTTGATATCAGACTTGGATAGGTCGATTCTAGCCGATTTTAGGTCATTTTCACTCGAAATTTCTCATTTTTCGGCCAAATTTGAGCTATTTCAAGCCCCATTTTTCATGATTTTAAAGCTATTCGAGCCTATTTTTGAACAGTTTTCAGGCTATTTTAGGCCGATTTAACACATTTTCAGCTCATTCTTGCCTTGAAATATAGCTTGAAAATCGCCCAAAATCAGCTCAAAATCGGTCTAAAATTGGCCTAAATTGCTGAAATTTGGCTAAAAATGACCTATTAGGGCCTGAAATGAGCCTAAAACGCTTGAAAACGGCCTCAAATCCGCTGGAATTGGCCTAAATCAGCCCCTAAACTGGGCAACAAGGCCGATTGAGGCCTATTTTAGGTCATTTTAGGTCTTTTTAAGACGATTCTGGACCAATCTGAACCGTTTTCAGGCTATTTTAGGCCATTTTCAGGTCATTTCAGACGATTTTCGGGCCATTTCTCGACTTTTTGTATGGACCATCTAGACCGATTTTATGCTATATTTGAGGCCATTTTAGGCTGTTTTAGGCTTATTTTGACTCAAAATTGCATATTTTAAGCCATTTCTAACCGATTTTAAGTTGATTTAGCTGATTTTCAGACTAAGATAGTTCTAGATCGGAAATTGGTGATTTTTGCCAAATTTAGGGTATTTTGGGTTGTTTTTGGATGGTTTTTAGGCGAATTTTATGATGTTTCAAACCGTTTTTTCTCAAATTTTGACTCAAAAACGCACATTAACATATCTCTTGGCGAATTGATCGCTTTTAATGTGCATCTGCCCGTCTTTTGCCATTAATTTCCAATTTATAAACTCCTGCTCGTAGTCTTTGCCCCGAAACGTCGTCGAGAAGCATGGCGCGCAACACGCTTCGGTTTTGCTGAGTCGCTGGCCGAAATTCGCCGAAATTCGACAATTTTTCAGTGCCAAAACGCAGTTTTCCTCAATTTTCCAGGTACAACGTCGCTGTTTTTTGGCTTCTTTTAGTGCTTCGGTCGCCATGGCACATGCCCGCTTCACACGGGACATCTGGAAGAATTCTGGGCTGGAAATTTGAATTTTTTGCCTAAAAACCTTTGGTTCTTCTTCTTCTTCACTTTCTTCGTCATCTTCTTCTTCCTCGCCTTCGATTTCCTCCTCTTCCTCAATCTCCTCTTTTATTTCAATTTTCACTTTTAATTGGGCTTTTTCGGTTTCTTCTGGAACATTTTTTGGGATTTTTGGCATTCTAGCGGCTTTTCTCACCGATTTTTGACATTTTTAGACGGAATTAGTAAGATTTTCAGCGAAAAAACGAGAGAATTTGGTTGAAAATCGGGTATTTTAATTGGCAGTTGGCGGCGGTGCGGTGGAGCGCGTTTGCTAGAAGTAAATTGGCGGGAAATTTCAATTTTGAATTTTTTTGTGTTTTCTGGACATAAAAATTCTTGCGAAGTCGAATTTTACATCAAAATTCAGGCAAAAAAACCGGAATTCTAGAAATTTAGGTTTTGAAAACATTTTATTCCGGGTTACTGTAGAAAATTTAAAGGCGCATGAACAAATTTACATTAGATGTTTGAATTTCAATGATTTTCTGCTTTTTTAAATTGTTTTCTTAACTTAAAAATTGCGAATAACTCGAATTTGGCATTGAAATTCCTGCGAAAAACACCGGATTTCTAGAAATTTAGATTTTTCGGAAGATTATACTCCGGGCTACTGTAGGATATTTAAAGGAACATGTACAAATTTGTACTCGTGAATTTCAATGATTTTCTATTTTTCTGAAAATTTTTGAAATCAGAAAATTCTGGAAAATTCGAATATCATACTGAAATTCATAAAAAGTGTACTAGAATTTCAGAAATTCAGATTTTCGCAAAATTTTAATGGGTTACTGTAGGAAATTTAAAGGCGCATGAAAAATTTTGCGCCGGTTTTTTTGTGTCATTTTCAGGACATTTTTGTGTGCAAAATCGGCAGAAAACCCCCATTCTGTGTGTCAAATTGCTCAATTCAAGTGTTTTATCAAAATTAATTTATTCAATAAAAAAAAGAGAAAAGAATTAAATAAAGAAATTGACCATGTATTAATAAGAATTGAGATGTGTCTGTACATTGATAAATTAATAATAAAAATCGGAAAAAGTTGCAAAAAATGGGACAAAATATACAAAAAAAAACAGGGAAAAATTGAAAATCTGGAAGAAAGAACATGAGAAAATACCCGAAAAGAGCTCAAATCTGAGCTCGAGCAATTGGAATTTTTGGGAAAACTATAAAAAAAGTTTTTTTTGGGATTTTAAGAGTTTTAGAGACAATTTATGATAATTTGGATGGTAAAATCAAGAAAAGCGATAAAAAATGACCCGGAAAATGTGAAAAGAAATGGAAAATTTGCAAAAATCCAAATTATCGATTTTTGCGATTTTTTGAGTTTTTGGGATATAAAATTGAATTTCAGGAGATTTGAAGGTGTTTGGGGATGAAATTAGGGTCAAAAATGAGCATGCAATCATTTTTTGGAGGTAAGAGTTACACAAAATGGGTGGAAATATGGGAAAAACCTATAAAATATCGAAAAAAATGAGTCGGGAAATAAAGAAAGCAATTTTTTTGGGATTTTTGAAAATTTAAAGACAAAAAAGACCCGTAAACAAGGTAAAAAATTAGTGGAAACGAAGCAAATTAAAGTCTCGATCTTCTGGACCTTGTCTGAACCACAGGACTCGGATCTCTTGTGGGCGTCGGTGTGCTCTCCAGATCACTAGCATCCTCGTACTCCTTGGCCACCTTCCTGCGCTTCTTCTTCCGAATCGGCTCATCGCCCTCTTCATCGAAATTGGTATAGGAACCTTCTCGATCCGTCTCGACTGGCCGGCCAGCTGATGGGGCCTCACTTTGAACATCCTCCTCGACGTAACTGCCTCCTATGGTCGATTCCTCGTATTCTGAATCTGACGGTGTCCTATCTTCCTCTTCTAGAGCAATGTCTTTGATTCGTCGAATGATGCCAGCGTGGATTCTGGACTTGATCGGCTGCTGATCCTCCTCATCGCTCTCATCCTCGTCCGATGAACCGATTCCGAAATCTTTGAGGTTTAAAGGCGCAGCGAATTTCGGTGTGCGGGGACCTGAAAAAATTCTTTTATGTTTTCCTGTTTTCATGTTTTCCCCTTCAAACTTACGTCTTCCAGGCACTGGCGACGGCTCGGGTTGCTCATCTTCTGCACCTTCCAGCTCCTTCTGCCTTAGATACGCCTCCTTCCTTTTCTGATCCAAGAACTTTTGTGTGTACCGCTTGCTGGTCTCCACCGTCTCCGGATTCACCACTACATTCCCTGTGCAACCATCGACTTTGTAGATTCCAACAAGACGTGGTCCCAAATCGAACATCTGATTGCGAAGCGAGATGATAATGAATTGAGCGTTCCTGGTGCGATCCGAGTTTTTGATGTAATTTGCGATCAAGCGAACGTTATTGATATCCAATGCAGCATCAATCTCATCCATCACATAGAGCGGCGTCGCACGGAAATGGTGCATCGCGAAGACGAAGCAGAGAGAAGCCAACGTCTTCTCACCACCAGACAGATTCTGAATCACTTTCCAACTCTTCTTAGCAGGTCGGACACTGAACTTGATTCCTCCGGAAAATGGATCCGATGACTTTCCTTCTTCCACAAACTTCAACGAAGCATCGCCACCATTGGTGATCAGTTGATAAAGCATCTGTGTAGTCGTTCCCAAGAATGCCAATGCCTCCGAGAATTCACTCAAGCGTGCTTGTCTCAACTCATTGAGCTTCTTTCGATGCGCGGCAAGCTTGGCGCGATACTTTCTCGCCGCTGTCTGCTCACTCATCTGGAAGGAGACCATCATCACGTACTGCGAGATTCCCTTCTCGTCATATTGAACTCGGAACGATTCCGCCTGCGCTTCCAGATTCTGCTTTCGAGCTGTCATCTTGTCAACAAATGCGATGATTTCTGACTCCAAATGGATTTCCGAAACGGCCAGCGTGTATTGCTCACGGTAGGGCTCGATCATCGCCAAAACGTCGTTCGGCATCACCAACGCGCCTTCGGACACCTTATCATCAAAGTCAGGATCACCGATTCGAACATATTGAACTGTGGAGTCGAGGGATTCCGGCTCAAGCCAATTATCATCAATAGGGAGCAGACTTTCTTCCAGTTGCGCCACTTGAGCCACAGTTTCATTCACAAGATCCAAAGTTTCGTTGTAGATGACTTGCTTTTCTTTTTGTTCAACAAGAGCCCTTTGATACTCCTGCTCTTTGAGTTTCCTGTCGGCCTTGATCGCGTCGGCTTCTTTGTTCATAGCTCTCCATTCGTTCTAAAAAAATAATTTTTCAAATCCTAGCAGGTCCTCGCGATAAATCAAACTTACAAGAGTCCGGTCAAGCCTTGTCGTTCCCTCCGCCAGCTGAATATCATTGAACTCCTTCTCAGCTCGTCCACGGACACCAGCAGCAGCAGACTTATCCTCAATGGTGGCTTTTAGCGCAGCCAACTTTTGTTCACAAGCTCGAATCTGTTCTGGACTATTGGTGATCAGCGCTTGATCCTTTGCCATTTCCGCCTCCAGCTCCTTCATACGATTCTGATGTTCTTCAAGTTGAACTCGGTTTTGGCGAATCAGCTTGTCATGAATGAGCTCAAACTTCCTAGCGTTTTCAGTCACCTTTGCGCCAGTCCTTGCCACGACTGCCTCTGTTTCTTGGACTGTCTCGGAAAGCTTATTGAGTCGTGCTTGCATATTGCGTAGCTCTTGTTCGGCATTTGTAGAGTCACCAGCAGTATCCAAACGACTTGTCAGAGAATGAATCGTGAGCTTGTGACTATTGATGCGTCCTTGAGTCTCAATGATCATCTCATCCAGCCCAGCGATTTTCGGTCCGAACGAGTCAAGAATCGGCTTCAGACTGGCAAGATTGCGCTCTTCAAGTGCGATTTTCTCCATCATTGTCTTCCGTTCCCGAGTGAACTGCTCCTTTCGAGTGACCAATTTCTCTCGATGCGCATTTCGTTCGCTATCAGTGCTCGTGCTTGTGAACTCCTCCGCTTCATAACGCTGATAGATTTCGCTCGTCTGAATGCGACCTCTGTTCACCGAACCACCGCCAGTCAACGCTCCGGATCGTTCGATGAGTCCTCCTTTCATCGTGCACACACGGAAACGGCCACCACCTTTTTTGTCGAGTTTCACCGCTTCTTCCATGTCTTTGGCAAGCAGAATGTCTCCCATGATACTGTAGTAGCAACGGCGGATGTCTGGATCTTTGCATTGCACTTTGTCGAACAAGCGTTTGCCAGGAAGTTTAGTTGGCTTATCCATATGTTGATCGTTTACCGTTTTACCGTACTCCAGAGCGAAGAACGATGCGCGCGGGAGCTTCAACTTGTAGAGCAAATCGATAGCTGCTATGCAGTCCTCATGTGTCTTGACCACCAAAAAGTCCAAATTTCCGGCGAATATCGTCGACATGACCGCATCGTACTCCTCATCAACGTGCGCCAAGTCTCCTAGACGTCCAATGAACGGTGTGAACTTTCCAGACTCTTTGAGTTGATACATCACTTTGGTGGTTTTGCCGCGAAGATTCCTTTGCGAGTCCTCATGTGACAGATAATTGAGCTCATCGATTGTGGACTGAAGGCGGCTCTCAACACCAGTCAAATGATGGCGCATTGTACCCAAAGTGGTCTCACTGGCAGTGACATTGGTTTTAGCTTCATTGTAAGGTTCCTGAGTGGCCTCGAGTTCTCTGGAAAAGTAATTTATGTTGGGAATGAACGCGGTTGTTAACTTACTTCTGAAGACCAGTCATTTTGGCTTCCTCGGTTTTCAACTTCTGCTCACAATCCGCCAACGCCTGCCGATTCTCTTCATCCTCGCGTTTCAAGTTGAACTCCGAAAGGAGCAATTGATACTCAGACTTTGCTTTGGAATACGCATCCGTCGCCACCTTATGCTCCTGCTCTATCTCGTGGGTCTGCCCTCTCTCCTTTCCAATCTTGTTATCATACTTTTGAATGTTGCTCGTCAAACTCTTATCAATCTCGTTGGCTTTCAATCGAATCTGCTCCAGCTCCTCCTGCATATTCTGAATATTGACTCGTGCCGCTACTGGAACCTCTCTTAGCTGTTCCAACTCCTCTTTCAGTTTATCCGCCTCTTTCTCACATTTGACTAATACCGAATTCGCTGATTTGACATTGATTCTTATCTGATTACCAGTGTCATGTAACTTTGCCACCTCTTCTTCTGCGTCAATCTTCTTCTTTGTCAGCTCCGTCAACTCTGCATCAATCTCCCTCTCCTCTCGTTCCTTCTCCCTCAACGCTTTCCTGGCTTCAGTTGCAGTGTACACAACATCATCTAGCTCATCTTTCCGCCGAATCAGCGCCTCCTCCGCAGCTTGCCTCATTTGCATACCATATCTGATGTTTCCACGGATCATCAATCCTTTACACATGTTGATTGCATTCTGATTGTTCAGATATCCAACACCAGCTGCCATCGCGGCTCGGAACTTCTCCAAGTGCCCCGCATGCTGACGACACGACGCATGGTACTGAGACACTTTCAACTCCAACAATGCAGTCAAGTGGGACAGTTGATTGATTGGTTCGACGAATCGCTGAGTGCCAACAAGTTCCTCAATGTATTCCAACATTCCTGGCTCATCTCGATTTCCGCTGGTATGTTTCATCTGTGAAATCGCTTCGACTTCTCCTTGAAGGATCAAGAATCGATTGTGCGTCAAATCGATGTGCACTTTGCTCAGCTGTTGTTCAATGACACGGAATTGGACATTTGAATTGTTCAGCTGATAGGTGGAACTTCCCTCTCTGGTGATGGTACGAGCAATGACGAATGCTTCTCCTGGTGACACAACGTACTTTTCCTCGTCCTGAAATACAATATTTTTGAATTGCTGTGCCAAATCCCCTGTTAACTAAGAATACATCAGACCTTACGACAAAATGCACAGTCTATTCAGAGATTTAAAATGCCCTTATATTGATATACGACATTGAAAATCTGATTAATAACTCAATTTTGTAGTGAAAACCAGTTATTTGCGGCAGATTTCTAAGATTTCCACAGAAACACCGAATCTGACGACAAAGTGCACTGAAACTCAAATTTGGAGTAAAAAGTGATTCAGACAGGATTTTTCAAAAGTTCTGTGAAGACAAAAAGGGAAATTCAAAAGATCTCACAATACATCATATTTGACGACTTCTCAAAATATAAGGCTATTCTCATGTTTGGGTTAAAACTCAACATTTCTACTGGAAAATTCAAAAAATCTCACAATACATCATATTTGACGACTTCTCAAAATATATAGCAAGTGCGCTCTAACGCGCAAAATCTACAAAAATCGATAACTTACAATGTCTTCAATCTGTTGGAAAAGAATTTCAACTTTGGCCATTTTGATCGTCGTTGTGGTTTCTTTACTATTGGCGATTCGATCGTCGTGAATCAGGTTGACCAGCGATTGAGCTCGAATCCTTTTCGACTGAAAAAAAATCGTTATTGCTGAAGTTGAACAGCTCAACTCACCTTAAAACCAAAAACAAAGAGAAGAGCATCAATGATATTAGACTTTCCACTTCCATTCGGTCCCATAACCATTGTCAAATTTTTATGAAACGGTCCCAACTGGTGACTGCCTTTGTAGCTCTTGAAATTGTGCACAATAATGTCCTGTATAATGACTCGTTTGCCATCAGGATCCGCCTCGAAATCCTTATACTTCGGACCGACTACGATATCCAGAAGAGAGTCGTTCTCGTTGAGTTGCATTTCAATCGTTTTCTTCCCCAACTCGAACTCGGCCTCTAGGTTCTTCTCGTTCAATGGATCCGCTATGTTCAGTTTGTACTTGTACATCGCGCGTTGGTCATCGCTGAGATTGACGTCTGGCATGTCGACAGCCACTGGTGGTCCTTCTGGACCATCTGGGTCCGTTGGTTCGGCGCTTACAGCGCGTCGCTTGGCAGCTGACATCGTTTGCCTTGGAGCTGTTGGAAGACTCGAGTGGTTGGAAGACTTCCAAGCAGTTGAAAGTTGTCCTCCGTTTTCTTTTAAGGTGTTGGAAGGGGGACTGAGCAATCGGAAGAATTTACCCTTGAGCAGTTGGACGAATTTGGAGCTGTTGGAAGTTGTTCGACTAGACCTGGAAATTGATGATAAGAACTTTGTAAATCAAAAAGCATAGTCAAGAGTCAAAGGAGCACAAAAGGATTACGGTATTTGGGGCGCTTAACGGGATCTTAGCTTGCAAGTTGAGATTCTTAAATTGAAGCTCATTTATCTCAGCTCCCTAAAGAGCTATCAAAAACTTGTCAACTGATAAAATGTTTCTCATGATGTGAATAACATTTTATCAGTTGACAGATAGGTCTTTTAGGAACCGAGATAATTGAGCTCAAATTCGGCAAGTTGGCTCTTGTCGGCAGAGCCACTCTGTCGTCAACCGAACTCTTGACTTTGAGCGCAATTATCTCGGTTCCTTTAAGAGCTATCAAAAATCGTTCAATTGATAAATTATTGCTCAGCTTATGACAAATATTTTATCACTTGGCAGACTTTTGATATCTCTTATAGGAACCGAGATAATTTAGCTCAAAGGTAAGTGGATGGTGTATGCGCCTTTAAAACCCTGCAAGCTCTACGGGTCACAGGGTGGGCAAGGGCGAATTCGGGTGTCAAAAAGATACCAGAGGACAGGGAGGACAGGGGGCAGATGGTGGTGGTGGTAATGGTGACGAATGCAACATTGCCAAGATGGCGAGAGTGAGAGAGACGCAGCGAAAGGGGGCGGGACGATGGCTCTTATGGGGAAATCGGAAAATCGATAGGGAATCTATATCGGGATGTTCTAGAACTGAAATTTCAGCCTAGGTCTAGGATTCTCTGATTCGAGAGATCTAGGGATCCAGGGATCCAGGGATCTAGGGATCCAGAGATCAAGGATTCTTGGACTCTAGGGATCTAGGGTTCAAGAGTTCTAAGCTTCTAGGATAAGTTCTAGGCTGGAGAAGTCTAGAGTAGATGCACCAAATTCTGGCCTGGTTCGGTGGAGTGTCGTCAAGGCATTCTAGGTTCTGAAGCTCCAAATCTAGCGATTTTATTGACTAAGAGAAGGCTAACAATAGGTAAAGGTACTAAAAATTTTAGTGGGCCAATTCGAATTTCATAAAACGCGCGCGACACGCCAAACGAAGCACACATAAACAACACGACTAACTAGTGGGGAAGAAATGAGAGGAGAATGAGAGAGAAGAGGCTATGGTGAGTGTCGATGGGGTCGTGTACATGAGTGTGAGCGTGAGTGTGGCCTGTGAGCGCGCGCGGACCGAGTTGACCACTGTAATAGCGCAGGAGGTCAAGAGACACAGACAGACAGAGAGCGACGGCCTGTCAAACTCTCTTCGGATCACGCGCTCTCTCCTCGGCCGCGCTTTGCGACGCGGTCGCGTTGCGTCGCAGGAACGTTGCGTCGCAGGGATGTTGCGTCGCAGGGATGTTGCGAGTGCTGGGGAAGGACGACATAGGGTACACAAACGGGGGAAGGAGGAGCAGGGAAGAGGGAGAAGAGACGCAGCGTATTGGGTTGTCGCTTGTCGAGAATGCGAGGACAGCGACTACGTCGCACGACAAGGTAGCCTTCTAGAAGGGCAAAAAATGTGGGAGAAGAGGAAGATGGAGAGATAGTGTGAAGGGGTTAGAGGACGCCGAGAAAAGACTTTTAGAAGTCGAACTGTTGGAATAGACAGGTCCCGCAGCAAGAGACAGATGTTCTTAGACTATACGATCCCCTAGTTGATTTAGAAGGTTCCAGAAGTGTCTAGAACTTTGGAGCCTGAAGACCCTAGAGTGTAGGCTCCCCTGCAGATCCTAGACTCTAGGATCCCCATAGATGCTCCTGGAGGGGTTCCAGTAAAGTCTAGCTGGGATGAAGGGAAAGAAGAAGGCGTTAGAGGATTCTAGATCCTTGGAACCTGAAGATCCTGGACTCCAGGATCCGATAGCTTGTCTAGGAGGTTCTATAAGATTCTAGAAGTCTCTATACCTTAAGATCCGCAAGAGTCTCTAAAATGATCTAAAAGTTCCTGGGCTCTGGGATCTCATATTTCATCTAGAAGGTTCTATAAGCCACCAGGATCCCCTAGGTGGTCTAGAACGTTCCAAAAGTTTTTAGTTTCTTGGAACCTGACAATCCTAGACTCTAGGATCCCCTAGCTGATCTGCAAAGTTCCAGAAGTTCCTATGGTCTAGGATTCCAAAGCTTGGCTAGAAGGTTCCAGATGTTTCTAGAAATCAGGAAATTAGTCCTAGGTTCTAGCTTGGACAAGAAGCTTCTAGAAGTTTCTTTGGATCCTCAGGACTGGACCTTCTACCGGGTTATAGAATCTTCGGATCTCGAACTCTCGGGATCTTCAGAATCCAAGAATCTCAAGATCTTAAAACCACGTGTCTGCTGTACTAGGCCAAGAGACTCTGACACAGCCTAATTAGTTAGTGCTAGCATCTGCATCCTAATTACACCATGCGTCTTTTTGTGCCGCCAAGTCTAGCAGGGGCAAAACGGCACAGAGATTTTATCTACTCTCTAGTTTTGGTCCCCCTAGGTCAGGTCATCTATAATCCCCTATCCGGTGCGACATGTGGTAATACGCCTGCTGTTGGTTAGGCTATGCGCCTTTAAAGGGCGGGGAGACGTGGGGTCTATCAGCTACGGTAGCCTACGTTCAGCTAGCTTATGTGCCTTTAAACTATGTCTAGAGCTATCTAGAAATTTCTAGACTTGTCTAGAAGGTCTAGGAGCCTAAGGAGTACCTTCTAGTGACACTGAATCAATGGGATGAATCTAGATGTGGACTATGCGCCTTTAAACTCACACTAGAGGGATCTAGAATGTTCAAGACATGTATAGCTAGATCCTATTGGGTCTAGAAGCAGATTGGAGGGACTATGTGTCTTTAAAGTTTCCGATCTAGCCTCTAGCCACTGGAGTCATGCGCCTTTAAAGTCCGCGTGCTCTCTAGAACGTGCTATACGAAATTCCATGACAACTGAAGGTGGGAAAGAGGAGGTGATAAGGATTAAGGGGCGAGAGGGGCGGAGCCAGAGAGAATAGAAATTTCTAGAAGCGAGAGAGAGAGACAATAAGAGAGGAGTACGCGTGAGCCCGGCTCCGTTGCCCTGGGGAACTACATAGAGATTGTCTGAGAGCCGGCACGGTGCCAGCTACACGAGCTGGCACCGTGAGCCCTGGTGATGGGCGAGAGATAAGAGAGACATTTGAATTCTAGTAGAACAATCGAGTGCGGGAAGATTAGTGAAGTCATAGATGAATTTGAGAAAAAAGAAGGGGGGGCTTTGAACAAATAGGGAAGATGAAAAGGGGGCTGAAAGAAGAGGGAGAAGTGCTGAAAAAGGAGATTTGGGGGGATCTTCTGGAAACAATAGAGAGCGCGGAGAACATTCTAGAACATTTCAAACAGTACTAGACAACTTTTGAGGGACCATAACATCAAAATGATACTGGAAGAAATTGGAAACATCTCGGCGCTCGCCGACCCTCTAACTTTGAGCTCACTTATCTCGGTTCATATAATTGCTATCAAAAATCAGTCAACTGATAAAATATGGTTCACTTTATGACAAACGTTTTATTAGTTGACAGTTTTTGGATATCTTTTATAGTAACCGAGATAATTGAGCTCAACGTTAGGAGGTCGGTAAGCGCCGACTTTTCACCTTTGAGCTCAGTTATCTCGGTTCCTTTGAGTGCTATCAAAATTTTGGCAACTGATAAAACGTTTATAATAAGCTGAGCAATATTCTATCAGCTGGCACGTTTTTTATATCTCTTATAGTTATCGAGCAAATTGAGCTCACATTTATTTAGGAGTTTGACAGCAGCCAGGCTTTGAGACAATTTACTACAAAATTTTTACTACAAAAGATATCGAAAATATGTCAACTAACAAATGTTACTGATATTATGTTGAACATTTTATCTGTTGACAGTTTTTTGATATCTCTTACAGTAACCGAGAAAATTGAGCTCAAAGTTTACGGTCGGTGTGCGAGGCTGGTGGAGCAACGACGGTGGCCACTCAACTTCGAGCCAATATATCTCAATTCCAGTAAAAGATATCAAAAAGTTGTCAACTAATGAAATGTTTATCATAATATTAGGTACATTTTATCAGTTAACAGATTTTTGATATCTTTCACAGGAACGAAGATATATTGGCTCAAAGTTGACGGGCTCCTATTTGAGCAAATACTGTATTTTAAATGCAAAAACTCTACGATTTGACAGAAAAATTGTCTTTTTTCATTTTAAATCATAATTTTAGCCTTAAAAATTTTCTTTTCCGCTTACTAAAACTCCGAAGAAGAAGAAAAATGGCGCCAAATTCAAAAATATTGAGTGCCCAACACCCACCATTGCTCTCTTTCTCGCTCCCCCTCTCCCTATTTTTCTCTCAAAAACCCGCGGCATCTTCTATGCCATCTCTCCCTTCTCCCCACCGGCGGAGAGATGGCCGAGCGGTCCAAGGCGCTGGTTTAAGGCACCAGTCCCTTCGGGGGCGTGGGTTCGAATCCCACTCTCTTCAGTTTCTTTTTTAATTTTTTTGTTTTACTTCTTAATTGCTCTGCATTGAATTTTGATTGTTTAAAGTGATCAGAAGCCTTTTTTAGATCTCTTTCTTGCTATTTCTCTTTTTATCGACTGAATAATTTTTTTTTTCTATTTTCAGGGACTTATTTTTATTTCTTCTGTATTCTGGTATAATAAAATTTTTTAAAAAAGTTTTTTTGCCGATTTTTGCTTGAAAATCCCTTCTTTTCCCTTCAAAATTCTCATTTTTCCATGGAAATTTCCATTTATTTTCCTCTACCGTAATCTTAAAGGCGCATGCTCCCTAATCTTCCCTGGCGTCTCGCCACGAAATCTCTACCGTTTCGCCGCGATTTTTGAATTTTTCACCTATTTTTACCCGAATTTCGCTCAATTTTCACCGATTTTGTTCAATTTTTTGCAGAAAAAAGCATGAACAGAGAACTACCATCAATAATGACAATGCACATTCAGGAGCGGTTCGAAATGCGTAAGTTTTCAAAAAAAATTCGAAAAAAATTGATTTTTGTCTGGAAATCATTTTATATATAGCAAAATATTGCTAAAAACCTCATTTTTGACATTGTTATAGCAGAAAACGCAATAAAAATTCTCGAAAATCGCCAAAAATCGCCTGAAAACCAAAAATTCAAATTTGGCTGAAAATGTGCTGAAAATCACTGAAAATCACTGAAAATAGAAAGTTTAAGTGCTAAAAAATGCTGTTCAAGCCGATTTTCATGCTGAAAATATTCGAAAATTCGATTTAAATGCCTGAAATCGCTCTAAATCGATTATTCCTAAAATTGGCTTAAAATAGCTGAAATTTAGCTTAAAATGACTGGAAACCTACTTGAAAATTGTCAAAATCAAGAAAAACGGTCCAAATCCGATTTTTGCAATTTTGGGCTAATCTAGCTTAAAATTGTTCAAAATAGCTAGAAAAATCCGATGTAGCTCAAATTTAAGCTCATTTTCAGCCTAAACTCTCTCCAGAAAATTCCAGGCCCATTTAGGCCCGTTCTAGGCCTATTCAGGCATTTTTCTCACTTCCAAAGCCACTTGGCCGCGTGCCAAGCCCCCCCCCCCCCCCCATACACATTGAATTCTTCGCTCACACACACACTCACAAGACACACATAGGGCCACTTGTCTCTGCGTCTCTGTGTGTTTCTCTGCCGTCTCTTCATTTCTCATACTCTCGCCTCCTCTCTCTCTGTCTCTCGAGGGACCAAAGCCGCGTAAAGACGTTCCGTTTTTCGTGTCTTTCTGATGCTGCTGCTTCTACTGCTTTTTGGACCAAATTTGTATAGAAATCTAGGATTTCGAGCGAAAAATGAGCAAATTCGGCGATTTTTGAGCCAAAAACGCTGATTTTGAGCTATTCCAGTGGTTTAAAAGCATAAAACAAGCCATTTGTATAGCTATCCATAAAGTAGATTTTTGAACTGAATTTATATAGAAATTTGGGTCCGCGCCAGGTTCAGGAGTACTGTAGTTCTTTTAAAGCTCAAAATGAGCAAATTTGACGGCCTCAAAACGCTTTTTGATCTAGAAATTGAGCTCCTGGGGCGTCTAATTTCAACGTATTCGTTTTTTAAGTCATTTTAAATCAATTTTTGAGCATTTTAGACTATTTTCAGTGATTTTTAAAACTCGAAAAGCATCGAAAACTAGTCAAAAATAGGTTTTAAACGGGGTGAAAATCGCGAAAATTAGTCAAAAATAACTCATTTTTCGGGTTGAATAGGTTAAAAAGGCATAAATACTCGATAAATGGGCTCAAAATCCGCATTTCTAGCTTCGAAAAACCTCGAAAATGTCCATTTTTCAGCGTCCAATACTCCAATTTCGCTAAAAACCGGCTGAAAATCGACTGAAAATGGCCCTAAAAACGATCCTAGATCCTTTAGAATCGGATTTTTGCAGCTAAACATGATCTGAAAATCACTAAATTTGGCTGGAATCGGTCTAGAATGAACTAATAATTTGATTTTAGATGGATAATAGACTGAAAAAATGGCTGAAAATGAACTCAGAATCTTCAGAAACTGTCATATATGTGATTTTGACTGAAAATTGGCGGAAATTATGCTGAAAATGACCCTAAATTGGCTTTAATTGGGCCTAGAAAGGTGCCTGAAATTTGGCCTGGAAACGATCCTAAAAATGGACTATGGAGCCTCAGTATCATCGATTTTTCTCGTTTTTTGGCTGAAAACAGTCTGAAAATGACCCGTAATTAAGCGTTTTTTCGTCTGCGAAATTTCCGCTTTTTGCAGCAAGTCGAACTGTCTCTGCGTCTCTCACTCTCTCTCACTCTCTCTCTCTCTCTCTGTCTGTCTCTCTCCATCCCACGTGACATAGATACAGAAAAGAACGTATTATTCTTGTGCAAAAAAATTGGAGTTGTGGCCGAATTTTCACACAAGTTAGGCCACCGTATAGAAAATTTTTATTGCATTAAAACGATACGGAAGCTGCTAAACTGGAAGGTCAACAACTATACAAAAGACGAAAATTGCGACATAACACTGGTGGTGACCATTTCTGACAAATGCATGATGACAGGTATACAAGTCCGGAAGTAAGTCATTTTCGGAAACATTCCAAAAAAGATGATAACTGTTTTAGGCGCCAACAACAAATTCCGTCGTCCATGACAATCGTTGGAATAGGAACCATGTG
>NC_013490.2:2739658-2740471 GCF_000004555.2 Caenorhabditis briggsae
ACTGTCAGGTGCCGTGGCCTAGGTTTCTCACTGAAAATCCTCGTCCCCCGGCGGCACCTTTTTTTGAATTTTCTTCCTTTTCAACGCTGTTTTTCGGGGATTTCGGATTTTCTTTGAATTTTTTCGCAATAATATTTGAAAAATAGATAAATTTTAACACATTTTAATGCAATAAAAATTTCTGGTCGGAGTCCCCCTTTAAATTCATTTTAGACTAATTTCGACCACACTTTTAGCTTTAAAATATTCAAAATATGACACTTATTTCTACCTTAAAATGGGTCTAAAACGATACTTTTTGCCTTTTTTCGTTATTTGGAAAAGAAAGAGAAGAAAATCGTCCGTCTTCCTCCTCCTCCTCCCTCCGATCAAGTTCTGTGAAGTGCGACGGTTGGCTTCACGCCAAGTCGATTTTCTAGTTCTCTCCCATAGAGGATCAGCTGACTGTCATCTAAATCCGACTGTCACACCATCCCTCCTATAGTGGCGTTCGTGCGATTTTGAAGTTTTTGGGGGTTCTTGGCACAGTGTCAAAGGATCTGGAGTTGTTCAAATATTTGATTTTCCCAATTTTTGAAATTTTGGATTTTTTCAAATCCAGACAAGTTTTATATCATTTTGAAGCTCTTTTCAAGCTCTATCGTTGCCATTTTGAATCAATCTGAAATTTTGATTTTGAGCAGATTTTTGATATATTTTTAAAATTGAGTCATTACTCCGCTGAGAAAATCGACTAGATTGGGGTTTTTTCCAATTTTTGGAATTTTGGATTTTTCGAATCTTGGCGAATTTTACACCAGTTTGAAGCTCTTT
>NC_013490.2:2740538-2742015 GCF_000004555.2 Caenorhabditis briggsae
CTCCCTCTCTCTGACAGGTCAAGGACGGACCACGGTGGGTTGTTGTCATTAGGATATAAAGCTCTAAATGTTCTTACAAAAATGCTTTAAACGGTTCATAAGCTGGAAGTATGGAACCTGAAATAGAGTGAAAATGGCTTAAAATGACATAAAATCACCAGAAATAATCATCAAATTGGCCTAAAATTGGTCTAAAATGCCTTCAAAACCACCCTTAAATTGCTCAAAATCGTCCCAAAATAGCCGGAAATCAGCTTTACAATGACCTAAATTGCCCGAAAATTGTCCTAATTTGGTCGGAATCAATGTTTAAATTGCCTGAAAACGGCTGAAAACAACTTAAAATTGGCTGAAAATGGCTCTAAATAAGCTAGGGGGGTGGCCCGGAATCAGCTCTGAACGGCCTAAAATGACTCAAAATCCATCTAAAACTATCAGAATTGGCCTTCCTCCCTTCCTCTCTCATCATATGTGCTCTCCTCTTCTCTGCGTCTCTCTCTCTCTCTCATCAATTGTCTCTGCTTCTCTCTGACCCTCCTCCTCTCTCTCTCTCTCTCTCTCTAACACACGCTTTGTAACTTATTGAAACGTCCGTTATGTCCCCTCGGTTTGTATGCACAGTGACAGAGACAAGAAATACCATGTTTCTTGTGTCGTTTTCCTGCTTTTTGCACGTTTTTCGACGCCTAAATTGGCCTGAAATCGGCCGAAATAGGCCTAAAATAGTCCTACCGGCCTAAAACAGGCCTAAAATCGCTGAAAAACCTCCTGAAAAACGGCCTAACTCATCTCCTATTTCGACTAGTTTTACGCTGAGTTAGGCCTATTGTAGGCCAATTTAGGCCTTAATAAAAACGAGATCATTCTAGGTCAATTTCAGCCAATTTTCAGTCAATTTTCAGTCAAAATCACATAAGACAGTGTCTTAAGGTTCTGGGTCCATTTTCAGATCATTTTCAGCCAAATTTCAGAATTTCAGTGATTTTCCGTCGATTTTAAGCCAATATTCAAGCCATTTTTGCGATAATTTTCAGCCGAAAAAGTCCGTTTTCTTCGAGCAGTTAAAGCTGAGCAATCTGCGTTTTTAGGCCATTTTTGGACAATTTAAAGCCGATTTTTGGCAATTTCAGTCAAAATCTAGCTTAAAATTGTCATTTTCAAGCCAAATCCGCGATTTTTGGGACATTTTTGAGCGATTTTCAGCCAATTTCCACCATTTTTTGAATCAATTTCTCCCGGAAAGCGGGAAAAAAAACGATTAACGCTGAGCAATCAATTTGACACTTTGAAGGGTTTTTAGGGTTGTTTTATTCTCATTTTCATCCATTTTTTGCCATTTTCAGACGATTTCTCTAGCCGATTTTTTGTCCCTGAAAATCAGGTGATTTTTTTTTCGTGTATCAATTTTTTGGCACATTTTATCACCTATTTCTTTTTTTTTTATTATCATTATCAAATTATCGAAATTTGATTGGCA
>NC_013490.2:2742115-2745452 GCF_000004555.2 Caenorhabditis briggsae
TAGGAAAGGCTGTCAGGTGCCGTGGCCTAGGTTTCTCACTGAAAATCCTCGTCCCCCGGCGGCACCTTTTTTTGAATTTTCTTCCTTTTCAACGCCGTTTTTCGGATTTTTTTAAAATTTTTTCGCAATAATATTCGGAAAATAGATAACTTTTAACACATTTTAATGCAATAAAAATTTTTGGTCGGAGTCCCCCTTTAAGAGATTTCGATAGTTTTTGCTTCGGAGCATATGAAAACTCACCAACTCACCACATAAAAACCTCTGCAACGTTAAATTTGTTACTTTCCGAAGCAATACCTTGCGAAACGAGTTTTCACCGATGTTTTCGCATTTTCAACTAAAACGCGAGGAAGAAAGTGCGCGAATGTTTTTGATGCTTTTCTAATGCCAGTATTTAGATAATTTGAGCGAAAAATACTGAATTTCAGTGAGAAAACACTTCGAAAAACTAAAAAAATTGTGAAAATTAGACGAGAAATTCGTTGAGTCTTGTGTCGCTAAACAAGGCGCAGGCGGAATTTCGGAGTGTCGTTGCGAATCGAAATTCCGAAACTCGTCAGCTAAAACGGCAATTAAAAATGAATGGTCGAGATTTTTGAAGAAAAAGAAACAAAAAGAGAACAGCATTTTCGGACAAAAATTGTACAAAGTTTTCAGAAAAAAATTTCGTTGGAACTCTTCAGAAAATGGGAAAAGTATGACCGGAAACACGTGCCTTAAACGGAGGATTATTATCACGAAATGACAACTCCAGTTACGATATTTCAACAGAAAATGCGAAAACATGCTTTTAGATGGATACCGAGAAACATTCAGAAATTCATTTTACAGCGTTTTTTTTCCAGCCGCCATCCACCAGCGCCTCTTCGACTGTCATTTAGCCGTTTTTCACCAATCGCGCCTCAGATTCCAATTTTCGTAGAAGTGCTTCTAATAACACATTTTTTAGATTCCCAAATCCCTCTATGACTTTTATCATGTTTTTAGAGAGAACTATTTTTTCAACAAAATTTTCCATTCTGAAGGAATTTGGACCGCCAACTACCGGTCGTTGGCCGGTCAGCGCCTCTTCGACTGTCATTTAGCAGTCGTTCAACAACCTATTTTTTGAGGTGGTCCTATTTTAGGAAAATAAGATTCTGTCATTCCCTATAATCTAGTGGGGGGTATGAGAAATTGTTTTCTGAATGATTTTCAATGAAAACCTTCAAGTCTGTTTTCCAACGGGTTCCGACTGTCCGTCGACGGCCCGTCAGTTCTCCTTCGGCTGCCAACTAGCAGTCATTCGCCAGTTTGCGCCTCTTCAGCTGTCATTCAGCAGTTTTTCAGCAGTCTCCCTCTACCTGTGAGCGGGAGCGCGAATGCTTTTGGAGCTGGGACTCCCAAGTTCGATTCCCCGGTGCCCCTTAATCTTTTTTAAACCTTTTTTAATCATTTTAGATCGGTTTCTATACAATTTAGTGGTCAAGAAACCAAACAAGCAAGCCAAAACTATTACACATTGACCCCTCATGTTCTCTGCGTCTCTTCTAGCGGCAATTTTTCTGTTTACTGGTCAAAGTCATCTCCCTTTCTTTCTCAACTGATTACACTTCCTTTCGAAATTGTCTGGCGTCTCTTCAGACCTTATACTCTCTCGCTATTGCTTTTTATCTCAAAAATCCCCCCTGATGTCATTGGTGGAGGCTTTCTTTTCTTTTGAAATTCTTTCTTTTATTTTTTTGAAAGAATTTTATGACTCAGGTAGTTTTTTCTGGAATTTTTCTAGAATTTTCTATTGTTTAGAGACAAAAAAAAGCAAAAAAAAATTATTTTTCAATAAAAAAAAATAGTTTTTCATCTATTTTTTTTTCAATATAAGTCAGGTGACTGGAGCCCACCTATAGTGATAAGAAATCTTTTTTTTTGCCATTTTTGCTTTAAAATGTTTAAAAAATTCTCAATTTCTCAAAAAGTCCAACTAACCTAATTAGTGTGTCTGTCTGTCTTCTGATCTAGTCTTTACTTTTGTCTTCTTTTCTTCCACTCCAACAACCCTATTACTTTTTAATATGACTTTTTATGACTTCCCCAACCCTATAGACCCCATTTTATACTTTACAAAAAAAAAGCAAAAATGTTTTGACGCGCACCGGGAGTCGAACTCGCTGGCGGCCGCGTTGTCGGCAGATGCGTTGCCGCCTGCGCCGCCGACTGCAAGATGAGATAGAGGCGCGGAGTGCAATCATATACGATTACGTTTTGGGCGCCGCGAGGGGGGAAGGGGGAGCGGCTTGAGGAAAATTTTGGAATCTGAAATTTCCCGAGTAATCTAAAAAACCCAAAAAACAAGGAAAAAAAAGACCAAGAAAAAAAAACCAAGAAAAAAATAAAGACCCACAAATTCAAGTAGACAATCAACTTTTCCCTTTTGTTTACTCATCTTTTGCCTCTTTTTTTTTTCCTTGAAAAATATAACCCAACTTCCTCATTTTTTCCCTTAAAAATTTATAGCTAAACTGAGCAATTTCGAGCTGAGCAATCTTCTAAAAAATTGAACTCTTCTTTTTTTCATTTTTTCCATGTCCCAAGTGTCTTCCCATCCTTTAAAAGTACGGCCCCCCCTCCGCTTCATTCATCTTTTCCCTCTTTTCTCTCTATTTTCTAGAATTTTCTGTGTTTTGGTCCGTTTGATTGACTCTTTCTTTTGTTTTTTCTCTTTTTTCTCTTTTTGGGACTTTTCCCGAAACTCCCACGCAAAGATTTCCCAGTTCTTTGCTTAATTTGGCTATATCTCAAAAACTAGAAAAGCTAGAAAAAAGCGCTCAACTACAAAATTGCTCATCATAAAATTTTACACATTTTTGTAGTTTGTAGTTTTTAAATAGCTCGAACCGTTTTTGAGATGTGCGTCTTTAAAGATTGCGCGCGCAGAGAGGCGAGATCGCTCTCGCTTCTCTGTGTCCCTCTTCTCGACGCGCGCTATCTTTAAAGGAGCATATCTCAAAAACCTGGAGAGCTAGAAAAAAGTCGTAAACTACAATATGTGTAAAATTTTATGCTGAGCAATATGATACTAAAAATGTTATGCTAGCTTTTCTAGTTTTCGAGATACACCTATTTTTCATTTTCGAATATTTTTTGTATGTATCTCAAAAACTAAACTAGCTAGAAAAAATATTTAATTACAAAACTGCTCAGCATAAAATTTTAGATATTTTTGTAGTTTATAATTTCAAGCTAGCTCTAATCGTTCTCGAGCTATGCGCCTTTAAAGATAGCGCGCGTCGAGAAGAGGAGACACAGAGAAGCGAGAGCGATCTCGCCTCTCTGCGCGCGAATTCCACCACATTGG
>NC_013490.2:2745754-2747545 GCF_000004555.2 Caenorhabditis briggsae
GAGAAATTGAGAATTTTTTAAACATTTTAAAGCAAAAATGGCAAAAAAAAAGATTTCTTATCACTATAGGTGGGCTCCAGTCACCTGACTTATATTGAAAAAAAAATAGATGAAAAACTATTTTTTTTTATTGAAAAATAATTTTTTTTTGCTTTTTTTTGTCTCTAAACAATAGAAAATTCTAGAAAAATTCCAGAAAAAACTACCTGAGTCATAAAATTCTTTCAAAAAAATAAAAGAAAGAATTTCAAAAGAAAAGAAAGCCTCCACCAATGACATCAGGGGGGATTTTTGAGATAAAAAGCAATAGCGAGAGAGTATAAGGTCTGAAGAGACGCGCATATCTCCAAACCCGTAAAAACTAGGTAAAATTTGTTACCTAATAAAATACGTAAAATTTAATGCTGAGCAATTTCGTAGTTAAAAAGTTTTCGCTAGATTTTTTGGTTTTTGAGATAAATTTGACTTTTTTCAGGTAATTCTCCCACCAACATAATGCGAAATCGTAAATCCTATGGATTCTTTCTAATATCTCTAATCCTCTTCTCTCTCATCCCTTCTATTGAATCCCGTCGTGGTGGTGGAGGTGGAATCGGAGGATCCCGTGGTGGAGGATCCCGTGGATCCTCCGGCGGATTCGGAAGTCGTGGGTCTTCTGGAGCACGGACGTCGTCTGGTGGAGGATGGTTTGGTGGAGGATCAAAGACAAATTCCGGCGCCGAAAGAAATGATTATTCGAGAGGGCCGAATTTAGGGAATACCAGGCAACAGGCTAGTGGTGGTGTATGGAATAGTGGAGTAAGTTCCGGAAATTGGAACAATAATCGAGCCGGAACTGGAATGAGTTCTGGAAGGTGAGCCTTATCTGACGAACTAGCAGAGGTAAAAAGAAGTTTTCAACTAGTAAAATGTGTAAAATTTTATGCTGAGCAATTTGTAGTTAATTTTTTTTTGATAGCTATTTTGGTTCTTGAGATATGCGCTTTTAAAGCTTCCTACCCCTTAAAAGCGGGAGCAATCTTTAAAGGCGCATAACTCAGGAACGACTATGGTTACATAAAAACTACAAACTACAGAAATGCGTAAAAGTTTATGCTGAGCAATTTTCCAATTTAATTTTTTTGAATAGCATTTTTAGTTTTTGAGATATGCGCCTTCAAACTTTTTCGGCCTTTTTTGAACTTAAAACCTCTATATCTCTAGAACCAATTTACCTAATTAAAAACTACAAACTTCAAAAATGTGTAAAATTTTATTTTCTTCAACTTTGCAGTTTGAACTTTTTTCTATCTAGCTTAGTTCTCTAGATACACCTCGGTTTTTGCAGCAAAGGCGGATTCCTCGGCGGCCTATTCGGCCGTAAACACGGCCACCAATCCTCGGGTTACGGTACCCGTGGTGGATCCAGGTTACTGTACTTGTCCGTCCTTTTTTAAAAATTTAACCCTAAAATTGAAGTGTCCTGAAGTTAACCTGTGTTTTTTTCAAAAAAAAAGTTTTTTTGAAAATTTTCAAAATCTGAAATTTTCAGATGGTCCACGTCTGGCGTTGGATCCCATTCTCGTGGAAACACCTTCAAAAATATGATCGTCGGAGCGGCTGCCGGTTATTTGACCTACCAGGCTGGAAAAGCCATTATTAGAGCTGCAGCTGGACCCATGATGTAAGATTTTTATTATTATCTGAAAATAAAAAAGGCGGTAACTTTTTAATTTTTTGCTTAATTAATTTGAAACCTCGAAATTTGGATTTAGCGCGCTTACAGCTTCAAAATGAGTATAAACACGGCTA
>NC_013490.2:2748460-2776276 GCF_000004555.2 Caenorhabditis briggsae
TTTTACTAGTTAACCATTTTTTGATATCTTTCAAAAGAAGTGAGATATATAGGCTCAAAGTGGACGTTCCGGGTGTCGTTCTATTGGAGGTTTTACGGTAAAAGCGGAAAATACTGTTCAATGAGAGAAATGCTGAGAATCGAGAGAAGTGGAAAACGAGAAACGAAGAAGGAAAAAAGAACGAAAGGAACGAGCAAAAAATCTTCGCATTTTAAAATTTGAATTTTTATAAAGTTGGAATTTTGCGAAAACACAAAAAGAAAATCAAAGTTCTGTTCCCTATAGAATTTGTGTCTTCTCTCATTCTAATCATAAAAATTCAACTTTGAAAAATTGGAGTTATTTTTTCAATACACAATCCACAGAAACTATTAGTTTAATAAAGAATTTTTATTGTTTATTACCTGTTTAATGATGAACAGGTCAAGAAAGCGCTATCATTTTAGACGGTCCGTCTTCGAGGCGCAAATCGTTGCAGACGGACCGTCGGCGGCGCGCGATTCGACTGCCGACTGTTCGCTTTTCGGCACTCCGCGCCCGCCAGACGGCCCGTTTTTCGGCAGTCCCCTCTCTACCTGTGCTTGCGCTATGAATGCAGCTAAAGGGTAAGGCGCGGAAGGCGCTTTTAAAGGAAAGGACTTCTCGATTTAAAAACGGGTATGTTACCGCACAGGCTACGAGGGCAACAACTTACTTTGCTTGCGGAGGTCGATGATAAAGGGCGGCGTTTTCAAAACTTTTCAGGGGCGGCAACAGTGAAAAAAAGATTTTGAAAATTCGAAAAAAAAGAACAAATGTCACTTGAAGAAAATGGGAAAATGTGTCGCCATAAAAATTGGGAAAGAATATGTCTTTCTCCTCTTCCTTGGCTCAAAAAGATAAACTAAATGAGCCCAAGGGACGGAGGAGCTGTGTTTCGTGCTTCTTTTATGGCACGTATTCTTAGAGAAAAAGAGCAAAAAACACAGTTTTTACTCGCTCCTTTCGCAATTTGTCTCCGTTTTTCCTTGTTTCCAGAGACGAGAGAGCATAAATAGAGTGAGAGACGCAGAGAAATGAGTTAATTGGAAATTCGAGAAGCCACGAGAAGAGAGCACGGCGTCGAATCGATTTGAACAGAGCTGGTCCGGAAGAAGGAGAAGAAAAAGAAGGGGGAAATGCAGACAACACAAAAACACATGAATATTGGATTTTCCCCAGGAAACACTAGCAATTTGTACAAAAACAAGGGGAAAAACAGAGAAATTTATTTTTTTTTTCTTCTGAAAAATTTTTTTCTTGCAAATTTCAGCATTTTCCATGTCTTTTTACGCCTGAAACTACTGAAATCCTATTTTAAAAACGCGTTTTTTCTCTGTAAGAAAACCTCTTTTTCAAAAAACCGCGCAAAAACATCGCAAACGCGCGCCGCCGCACACCAGTTAGATGTGCAGGTTATACGGTAGGCGTCGGTTTTAGGCCTATTTTTCGCGTTTTTTCCATCAATTTTCGGCAATTTTTACCTAAATTTTGAGGAATTTACTCATCTTTTCTGCTTTTTTGGGTTTTTTGAAGTGAAAATTTTGATTATTCAGCACAAATTACATGGAAAATGCATATTTTTGCTCGGTTTTCTAGGAAATTCGTTGAGATTTTTGCTAAAATCCTGTTTTTCAGGTTTTAGGGTTTTTTCGTATATTTGCTGAAATTTCGATTTTTTTTCTTCTAAATACTCACAAAAATACCTCTTTTTGCTCGATTTTCCCTCCTAAAAATCGCATTTTTTCAGAACTAGGGTTTACAAGTCCAGCCATGGTCTTCGTCAAAACACTCAACAGAACCTTGTACCTCGAGGTCGCCGCCAACGAGGATGTCTTGAGCATCAAGCAAAAGATCGAGGCTGCCGAGGGTATCCCATCCGCTGAGCAGAGACTCGTCTTCGCCGGTTCGTTTCGTTTCACGCAGAATCTCGAGAAGCACCCCACCTAGGTTGGGCACTTTGAGGACAGACCCTGCTAGACACATTCTTGATTTTTACCTGTTAAGGACGTCAGCTCGAGGATAGCGACTGCGGACTCGACGCCGAGGCCACCATCTACGTCAACCTTGAGCTTCTCGGAGGAGCCAAGAAGAGAAAGAAGAAGGTCTACACCACTCCAAAGAAGAACAAGAGAAAGCCAAAGAAGGTCAAGCTCGCTGTCCTCAAGTACTACAAGGGGAGCATAGTACCTGTGCAACAGGTTCTAGAGAACTGGGCTATCGACGGTGATGAAGAATTTTATTGATATGGTGTCAGGACCTCTGAGAGTTCCGTGACTGAGGATTAGAGTTCCTGAGTCGATTTGAACCTCCTATAATGGGGGTTATTCAGCTAGGTTAACTACCAGGTTTTTACCTAGCTGAAAAATCTCATAACAGCAATATACATATCCCAATAATCTATCCTAACTTCTTATCTTCCAGATCGACGAGAACGGCAAGATCACCCGTCTTCGCAAGGAGTGCCAACAGCCATCGTGCGGAGGAGGAGTCTTCATGGCCCAACACGCCAACAGACACTACTGTGGAAGATGCCACGACACCCTCGTCGTCGACACCGCCACCGCCGCTGCCACCTCTGGCGAGAAGGGAGGAAAGAAGGGAAAGAAATAAATTAATATTTGTTAATCCCCCAAATGGAAACCTCAATAAATTGTTGATTTTTTATAAAAGTACTCGTTGTTCTTTTGTGTTTGATCCTATTTCAGGTACTATAATTCGTTTTGAAACGGAGAATAATTACTTCTCGGATTAATATTAGCTGAAAATGTTCTGAACAAGAAAAAGTAGTCTGGAAATCAGGATTTCAGTAGAAAATAAATTTTATCAGTGTCGTCCTCAACTTGGCACTATGCCGATGAAAATTGGCCTAAACTTTTGCAGCAGCAAGTGCGCTCCACCGGACAAAACATATTTTCGCCTTTATTCCTCGTTTTTCGTCTTTTTTTCTCCCAAAAACCTCCATTTTCGCCTATTTCTAGCTGTTTCAACCCAAAAACCTCTGATTTAAACGAATTTCAGGGTAAAAAATATAACAAATCATGGGAAAGAAGGTTAAAATCGGAAAACAGCGTCGTGATAAGTATTACAAGCTCGCCAAAGAAGCTGGTAAGTCGATTTTCCGGCTTAAAGTCCTTAAAAAATCGATTTTCTTCCAGGATACCGATCACGTGCCGCATTCAAGTTGGTCCAATTGAACAAACGCTTCGAGTTTCTCGAAAAATCACGGGCCACCGTTGATTTGTGCGCAGCTCCCGGAGGATGGATGCAAGTCGCCTCGCAGTTCATGCCCGTCTCCAGTTTGATCGTTGGTACGCGGAAAATGCAAAAAATTGGGAGGAATCCGCTGAAAAATGGGAAATTTCGACCTGAAAATTTTCTGGAACGGGGGGAAATTGATCCTAAAACAGTCTATATCGATAGAATCGCGTAAAAGTCGAAAAAATGTGAAAAAAAACCCGAATTTTCTCGGTTTAAAGCCTGAAAAGTCGGTTCAAAACAGCTAAAAATGGTCAAAAATCGACTGGAATGGTTCGTTTTTGGTCTGGAATGATTTTTAACGATTCCAAGACGACCAGACCCGAAAAAAGCGATTTTCAGCTCAAAAATTGGTTAAAATCGTTTTTTTGGTCTGGAATGATTTTTAATGATTCTGAGACGAAAAAATTCGGTTTTAGATCTTAAAAATCGGTTAAGATTGGTCTTTTTCGACCTGAAGTGCTACTGATCGCCTCAGAACGATAAAATGACTCAGAAATTCGATTTCAGGCCTGAAACTATTGATTTTTCAAAGTTTTTGACCTCAAAATCGCTCAAAGCTGGCTATTTTTGATCCCCAGACTCTAAAAATCCTAATTTCCTATCTTCCAGGAGTGGATTTGGCGCCAATCAAGCCCATCAAGAACTGTATCGCTCTTCAAGGAGACATCACCACCAATGAGACGCGTGCCGCCATCAAGAAGGAGTTGAAGACGTGGAGTGTGAGTTTGTGTGTTCTGAAAATGATTTTGAACGGAAAATAGCTAACAATTTACATAAATTTTGTCGAAAACCCCTTGAAAATGACTCATTTTGAATTGGAAATGGCTAGAAAACGACCTAAAATCGGCTCAAATCGCCAGCTGTTGATCCAAGCAGAAATAGTCCCAAAATCAACTAAAATGGCTCAAATTATCCCAAATTTTGCCGGAAAACGACTGAAAATTCGATGAAAATTGACTAAAAGTGCTTTTTTTTTCGTTGAAAAACGCTAAAAAATGGATCATTTTGGCTGAAAATGAGCTTCAAAATAGTTTAAAACTACCTAGATTTGACAAAAAAAATGCTCAAAATGACCTAATTTTGGCTAGAAAAACCGTGAAAAAGCTTATTTTCAGCTCTGAAAAGCTAGAAAATAGCTATTTTGAACTGAAAATAGCTAGAAAATAGCTTAAAAATGACTTGATTTTGACCAGAAATTCCTTCAAAAATGACCTAATTTTAAACGGAAACCCTTGACAATTGCTCATTTTTAACTGAAAAAGATTTAAATGGCTCATTTGAAGCTTCAAAACGCTAGAAAACAGCTCAAAAACCTTGAAAATGGCTTAATTTGAACCATAAAAACCTTAAAATGGCTAATTTTAAGCTCGAAAAATCTGTAAAATAGCTCATTTAGAACTGAAAATTGCTCTAAAATGGCTCAAAATCGGCCAAATTTAGCCCAGAAAATCCTTCAAAAATAACCTAATTTCTTCCAGAAAACCGTTAAAATGACTCATTTCGACCTAAATATTGACCCAAACCTATTTCCAGGCGGACTGTGTGCTCCACGACGGTGCTCCAAACGTGGGTCTCAACTGGGTCCACGACGCCTTCCAACAGAACTGTCTCACGCTGTCCGCCCTCAAACTCGCCACTCAAATCCTCCGAAAAGGCGGTACTTTTGTGACGAAAGTGTTCCGTTCCAACGATTATTCGTGTCTGATTCGCGTTTTCGAGAAACTCTTCAAACGGGTCCACGTCTGGAAACCAGCTGCGTCTCGTCTCGAATCCGCCGAGATCTTCGTCGTCTGTGAGGTGTATCAGAAGCCCGAGAAGGTTGGCGCCGAGTATCTCGATCCGAAGAAGGTGTTCGCCAATCCAGGTAATTTTCGAGACTCTAAAATTTGAATTTCCCGCGTTTTTAGAGCTTAAAATGAGCCTTAAAACGGCTAGAATCGGGCAAAATTGAGAAATTCGTATCATATTTCAGTGATTTTTTCTGATACTTTGAATTTCCCGCGTTTTAGAGCTTCTACAGTAATCCAAGATGCTTTTTATGGAATCTGGTCTTGTTTATACTCATTTTGAAGCTCGCTCTCAACGCGCCAAATTCAAATTTAGTGCTTTTAAAAACTCGAAAACGGCAGATTTAGGTTCAAAATGACCCGAGTAACGCTTAAAATGACCGAAAATAGTCTTAAAGTGACTCCAAATATACTGAAAATTGACCAAAAAGAGGCTTGAAACGAAAAAAAATTAGGCTTAAAATGAGCCCAAATGTGCTTGGAATGGCCAAAAATGACCTAAAAGAGCCTAACATTGACTCCAAATATGCTTAAAATGATCAGAAATTTTTCCGCGTTTTCCCGCGTTTTTAGAGCTTAAAATGAGCCGACTACAGTAATCCAAGATGCTTTCATGGAATCTGGCCTTGTTTATACTCATTTTGAAGCTGTCAACGCGCCAAATTCAAATTTAGTGCTTTAAAAACTCGAAAACGGTAGATTTAGGCTCAAAATGACCCAAGTAACGCTTAAAATGACCGAAAATATTCTTAAAGGTGGGGGGACATGAGGAAAATTATTTTGTCGAAATTCCGTTTAAATATGCTCCTCGAGGAGTTGAACTTGTCGAGGCGAGTGTTGAAGGTGCGGCGCCGCTACCGACTGAGCTACGCGTGCAAAGAGAAAGCCGCTGCCCGATTGCATACATAAAGGCGAGGACGACAGCTGTACGCAGAGTGACATTAAGCGTTGTACACCGTCACGGTAGAATGCATACCCTAGCTACAAAAATCCCCCGTAAAATCTCCTGTCCCCCCCCCCACCTTTAAAGTGACTCCAAATATACTGAAAATTGACCCAAAAAAGGCTCAAAACGACCACAACTAAGCGTAAAATGAACTGAAATATGCTTAAAATGATCAGATATAGTCTTACTATGATCGAAAACAGGCTAAAAATAACCCAAAATATGCTTTAAATGCCTGAAAATATGCTGAAAATGACCAGAAATATGCTAAAAATGATCCCTAATATTCTTTAAATGACCAAAAATAGTCTTATAATTACCTAAATTAGGCTTAAAATAACAAAAATTAGGCCGAAAATGACTCCAAATAGTCTAAATATGACCAAAAAGAGGCGTAAAATGACCATAAATAGTCTTGAAATAACTGAAATTAAGCTTAAAATGACCAAAAATAGCCTTCAAATGACCCCTAATATGTTAAAAATTATCATAAACGAGGCGTAAAATGATCTCAATTATGCTTAAAAGATTCCAAATATTATGCTTAAAATGACCTAAAATAGTCTAGGATAGTCTCGAAAGGCCCAGTATCCAAGGGTACATCGAAAAAGGGTACATCGAGTTCTTAGGGTACATTGGATTGTTCGGTGCATGTAGGTGGACAAAAAAAGTCAATCAATATTTTATACATACCATTTTGCTTTCTGCTCAAAATTATAGGCTTAGGCTAAAACGCCTTACAGTCTAAGATCCCATGTACCCTCAGAACCAATGTACCCTAAGACCTCGATGTACCCTCGATGTACCCTTGGACCGTGGGCCGTCTCGAAATGAACCGAGGGGCTTAAAATGACCAAAAATATGCTGAAAATTGGCTTAAAATAACCCCAAATTTGAATTTCTTCCAGATGGATCCGAGGGAACGAAGCCGAACCCCCAGAATATGTTGATTGGGAAGCAGAAGAAGGCAAAGGCAGAGGGATACGATACCAATTCTCTGGCAATTCACTCAAAGGTCAATGCCTCGGATTTCATCAAATCTTCAGGATATCTAGACATTCTGGGAGAGGCAAATGTGATCCTTCTAGACGATCCAAAATGGAAAAACCACGAAAAAACGACAGAAGAAGTTGTGGAATACATGAAAGACGTCAAAGTTCTGGGTCCTCGAGAGCTCAGAGTGCTCCTTCGCTGGCGAAAATCCATGCTGGAAACTCTGGAAGCCGAACGGAAAGCCGTGGAAGGAGAAGCGCAGGATGTAGAGATTGAGGAGGATCTGACGGAGGAGCAAATTGAGGATCGGGCTATGGCTGAGATCGATGAGCTCATCGCCAAAGCATCGGAGGACGAAAAAGCGGCTCTGAAGAAGAAAAAGAAGAAGATGTTGAAGGCAAAAGCCAGGGTTTTGAAGAGAAGAGAGCTTAAAATGATTATTGATGGAGACGAGGGACCACAGGCTGAGGATCAGGAGGTGTTCCAGTTGAAGAAGATTCGCAAGGCCAAGGAGTTGGCGGAGATTACCAAGGAGACGCAGGCGCCCGATTTTGAGAATGTGGAAGGTAAGGGGGCGGGATGGAGGGGCTGGGGAGGGAGGGAGTGGCTTTACCTGGAAATTTCGCTATTTTCAGCCGTTTTCTGAGCCGAAAATTGCGATTTTCGGCTTTTCAAACCGAAAAACCTTAAAAATGGCTCATTTTGAACTTAAAATAGCCAGAAAACAGCTGGTTTTGAGCTAGAAATCGAAATCGAGATAATATGGGTTTTTTGGCTGAAATAGGCTCTAATTGTCACTGAAAAAAGCTAGAAAATAGCTTGATTTTCACCAGAAAAAGCTTATGATTGATCGAATTTAAACCAAAAAAATAGCAATAAATGGCTCATTTTGACCGGAAAAAAAAACCTACGAAATGACCTAATCTATGCCAAAAACGTTGAAATTGGCTCATTTTGAGCTGAAAATAGATAGAAAATTGCCCATTTTCAACTAAAAAAACCTTATAATTCATCAAATTTAGGCCTGGAAAAGCTAGAAAATGGCTCATTTTGACCTAATCTGTGCCAAAAACTTCGAAATTGGATCATTTTCAACTGAAAAACTAGCGAAAAAATGACCAATTTCCAAGCGAGCATAGCTAGAAAATGGCCTAATTTAGGCCTAAGAAAAGCCTGTTAAAGGCCTAATTTAAATCAGGAAAGACCTTGAAAATGGCTCTTTTAAGTTCAAAAAGCTAGAAAATAGCTGATCTTGAGCTGAAAATAGCTAGAAAATGAGATAATAAGGGTTTTTAGCTGAAAATGGAGCCATTTTCATCTTGTAGCGAAGAAAATCGAGTTTGAAAATTCCTGAAATTCCTGCTGAAAACCTAGCCAAAATTCCAATTTCATGTACATTTTCAGATTCGGACGACGAGGAAGGACTCGGTGACGGCGAATGGGAGACGCATGAGCAAGAAGTAGGAGGCGAGGATTCAGATGAGGATGAGAATGAACTGATCCATACGGTGAACTCGGGACTTTCGAAGAAGGAGAAGAAGAACGTTCGGACGGAATCGTGGTTCGAGAAAGAGGAAATCGCCGGACTGATTTCGGATGAGGACGACGATGACGAGATGAATGCGATCGAGAAGCATATTGGCAAGAAGAAGAAGGAGACGAAGAAGTATGAGAATACGGTCTCGTTTGACGATGGAAACAAGAAAAAGAAGAAGGGCAAGAATGGCGCGGATGACGATGGTTTTAATACCAAAGATGGTGAGGATTTGGTCTTGAAATCGGCAATTTTGGCTGAAAATCCGAGATTTTAGAGCCGCAAATTGACAAATTTCGGCTCAAACATCACTGAAAAGCTATGATTTTCGAGATAGATGCGATTTTGGTGTTTTGAAGTCGGAAATTGAGATTTTAGCCCAAAATTGAATGATTTAGAATTAAAAATTAGATATTGAGACGATTTTCAGCCAAAAAATGATTTGACGAGGTTGGAGGTGAAACGCCGCGTTTTTAAAGTAAGAAACATATTTTTTTGGAGCTAGAAGCACCGAAAATTTGAGGTTTTCAGGATTTTATAGTCTAAAATCTTTGTCACTGCATTTCAAAGCTTGAAAAAAATTGGCTGGAAATGAAATTGGCTGGAAATTGCTCATTTTTGGTCCGAGATCTGGAAATTTTGATTTTCGTGAATTTCTGAGTTTTCGAGCTAGAAATGATCACATTGTAGAGGGATTTTGATATTTCCGGCTGAAAATCGACTTTCCACGGTCTTTTTGAGCATTTTGAGCTCTAAAAATCGCATTTTCTCGCCTGAAATTGGCTGGAAATTGCTCATTTTTGGTCTAAAGTTGATAATCTGGATTATTAGAATTTGCGATTTTCTGAATTTTGGAGCTAGGGAATGATCTTATTTTAAGCGAAAATTTGAGATTTCCGACTGAAGATCCATCATCTTTACGGCGTTTTGGAGCATTTAGAGCTCTATACATCGCATTTTCCAAACTAAAATTGGCTGTAAATTGCTCATTTTTGGGTCCGAAACTCTGAAAGTCGGTTTTCTAGAGCAGTTAGTGCTGAAAATCGCATTTTCCAACCTGAAAATAGCTGTAAATAGCTCAGTTTTGCTCTAGAATTTCGAAAATTTCGCGTTTTTTGAATTTTGGAATCAAAAATTCTCGTAAATCAGATATTCTGCACTTCTAGCGCTTTCTTTTTGCCCGCGTGGCTCAGTCGGTAGCGGCGCCGCACCCTCAATCATCGCCCTCACAAGTTCAACTCCTCGAGGGGCATCTTTGAACGGAATTTCGAGAACATTATTTTTTTTTCATGTCCCCCCACCTTTAAAATGGGCCAAACATGTTTCAATTGACCAAAACTAGGCTGAAAATGATTAAAAATAGCCTAAATATGACCAAAAATAGGCTAAAAATGACCCCAAATAGTCTTAAAATGATCCCTAATATACTGAAAGTGACGAAAAAAAAAAGTCCCAAAATGACCTAATTTAAGCGTGAACTGACCTAGATTAGGCTTAAAATGACCGAAAAGAGGCTTAAAATGCAAAAAAAAATCACAAATTTGGAATTTTACGAATCAAAACATTCTGATTTTTCCAGGAGAAGACGTCGAGATGGCCTCGGATTCTGAATCCGACGCCGAGATGGACGACGCGGCCAAAGAGAAACTGAGTCGTTTCGACGCTCAAATCGATTTGGACGACGACGAGGAGGAGAGATACGAGGACGAAGGAACAAGAGCCACGAAGAGGAAAGCTGATAAGAAGATCATTGGAGAAGACATGAAACCAGTGGAAAAGAAGCGAAGACTAACCCCCGAACAGCTGGCCATCGGAGAACAAATGATTTATTCATCGAAGTCCGCCAGAGAGCTCGAGGAGAATGCGTGGAATCGGTATGCGAACAACGATGAGGATCTGCCGGATTGGTTTGTGGAGGACGAGAAGAAGCACTACTTCAAACAGACACCCGTTACCAAGGAGCAGGTGGCGTTGTATCGCGAGAGAATGCGCGAATTCAATGCGAGACCGTCGAAGAAGGTGGCTGAGGCGAGGGCTAGGAAGCAAAAGAAGTGAGTGATGGGTGGGGAATTGGCTGAAAATCGTGTATTTCTAGCTGAAAAATGAGCGAATCACTCTAAAAATGAGCTGAAATACCCTTGAAGCCAGAAAACCCCTTGAAAGCTAGAAAATTGGCTGAAAATCGCATCTTTCTAGCCGAAAATGAGCAGAAATCGTCAGAATTTGAGCTGAAATCGATGTTTTTTGACACTTTTTTGTGGGAAAATTGGCTGAAAATCGCCTATTTTGAGCTGAAAATTGAGCGAAAAGTTAAGAAAATATGATTTTTTTTGTGAGCAGAAATTAATCATTTATACAGCTAAAAAGCCGGAAAATTGGCTGAATATCGCACATTTCAAGCTGAAAATGAGCAAAAATCGATCAAAAAGTGATCTGAAATAGCCCTTATGACATATTTTAGGAAAATTGACAGTAAATCGCAGATTTCCAGGTTGAAAACGTCAAATTCGCTCTGAAATGAGAAAAGACATATTTTGTGTTTGTTTAGCTGAAATTGCTCAGCTTTAGAGTTAAAAAAACCAACAAGACGCTCAAGCCAAGCAAGCATTTGAGCTGAAATTGCACATTTTAAAAGCTCAAAAAGATCATAAAACCCCTTCAGAGGCTAGAAAATTGACTGAAAATCGCTTATTTTCTGCTGAAAACGACACGTAGACCCGAAAATGAGCAAAGCTAGGTATTTTTAGAAGTTATTGAGTTGAAATTGCTAATTTTTGGACTCCAAAGTTTGGAGCTGAAAAAGATCAGAAAAACATCCAAAAGCTAGGAAATTGACTGAAAATCGCTTATTTTCGGCTGAAAATGAGCGCAGATACGCTTAAAATGGCCTAAACTAAGCTATAAAATAACCCCAAATATGCTGAAAATGACCAAAAATCGGCTCAAAATGACAAAAATAGGCTTAAAATGACCTAAATTATAGTAAAAATGACCCAAAATGGACTAAAAATGATTCCAAATTTGCTATAAAATGACCTAAAATTGGCTCAAAATGACCAAAAAGGTTTCAAATCACCCCAAAAATGCCCAAAATGACCTAATATAGGCGCGGAATGATAGAATTAGGCCAAAATGACACAAAATAGACCCAAATACGCTAATAAATCCCCCAAAAATAGGCTTAAAATGACCAATAAAAGGCTAGAAATTGATGTCATTTGGCTTAAGACGACTTAAATTGAGCTAAAAATTACCGAATTAGGCGTAAAATGGCATGATTTAGCCTTAAAATGACCCCCCAATACGTTTAAAATAGCCAATTATTAAAATGACGAAAAATAGGCTTGAAACGACTCCAAATATGCTCAGAAATGACCGAAAATCACTAAAAACTCATAAATTCCTTTCAGAATGCAACGAAAACTGGAATCGGCGAAGAAGAAGGCCGAGGGAATTCTGGAGAACGATCAAATGGAGCACTCGGAGAAGGTTCGAGAAATGAAGAAGGTCTATGCGAATGCCACAAGGAAGGAGAAGAAAAAGGTGGAATTGGTGAGAATGACCAAAGGAAAGAAGGGAAAGACGGCACGGCCAGGTGGACAGTACAAATTGGTGGATAGGTGAGTGAGAATTGGCTGGAAATTTGGCTGAAAACGAGCCAAAAATCATCAAAAATGGCTTGAAATCGTTTATTTGACGCTAGCAGCATGAATTGGCTGAAAATCGCTGAAAATAGGCTGAAAATGAGGTTACATTCATCAGAATTGGCTTGAAATCATCTACTTGATGCTAGAAGTGTTGATTGACTGAGAATTAGCGAAAAATTGGCTGAAAATGGACCAAATTTCGTCAAAAATCAGATTATAGAAGCTGAAAATGGTCTAGAATCGACTGAAATAAGTCCCCGAAATTAGTCGAAATTAGCCTGAAAATTGGCTGAAAATGAACTAAAACTGTCTGAAATTGTCTATTTGACGCTGAAAATTGGCACCAATTATCGCTAAAAATTGAAAATTGGTTAAAAATGATCTAGAATTGTCTTTTGCAATGACTGAAAAGTTAAGAAAAATTAGCTAAAAATCCACCTCAAAATTGATGAAATTCCACGCGAAACATCGCTAAAAATTGGCTGGAAATGCGCTGAAATTGAGCTTAAAATCGTCAAAAATGGTTTCAAATCGTTTATTTGACGCTAGAAGTGTGAATTGGCTGAAAATTAGCTGAAAATTCATTAGAAATGAACAGAGAAAAAAGCGAAAAAATCAGATGAGACGCTGAAAATTTGGCTGAAAAGGGTTAAAAGCTAGAATTTTTGCTGGAAATGAGCTAGAATAGCCGTTCATAGTGGCTCAAACTGTCTGAAAAATTGGCTGAAAATGAGCCAAAAATCGTCAAAAATCAGAGGAAAACAACTGAAATTCTGGCTGAAAAAGGCCGAAAAGCTGGAAAAGCTAGAATTTTTGCTGGAAATGAGCTAGACTAGCCGTTCAATGTGGCTCGAACTGACTGAAAATTGGCTGAAAATGAACCGACATTCGTCAAAAAACGGTTTGAAATCGTATATTTGACGCTAGAAGTGTGAATTGACTGAAAATTGACTGAAAATTCATTGAAAATGAACTAGAAAAGCTGAAAATTCGGCTGAAATGGGCCGAAAAGTCTGAAAAATGTCTGAAGTTCTAATTTTCAGCCGTATGAAGAAGGATCTTCGTGCCGCGAAGGCCAAGGAAAAGACCAAGGGACGTGGAAGAGGACGTGGCGGAGGCGCGAAGAAGGCTGGAGGCGGAAGAGGTGGCGGTCGAGGCGGTCGAGGTGGACGTCGTTAGAATTCAGAAGACAATTTTTGCTACGTGGTTTTTTTTTCTTCTCTTTCTGTTTTTACCTTTTTTCATTGTTTTTCATCCATCTTCTTCTTCTTCTTCATTGTTGTTGTTGTCCATTCAATTTTTCTAATTTTTCTGTTGTTAAAAGTCCCTTAAAAATCTAAAAACCCTTCAAAAAGTCGTTTTTTGCCTGAATTTCCGCAAAAAATGCTGAAAAATCGAAAATTACAGCACGAAATTCTGCATTTTGAGCTGAAAATTTGGAATTTTTGATTGAAAAACCGACTTTTCACTTGAAAATCAACAATTTTTGGCGGAAAATTTGGAATTTAGTTTGAAATTTATGAATTTTCAGCCCGGAATTTCTCGTTTTTTCAGTCTAAAATCTTCAAAAAAGAAATGCAATTTTTGAGCTGAAAGTATTAATTTTTGCAACTACAAAAGACTACACTCTGAGCCAAAAAAATCATGATTTCCATTGATTTTTTCCCTATTACTATTTTTTTCACTTTTTTTTGTCTCTCTGAACTTTCTATCTAAAATAAGGCTTCCATTTCGGTCGGTCGAGAATCGCCGACCGACCACCGACCCAGCCGACCGAGCTGACCGATTTCGTGCCTTTGCGCATAAAAACACGAATTTTTGCGTACGAAGCACTTTATTTTACGACAAACGAGGCTTTTAGTGAGTAGTTTGTCGTAAAATACAATGCAGCGTATGCAAACACGTTGACGCACAAATGCACGACAACGGTCGGCGGGGTTGGTCGGTCGGCTAAATTTCCCGACCGAACGGAAGCCTCCCTCTCCATCCATTGATCCGTCCCAAATTGTTATCGTTATCGCTCTTTCTATATTGTTAAAATCGTTGTTTTTAAAAGAAATTTGTTGAATTTCGGAAAACGTTAAAGCAAATTTCAAAAACCTCAAAATGTTCAAAAGTTGTAGTTCCGAGCGTAAAGTACTTAACTTGAGAGCAAAAATCTGAAAAAAAACCTTTTTGTTTGGAATTGGGAGATTCGAAAAATTAGAGTTTTAATTGGATTTTATAATTTTGAAAAACAAATTAATTATAAATTGAATAATCCAAAATTAAAAGACGATAATTATTATATATATGTAATTATATATATATAGAAAGAAAGGACAACGAGGGGACAGGTGGTCCCAAAGAAGACAGATGGCGTTTCGATGGGCGATTCAAATGGCATTGAGAAGAGGAGGAGGAGGAGGACAACGACTACTCCTCACTCAACATCAACACCAAAATTATCAATTTTTCAAGGTTACTGTATTTGTTCGCCTTTTAGAAATTGTTCAAAAAATTATTTCAAAAAAATTTTTTTTTTTAATTTAAAAAAAAAATTTTTCTTCGGAATAAAAACTCATGAAATTGGAATTTTTTTAGAATTTTCAAGATTTTGGGTTTTCAAAAATTTCAAAAAAAATTTTCAAAAGAAATTTTTTTGGAAAATCTCATATTTCTCTATATCTAAGCACATGGATCAAGTTCTGGAAATATCAAATTTCGGTTTTTTAAGGAAAATTTTTAATTTTGAAAAAATTCCGAAAAAAAAATTTTTTTGAAATTTTTTATTTCTGTCATAACTTTTTCATTTTCAGATATATCGATCTAGATTTTATATTTTTGAATTCATTGCAATTTTAGCTTCAAAATGAGCCCAATCACGACTAGTTTCTCTCAATTTTGAATTTTGATCCACCGACCGCGACGCGACCGCAACGCGCGGGTCAAAATTCAAAATTGACCAAAGCTAGCCGTATCGGGGCTCATTTTGAAGCTGAAATAATTCTAAAACCGAAATTTCAAATTTCAGAAAAATTTGTTGAAAATCAACAAGGTTACGGTAGTTTCAAATTTTGTGACATATTCGATACTTTGGATCTACCGTAACTGTTTTCATTTTCGACGAATTTGGTCAATTTTCTCTGGGTTGTGTTTGAAATTGTATTAGCTTCAAAAAGAGCCTAAACACGACTAGTCTAGCTCAATTTTGAAATTTAGCCAGTGCGTTGCGGTCGCGTCGCGGTCGAAAACCAAATTTCAGCTAGACTAGTCGTGCTTAGGCTCATTTCGAAGCGCAAAACATAGGAAATTCAAAATTTGAAGTTTCGATTCGAAAATTCCAGAAAAAAGTACAGAAAAATCGATTTTTTCAAAAAAAAAATGTTTTTTCGAAATTTTGAAATTACTGTAACTTTTTTTATTTTCAAATTTTCCAGCTAAAACTAAGTTTTCAGAATTTCCGGCGTTCTCAGCTTTGAAACGAGCCCAAACACGACTATACTAGCTCAATTTCGGTTTTTGACCAGCGCGTTGCGGTCGCGTCGCGGTTGGTGGGTCAAAGTTTAAAGTTAGGCTAGACTAGTCGTGTTTGAGCTCATTTCGAAGCTAAAAACATGAGAAATCCAGAAAATGTGGTTAAAACGCTTTAAAGTTCCTGAAAAATTACAAAAAATCCATTTTCCCGGTTTTCGAATTTTGGAAAAAATTCCAAAAAATTTTTTTTTTTTCGAATTTTCCAAAAAACTCAAAACTTTCGAAAAATTAATTTTCAGACCTCCTCCTCCACTCAATTCTCAACTCGAAATTCTCAAATTCTGGACCTCGACACGCCCCAAAAATCGCCAAATTTCTCGGAAAATTCCAAAAACAAGAAATCGAAAAAAATCGAATGGAGTACGGGATCCATCCTAATGCTAGGCCTGCCAGCATTCGCATTTTCATTGGGAGTTTGGCAAATTTATCGATTGATTTGGAAATTGGAACTAATTGAGCATTTGAAATCGAGACTCAGTCAGGAGGCAATTGAATTGCCTGATGACTTGAGCAGGTGATTTTTATCAATTTTCAACTTAAAATTATGAATTTCTGGCGTTTAGGGCTTCAAAATGAGTATAAACATGACTTGTTTTGGTAAAAATTGAATTTTTGGAAATATTTTTGAGCGATTGCTCAGCTTTAAAAGAATATTTTTCGAAAATTATCATCAGAATCATAATCAGCAAGTGATGAGCTTCAAAATGAGCCCAAACACGACTAGTCTAGGTTAGTTTTGAATTTTGACCCACCGACCGCGACGCGACCGCAACGCACTAGTCAAATTTCGAAATTGAGCGAAAATAGTCGTGTTTGGGCTCAATTGAGTTTTTCCAGTGTTTTTGAGCGATTTTCCGAAAATTGCACATTTGGCTCAGTGGGTCCCGAATTTACCAATCTGACGACCCGCGTTCGATTCCCTCCGCTGGCAAATTTCTTAAAAAATTATTTTCGACCATTTTTTGGGGTTTTAGAGCGTTAAAAGGTGGTTAGAACCCCCAAAAATTGGGTATTCTCCTTCAAAAACAATTTTTTTTTTGAAAATTTTAAATTTTTGTCATAACTTTTTTATTTTCAGATATTTTGTTCTAAATTTAACACATTCAAAATAAGCGTGTTTTTAGCTTCAAAATGAGCCCAAACACGACTAGTCTAGCTCGATTTTGAATTTTGACCCACCAACCGTGACGCGACCGCAACGCACTGGTCAAAATTCGAAATTAATTGAAACTAGTCGTGTTTGATCTCATTTTGAAGCTGAAAACGCTAGAAACTCAGAAAACTTAGTTTTAGCTGGAAAAGTTAAAAATTAAAAAAGTTACAGCAATTTCAAAATTTCGAAAAAAATTTTTTGAAAAAATCGATTTTTTCTGTGCTTTTTTTTGGAATTTTTGAAACGAAACTTGAAATTTTGAGTTTTCTATGTTTTGCTCTTCAAAATGAGCCTAAACACGACTAGTCTAGATGAAATTTGGATTTCGACCGCGACGCGACCGCAACGCGCGGGTCAAAATTCAAAATTGAGCTAGCCTAGTCGTTTTTGAGCTTATTTTGAAGCTCTAAACAAGCTGAATTTAAAAATTTGGGTTTCAAAATCCCGAAAAATCAAGATTTTCAAAAAAAAATTCTCCCAAATTTTCAATTTTCAGCTCCTCCCTGGAACCGCTGGAGTACTGTAGAGTACGTGTCACCGGTGAATTCCTCCATCAAAAAGAGTTCGTTATCTCGCCACGTGGCAGATTTGATCCGGCGAAAAAGACGAGCGCATCGGTTGGCTCAATGCTGTCGGAAAACGAGATGAGCAGTCATGGAGGACACCTGATTACACCGTTTAGGCTCAAAAATACAGGGTGCGGATTACTGTAGTTGAATTTGTGATGAGAAGAGCTTTGAAATGAGCCCAAACACGACTAGTCTATCTCAACTTTGAATTTTGACCTACCAACCGCGACGCGACCGCAACGCGCTGGTCAAAAACCAAAATTGAGCTAGTATAGTCGTGTCTAGTATAGTCGTGTTTGGGCTCGTTTCAAAGCTGAGAACGCCGGAAATTCTGAAAACTTAGTTTTAGCTAAAAAATTTGAAAATAAAAAAAGTTACAGTAATTTCAAAATTTCGAAAAAAAATGTTTTTTGAAAAAATCGATTTTTCTGTACCTTTTTTTTGGAATTTTCAAATCGAAACTTAACATTTTGAATTTCCTATGTTTTGCGCTTCAAAATGAGCCTAAACACGACTAGTCTAGCTGAAATTTAAATTTCGACCGCGACGCGACCGCAACGCAGGGGTCAAAATTCAAAGTATAGCTAAACTAGTCGTTTTTGGGCTCATTTTGAAGCTCATCACTTGCTGATTATGAATCCGCTATGATTTTTTTGAAAATGTTGATTTTTAAGCTGAGCAATCGCCAATTTTTCCAGAAAAGTGATCCTAATCAATCGAGGTTGGCTTCCGACGTTTTATTTCGATCCGGAATCGCACGCAAAAACCAATCCACAGGGTACAGTAATCCTCGAAGCGATTGTTCGAAAAACTGAGCAACGTCCGCAGTTCGTGGGTCAGAATGTTCCAGAACAAGGCGTCTGGTACTATAGGGATCTGGAGCAGATGGCAAAATGGCATGGAACGGAGCCGGTGTGGTTGGATGCGGCATATGGTAGGTTTAGATGGAAAATTGAAAAGAAATGAGGCGGAAAAATAGAAAATTTCCAGAATTTTGGTCTAGATTGACGACTTTTGGGAATTTTTGAAATTTTTTTTCGAATTTTTGGAGTTCCCGCCTACCCAGAGTTCCAAAATTCTGAATTTTTCCAGAAACTACGGTCCCGGGTGGTCCTATCGGCGGTCAGACCAATATCAACGTCCGCAACGAGCACATGAACTATTTGACGACGTGGTAGGGCTCATTGCTCAGCTTAAAATACAAAAATTTCAAAATTATCCAACGGATTCATGTAGAGCAAGAAAAAAGCTTCAAAATAAGCCCCCACACGACTAGGCTCCGCGCACTTTTGTGGCTAGAGCGCCAGAGAAGCGAGACACACTGCGTCTCTAACCTCAAAACTCAAAGTGCGCGTAGCCTAGTCGTATGGGGGCTCATTTTGAAGCTCTAGTTATGGCAAACCCGAAAATTTGATATTCATAAAGAAAAACTGAAAAATTGGCGAGGTTACAGTAGTTTCAAGTTTTTAGGCTGATCCGAAATTTTGAAACTACCGTAACTCTTTTCATTTTGGACGGATTTTTGTAATTTTTAAAAATTGGTGCTCAAAAAAGTATAAGCTTCAAATTGAGCCCAAACACGACTAGTTTCCCTTAATTTTGATTTTTGACCTGCGCGTTGCGGTCGCGTCGCAGTTAGTGGGTCAAAATTCAAATTTAAGCTAGACTAGTCGTGTTTGGGCTCATTTGAAAGCTTGTCTCTTGCTGATCACAAATCGACAAAAAAATTCTAGAAAAATTAAATTTTAAGCTGAGCAATGGACCATTAAAAATGTTTTCAGGTTCACACTGACACTGGTCACCATGCTCATGTGGATTCACAAATTCCGGAAATAATCATTTTTTCTTTATTATCGATTTTTTGTTGTTATGATTTTGTATTCGATTTTTTAGCTTTAATAAAAAATTTTCTGAAATTTTTTTTTGAAAAATCTGAAAATTTTAATTTTCATAAAATCTGTAATTTTCACAGTAATTTGATTTTTTAACTCGTTTTTTTCGCATTTTTCATCATTAAAAAATGTTTTTGTTCTAGAAAATTTGAGAAAATGAGCAACAAGGACCCACCACCAGCCCCTGGGACAGCGAAAAAGGTAATTTAAGTTTTTTTTTTTTGAAAATTTCAGCAATCCAACTTGAAAAATCTGTAAAAATTTGAATTTGTGACGTTGAGAGCTTCAAAATGAGCCTAAACACGACTAGGATAGCTCAATTTAGAATGTTGATACACCAACCGCGACGCGACCGCAACGCGCCGGTCAAAAATCAAAATTGAGCGAAACTAGTCGTGTTTAGGCTCGTTTTGACGCCTCTAATTTTTCAAGAATAAATCTAAGAGAATTTCCAAAATCCGTGAGAAATGAAAAAAGTTACGGTAGTTCCAAAATTTCGAATATGTCGCAAATTTGAAAACTATCGTAGCCTTGTTGATTTTTATTGTTTGTTTCTGAAGACCTCAATTTTGGATTTGGCAAGCTAACAGCTTCAAAATGAGCCCAAACACGACTCTTTTCCCTCAATTTTGATTTTTGATCAGCGCGTTGCGGTCGCGTCGCGGTCGAAATCCAAATTTCAGCTAGACTAGTCGTGTTTAGGCTCATTTTGGAGCGCAAAACATAAGAAATTCAAAATGTTAAGTTTCGATTAAAAAATTCCAAAAAAAAGTAAGGAAAAAATAGATTTTTCAAAAAAATCGTTTTTCGAAATTTTGAAATTACTGTAACTTTTTTAATTTTCAACTTTTCCAGCTAAAACTAAGTTTTCTGAATTCCTAGCGTTTTCAGCTTTAATTTGAGCCTAAACACGACTATACTAGCTCAATTTTGATTTTCGACCAACGCGCTGCTGTCGCGTCGCGGTTGGTAGGTCAAAATTCAAACTTGAGCTAGACTAGTCGTGTTTGGGCTTATTTTGAAGCTCCAAACAAGCTAGAAACAATAGTAGCACTTATTTTGAAGTGGTCCAGACCACGTTCTCAAAAAAGTGGATTCAAAATTTTGCAAAAACAAATTCTGAAAAAAAAAGTTCCCAAAAAAACGCAGATTTCGGATTTTCAATGGGTCCCAAGTGCCAAATTTATAACCATTTTTTTCCTTCTGTTTTTTCCCTCTTCTTGCAGAGATTCTAAGACGGAACGAGGCCAATTTTCCTCTCTTTCTCTAGAGAGACAAAGACAAAAAAAAATGTTTTTCCATGTTTTTTTTCTATATATACGTATAAAAAAGACACAGATAATTGTAGTGAGGAGGGTCCCCCTCCTCCCCTTTTTTCACATAAAAAATAGTGTATTCCCTTCTGATGGGGTGCCTTTTTCTCCCCTTTTTTCTATTCTTTTTATAGTTAAGCCCCTCCTTTTTCGACTGAGATTTTTTCGCATTTTTTGCAGTTTTTGCAGTTTTTTTTTCAGTAAAATTTGAGCACTTTTAAGCAAAATAACATTTTTAGACTTTTTAAAGGTTCCCAGACCAAAAAAACACGCTCTAAACCCATTAAAATAGTCATTTTTGGCTGAAAAGTTGGTTTATAGCATTTCTAAACCCCAAAATACACTCTAAACCCATCTAAAACCCCCTAGACACCCTAAAAATCAAGTTTCCGCTGATTTTCCGAATATTGCACATTTGGCTCAGTGGGTCCCAAATTTACCAATCTTACGACCCGGGTTCGATTCCACCCGGTGGCACATTTTTTGAAAATTCGTTTTAGACCATTTTCATGATGTTTGGAACTAGGCCATCAGCCGTTTCTCGACCTGGTCGCCTAGTTTTGGTTTCTCTAGGCCACCGTCTCTTCTTATACACTAAAGTGGCTTGAAGCGCGAAAGTAACCGTTGATGGCCTAGAAAACGAAATATTTGAAAACCTAGGCCACTTTGCCAAGAACTTTGCCAAGAATCAATTGCTGGCCTAGAAACCCAAAATTTTGGTTTTCTAGGCCACAGGCGGATTTTTAGCCTAATGGCCTAGATGTGGTTTTCTAAGCTTTCCCCCTTACTATTAGGTGGCCTAGAAAAACCAAAGATCTGGAAAGCTAGGTCACTTGGTCTAAAATCAATTGGAGGCCTAGTTTTTCGAAATTTTTTGGTTTTCAAGGCCATCATCTTTTTTTGGTTACTATGAGTGGTCCAGCGCTATGTCGCGTGGCTGTGCACCAACTCAAAGTTAACCGATTGAGCTGAAACCTGGACAGGCGAATCAGACATTTTTATTAGTTTAGGCCCGACCTTTTCTAATTTCGAAATTTCGATTTTGAAGTCTTCTGGAGACGTTCCTTGGTTTCACCACAGTAAAGAGAAGAAGGGAGGAGATCCACCAAGGTACTGTAACCGGAGGCCAGGAGGTTTAGCCCCGAAGGGGCGCAAACCGACTGGTAAGTTTTATTTTCCTGGGCCATCAGTAACTAAATTCCCACATTTTTAGGATTCACTTCTTCTGAATTCTGAATTCAGAAGACGTTCAAAAATTCTGAAGTGCAGTATGTGTGAACTCCTTTGGCACTTAAAAGAGAACTCCTTGAGACTAACTGGACCACTTGAAGTGCAAAAAAAAAAGAAACGATGGCCTAGAAAACCAAATTTTTGGACAGCTAGGCCGATTTTTTGAAAATTTCCATCTAAAAAGGTTAAAAAGACTCTTAAACTCAGTTTTTGGGGATTCTAACCACTTTTAAACGCTTGAAACGTCTTAAAAATAGTTTAAAACGATTTTTCAAAAAATTTGCCGGGGGATACGAACCCGGACCTTGAGATTGGTAAATTTGAGACCCACTGAGCCAAATGTGAAATTTTCCGAAAAATGAGCGAAAACTTGGTTTTTAGGGTTTCTAGGGGGTTTTGGAGGGGTTTAAAGCGTAGTTTTGAGTCTAGAAGTGCTCTAAATTGACTATTCGAGTCGAAAATGACTGAGTTTCTATTTTTGTTGGGGTTTTTCACTTAACTGAGTCATTTTCGACATTTAAACTCAGTGTTTTGTTGCTTCAACTACTTCTAAACGCTCAAAAACCTCTAAAAATAGTCTAAAACAAATTTTCAAAAAATCTGCCACCGGGGGGATACGAACCCGGATCGTCTGATTGATAAATTTGGGACCCACTGAGCCAAAAGTGCAATTTTCTGAAATGTACGAAAACTCGATTTTTAGAGTTTCTAGGGGGTTTTAGATGGTTTTAGAGCGTATTTTCGGGTCTAGAAGTGCTCAAAATCGACTTTTCGAGTCGAAAATGGCTGAGTTCCTAGTTTTGCTTGGTTCCCAGAAGATTATTGCATATTTTTGAGTCTTAGAACCTCCAAAAGTCTGGAATTTTGGATCTTTCCTAAATTTTTAGAACAAATGGAGCCCCCTTAATCCACTATTCATGGACCCGGAAAATAAATGACCAGTGAGGGATAAGAGGGAAGAAAGAGAGTGTTTACCTTTCTCTGACTTTTTGGACTTTTAGGTTACTTACTAAAAGAGAGGGGGAGACGCATTTTTTGCATCGGAAATGAGCTCCTATTTCCTCTTTTTTGAGGGCTCCGAAGCTCATAGGAGACACTTTTTTTTGGCTCTTTTTTTTTCTAGGTATACTCATTTATAAGTTAGTTGATTCCCAAAAATCGCTTCGATTTTTGGATTACTGTAGTTGTTGTTCCAGGCGACCAACATTTTTGAAACTTCTAGGCTGTACCAAACAAGACTAGAGCTTCAATTTTGTAGTTAACAGTTTTTCCATAGCTACCGTAGTTTTTGAGTTATGCTCTTTTAAAGTTGACACAGCCAACTTGAAAAAGGTGTGACCTCATCACAACGACGTCTAGCAACTTTAAAGGCGCATAACTCCTAAACTACATTAGCTAGCGAAAATTGTTTTCTACAAAAATGAAGCTTTGAGCTTGAGCTTCAACATTGTAGTTGACAGTTTTTCAGTAGCTACCGTAGTGTTGGAGTTATGCGCCTTTCAAGTTGGCGTGTCACATCTGCCGGGCGCCTGAAGGAAGCGGGGCGCGCCATCCTTAAAGGCACATAACTCGAAAACTACGCTAGCTAGGAAAAAAGTGTCGACTACAAAAATGAAGTTTTGAGCTTTAGCTTTAACTTTCTAGTTGACAAATGTTTCATAGCTACTGTAGTTTTTTAGTTATGCGCCTTTAAAATTGACACTGCCAACTTTACAGAGGTTTGACGTCACAAAGACGTTTATCAATTTTAAAGACGCATAACTCGAAAACTACGGTAGCTATGGAAAAAGTTTCAACTAGAAAATTAAAGCTCGAGTTCTGTTTAGTGTAGTCTCAAATTTTCAGAGAAATTGAGGTTCTGGAACGAAAATTACAGTAATCTCAAAATTTGGAAAAAAGTTCAAAAAAATTTTTTTTCAATTTTTTCGGTTTTTTCTGAAATTTTTGAGATCACTAATTTTTTTGGAACTTTTACAGATATCTCCAACTCTACCAACAACGTCATCTGATGACGTGGCGAAGAAGACTACAAAGACTACAGAAGAGATGTATCTGAATGGAAATGCACCGTACTACGGTGGATATTATCCGAATGGTACTGGTACTGTAAATCGAAACTACAGTAACCACCAAAATAATGGAAATAGGATGAGAAGTACAAGTAGTCAGAGATATCATGTGAGTTTTTTAGTTTCTGAAATTTTTGAAAAAAGATTTTTTTTTTAATTTCTGCTAAAATTGAATTTTCGATCTTTAAACTCAATTTTTGGGTGTTCTAACCACTTTTAAACGCCTCAAACGTCCTGAAAATAGTCTGAAACGAATTTTCAGAAAATTTGCCACCGGGTGGAATCGAACCCGGGTCGTTAGATCGGGAAACTTTGGACCCACTGAGCCAAATGTGCATTTTTTCGAAAATAGGCAAATAATTGATTTTTAGGGTTTCCAGGGGGTTTTAGAGGGTTTTAAAGCGTATGTTTGGGTTGAAAAACGCTAAAAACCAACGTTTCAGGCTGAAAATGAGTGAGATTCCGGAAAATACCACCGTTTTCCGATGTTTCTAGTAAGCAACCCACCGAAACTGTATTTTCGACTGGAAAAAGTTGATTTAGCATTTCTAGACCCCTAGACACTCTAAAAATCAACTTTCCGCTCATTTTCGAAAAATAGCACATTTGGCTCAGTGGGTCCCAAATTTACCAATCTGACGACCCGGGTTCGATTCCCCTCGGTGGCAAATTTTTTGAAAAATTGTTCTAGACTATTTTCAGGCCGTTTGGAGCGCTAGAAATTGGTTCAAACATCAAAAAAATTGAGGTCAAAAAAATTTAAGTGTCTTTTTGAAACTTTTTGGGGACAATTTTCAGAAATCCCAGTTTCCATTTTTCCCATAAAAAAGAGCACACCGCCTGTGCTCAGCTCATTTTTCCCACCACATCATCTCATGCTCCGTGAGCACACACACTCTGTTTTTTCTCTTCTTTTTCGCTCAACTAATTAATTTTGTGCTCGGATGGAGCTCCTAGCGGAGCTCCAAACGGAGCACTTCACTATGAGAAAAAAGAAAAAAATTTTTTTTTTCTTTTTTGTTTCACTATTACTACAACATCATCAGATTTTATTATCTTCATGAAGTGGAGCACACACAAAATGTGCTCTTTTTGCTCTTTTTTGGACTTTTTTAGTGCTCAAAAAATTTTTGAGCATTAAAAATTTTTTTTTCAAATTTTTGGCTGAAACTTTCAGACTATACTGAAGACGACGAGAGCTTCATTTTTGTAATTGACACTTTTTTGATAGCTACCGTAGTTTTCGAGTTATTGTCTGTTCAAAATTATCGCGCTGGTGAACGAGTAAAAAAACGTGTAGAGAGTGTCCAAACCTGTAGAGGCGCTGTAGAGACGCAGGGGTTTTTACTCGTTCACCCGCGCGATTATTTTGAATAAAGAATATGCGCCTTTGAAGTTGCTAGAAGCTCCCTTCAGCGCCTGTCCACCGCCGCTCACAGTGCCCAAGGACGCATCTTACTTTAAAGGCGTATAACTCGAAAACTACAGTAGCTAGGGAAAAGTGTCAACTACATAATTGAAGCTCGAGTTTTGAGGTTCATTTTTGTAGTCGACAATTTTCCAGTACCTACCGTAGTTTTGGAGTTATGCGCCTTTAAAGGTGATTGAGGCTCCTGGCGGCTCCTGACGCCACAAAGCCGTCTATAAACTTTAAAACTTTCATAACTCAAAAACTACGGTAGCTAGGAGATAAGTATCAACTACAAAATTAAAGCTCTATACTTGTTTAGTATAGTCTGCAATTTTCAGACAAATTTTCAGTCTGGAACGAAAATTACAGTAATCTGAAAATTTTGAAAAAAAAAACATTTTTTTTTGGATTTTCGGAACACTTTTGGGACTTTATTTGGGTGTTTTTGAGCAATTTTTTCAGATTGATAGTATAAAAATTTTAGGAAATTGATAGAAATTACCGGAATTTCAAAAAATATATAATCCGAAAAAAAATATTTTTGGGGATTTTTTTGGAAAAAAAGACATCGTCGAACATATTCATCAATCTATCTACTCTGTCTTCTTCCTCTTCTTTTTCGCTTTTTTTTTTGCTCAAAAAAAGAGCAAAAAAGTGTTTACTTTTGGATTCCTTCTTCTTCTTCTCCTTCTTCTCCTTTTTCGACTTTTCCTCTTTTTTTCTTTCCCTGCGTCTCTCTTTCTCCATTTCTTTCGCTGTATCTCGAATTCCATGAATTTTAGCGATGTTTTGATGCGTTTTTTAGCTTTTTGACCATATTTTCGACCCAAAAATCAAAATTTTGAAGTCGAAAAACCTATAAATTGGTCTTAATTTGTCTTAATTGGCCTAAAATTACTGAAACTTGAAAAATGTAAAAAGTTCCATTTTTTGAGCTTTTTGAGGTTTTCAACGCTTCTAAAACAGAATTTGAGCTCGAAATTCAGAAATTTCATACTCGAAAACCTATAATTAGCTTTAATTAGCTATCAATTACAATTTTAAAAATTTTCGAAAAAAAAATTTTTTCAGATTTTTCCGAAAATCTCAAAAACCGACCATTTTCAGCTTTAAAACAGTCGGAAAATAATCTAAAAAATCGGCAAAAAAAATTTGCCACCGAGTGGAATCGAACTCGGGTCGTTAGATTGGTAGTGGAGTTTCCTGAAAATCCCACTGCGCCATTCGTGCATTTTTTGGAAAACCGCTCAGAAACACTAGAAAAATGGGATTTTCGCGTTTAGAAAATGTTTGAAATGCTTTTTTCAAGGATTTTTTACCTAGAAATCATGTTTTCAAATATTTTTGAAAAAAAAAGTTTTTTTTCGAAATTTTTTGGAATTTTTGGAATTTTCGCGATTTTTTGCAAATTTCGGGTTTTTCTTCTATAATGAGTTTTGAGATGTTCTCTGCGTCTCTTTTTCTTTTTCTCTCTTTTTCTCTGCGTCTCTCACTCTATCGGCCCTCCTGGTTTCCCATAGCAACCAGAATCCTGCCTTTTGGACTCTTTTTTCGGGCTTTGGAATACTAAAATTTCGATTTTTCGTAATTTTAGCCAATTTTAAAATTTAATAATTTTTTTTGAAAAAAATTTTGCAAAAAAATCTAAAACATTTTGCAGCTGCCGTTCGCCACGTCATCAGCCCAGACGACGACGACAACGTCAGGTGGAACGTCTTTAGAAGACAATTCACCGCCACCGCCGCCGTCGTCAAATGAAAATGGATTCATCCATCGACACCATAATCGAACCCATACGATCAGTGATACGGTAGCAATGGCTGGCGATGATCTTAGCAATGTGCCAGCCGCGGTGATTATTCAGCTAGGTAGGCGACTTTTGAAAGGTTTCATTGAATTTGTGATGTTGAGAGCTTCAAAATGAGCCCAAACACGACAAGGTTTGGTCCATTTTCAAAATTTAGGTTTTCGTGGTAAGACCCAAAAAAAATTTAAAAACTTTAAATTGTCATAATTCTGGAAAATTCGGGTATTTTTCAGTGAAACTTTGATTTCCAAGTTTCTGGCGTTTAGAGCTTCAAAATGAGCCCAAACGCGACTAGCGTAGCTCAATTTAGAATTTTGACCTGAGCGCTGCGGCTTGCTCTTTTTGGAGCTTCGATCGATTTCTAGACTGCTCGAATAGCGAAATCGATGCCTCCTCGTCCGATCGATAATCAAAAGGGGCGTGGCTTGTGGTAGGTGTGCCGCACAGGTCGTTTTCCAGGATTTTCGCCAGCTCCCTTGATGCGAATTTCGCTTTTTTGTACTTTTTCTCCAAATCTTGAAAATTTGCCTGCGTTTTCAGCTTTTCCCTCAACAAATTGTCCATTTCCCGGGACATTTCTGCTAGGAGCTCTTGTTGCTCCAAAAATCGAGATCTAGAGGTCCTCATCTCTTTTTCCATCTCTTGAATTTGTTTCTTCAAAAGTCCCATT
>NC_013490.2:2776305-2788069 GCF_000004555.2 Caenorhabditis briggsae
AGTTATGACAAAAAATCAAATTTTGAAAAATTGGAATTTTGCCACTTGCGCCTAACTTTGCAATTTTGCCGACTTTTTGATTTGGCGTTTTCATTATGGAATTCAGCGCGTCAACATCTTCAAAATGAGCCCAAACACGACTAGTCTAGCTCAAATTTGAATTTTGACAGTGCGCTGCGGTCGCGTCGCGGTTGGTAAGTCAAATTTCAAAATCAAGCTAGGCTAGTCGTGTTTAAGCTCAATTTGAAGCTCTGAATGTCAAGGACTCAGAAATACAAGTTTCAAAGTTTCGAAAAATTACAGAGTTATTAAGAAATCAATTTTTAGGAAATATTCCGGAAATTTGAAATTTCCGTATCTTTTCGTATTTTCGATGTATTTTGCTAATCCCAAAATGGTTGTACTTGAAAAACGATTAGCTTTAAAATGAGCCCAAACACGACTAGTCTTGCTCAATTTTGAGTTTCGACTTACCGACCGCGACGCGACCGCAACGCACTTGCCAAAGTTCAAAATTAACCGAACCTAGTCGTGGTTAGACTCATTTTGAAGGTCTTAACATTACAAATTCAAATTTTCCGGTATGAAAGTGCTACCATAAAAAATGGGACCGCCATGGCTCCAAAAAGTTTTATTTCCGAAAAAAAAACGAATCTTGTCATAACTCAATTATTTTTCCGAATTTTGAAATGAGATTGAGTTTTTCGACTTTCTCATGTTTCGTGCTTCAAAATGAGCTTAAACACGACTAGGCTAGCTTAATTTCGAGTTTTGACCTAACAACCGCGACGCGACCGCAACGCGCTGGTCAATATTCAAACTTGAGCTAGACTAGCCGTGTTCAGACTCATTTTAAAGCTCTCAACATGGCAATTTCGATTTTTCTGGTTCAAATAACTTAAAATGAAAAATGAGACCGTAATTCTAAAATTTGTTTAAAGTTCAAACTGTAAAATAGCCATAACTTGACCAATTTTGCTCCAAATAATTTGATACATCTATTTTCATGTTTCTCGCGTGAAAAGCTTCAAAATAAGCCCAAACTCAACTAGTCTAGCTCAATTTTCAAATGTTGACCTACTAACCGCGACGCGACCGCAACGCGCTGGTCAATATTCGAAATCGTGCTAAACTAGTCATGTTTAGGCTTATTTTAAAGCTCTCAGCAAGCTAGAAACGATTCTGATAACATTTCCGATATTTACTAACCCCTATTTCCAGAAAAAGCAAATCGCACCATTGCATCTCAAAATCTGGAAATCGAGCGGCTGAAATCGCTTCAAAACGAGCATTTGGAAATGGGACTTTTGAAGAAACAAATTCAAGAGATGGAAAAAGAGATGAGGACCTCTAGATCTCGATTTTTGGAGCAACAAGAGCTCCTAGCAGAAATGTCCCGGGAAATGGACAATTTGTTGAGGGAAAAGCTGAAAACGCAGGCAAATTTTCAAGATTTGGAGAAAAAGTACAAAAAAGCGAAATTCGCATCAAGGGAGCTGGCGAAAATCCTGGAAAACGACCTGTGCGGCACACCTACCACAAGCCACGCCCCTTTTGATTATCGATCGGACGAGGAGGCATCGATTTCGCTATTCGAGCAGTCTAGAAATCGATCGAAGCTCCAAAAAGAGCAAGAAATTGGAGAAAAAGCGCGGACAATTCGAGAAAAATCAGATTCGGAGTTTTTGGAGAAGCTGATCGGCGAGAATGAACTATTGATTATCGATTTGGAGCGGGAACGAAAGATTGGGGAGAGTTTGCAAGAGGATTTGGAGAAGAGCAGAGCGCTGATTATTGATAAGGATGAGCAATTGGAGGAGTTGAAGGTTCATTTTTTGAAAAAATTTGGAAATTTGAAAAACAATTTTTTTTTGGAAATTTTCAAAAAATTTTCAAAAAAATTTTTTTTTCAAAGTCCGCTGAAAACCATATTTCTAGGCTAAAAATAGCTGGGAGAAAGCCCTAAAAATACCCCAAACATGAAAATCTCTTTTTTCTAGTGTTTCTGAGCGATTTTCCGAAAAATGCACAAGCGGCTCAGTGGGATTAAAAAAAAGTTCCACTACCAATCTGACGACCCGAGTTCGATTCCACTCGGGGGCATTATCTTTTTGCAACTTTTTTAGACCATTTTCAGACTGTTTTAGTGCTGGAATTTCACATTTTTCGGATTTTCAGAAAAAAAAATCTGAAATTTTTGAAAAAAAAAATGTTTTCTGATTTTTGAATTTTTTCAGCTAAAACTGGGAAAAGCTGAAACGAAAGCGTCGCAGTGCGAATCGGATCTGACTCGAACGTCGACGGACCTGGCGATGGAACGACTACGGTGTGAAGCGCTGACCGCGGAGCTACACGAAATTGAGGGCATTTTTAGAAATGTAAGGACCAAATTTTTGAGAATAAACAGCAGCTTTGAATTTAGCTCAGCGAGAGCTTCAAAATGAGCTCAAACACGACTAGGCTAGCTCAATTTTGAATTTTTACCTACCAACCGCACCGCGACCGCAACGCTCAGGCAAAAATTCTAAATTGAGCTAGACTAGTCGTGTTTGAGCATATTTTGAAGAGCTTTACAAGGAAACACCAGAAATGTTAATTTCAGATCAAAATTCTGAAAAATAATCAAGTTATGACCAATTTTAATTTTTGGAGCACTTCGAAGTTTGAATTTTCATAATAACTCGATTAGTTTCGGGAACTTCCGAACGAAACTTTGATATTCGAGTTTTTCGAGTTCAACGCTTCAAAATAAGCCTAAACACGACTAGTCTAGCTCAATTTTGGATTTTGACCTGCTAACCGCGACGCGACCGCGTCGCATTGGTCAAATTTTAAAACTGACCAAATATAGTCGTGTTTAGGCTCATTTCAAAGCTGAAAACGCGAAAAAATCGAAAATTATAGATTAAGTCGGGAAATCTTAAAATTTACCGAGTTATGACAAAAAAAACAAAAATTTCGAAATTTTGGAATTTTCCTTATTGTAGTCTAACTTTCCAATTTTTAAAACTTTTCGAAATGAAATTTATTTTTTTGCACTCAACGCTCCAATTGCTTCAAAATGAGTCTAAACAAGACTAGTCTAGCTCAATTTTGAATTTTGATCTGCCAACCGCGACGCGACCGCAACGCGTAGTTCAAAACTCAAAATTCAGAGAAAATAGTTGTGTTTAGGCTCATTTTAAAGCTGAAAACGCGAAAAAATAGAAAATTGAAGTTTTAATCGAAAAATCGGGAAATTAACCAAGTTATGACAGAAAAACAAAATTTTCAAATTTTGGAATTTTCCTCATTGTGGTCTAGTTTTCCAATTTTCGAACATTTTTGAATTAAGTTCTCGTTTCTGAACTCATCACGTCTAGAGCTTTGAAATGAGCCCAAACACGACTAGTCTAGCTCAATTTTGAATTTTGATCTGCCAACCGCGACGCGACCGCAACGCGTAGTACAATATTCAAAATAAAGCTAGACTAGTCGTGTTTAGGCTCATTTTGAAGCTCAAAACGCGCTGAATTCAATTCTAAGAGTAGAATTTGTTATTTCCAGACCCATTCGACAATTCAAGCCTATGCTGCGGAAAATGAGCAACTCGAAGATCGCTGCCGCGAAGCGCATCGTCAAATTGTGACGCTGAATTCGAAACTGTAAGAATTTTTAATTTGATTTTTTTAGAAAAAAAAATTCCCAAGAAATTCAGAAATGACTGTCCCCTGTGCTGTCCTTGAGTAAGTTGTAAGGATTGGTAGATTTTTTGAAGTTTTCAGAATTTTTTTCTGTTTTTTTCGGCTGAAATTAGATTTTCTAGATGCTTAGCAACTCCCCAATTAACATTATCGATTTTTTTTCGAATTTGTTTTCCCTGAAATTCTCAAAAATTTCCAGAGAAGCCCAAGGAATCGATCTGGTGACTACAAAACGAACACTACGGACATTGAGAGAGACCAATGAGGCTAGAAGTGGACCATTTTGATTTTTTTTTGAATTATCGATTTATTGATTTTTCTATAATTTATTGACTTTTTTCTCCTTTTTTGAAGCCTATCAATCATGATCTCTTTTCAAGAATTTTTTGATCTGAAATATCAATTTTTGTCTTTTTTTGTTTATTTTCCTTTCGTTTACTTGTGAATTATAGTTATTTTTTTGAAAAAAAAATCAATTTTTTCAACATGAAAATTTATTATTTCGACTTGAAGATCGATTTTTCACTTAAGCTGAGCAATTTGAAACTCTGGAACTCGCAAAATCAAGAAGAGGACATTGAGAGCTTCAGAATGAGTATAAACACGACCAGGTTTGGAGAAATTTGAATTTTGACCAGCGCGTTGCGGTCGCGTCGCGGTTGGCAGGCCGAATTTCAAAATTGAGCTAGACTAGTCGTGTTTGGGCTCATTTTGAAGCGCTAAACGCCAGAAATTCATAAAAAACAGAAATTTCGATCGAAATTCAGAATTCAGTATAAAAAACAAAAATAGGGAAAACCATTCATCAAGACAATTATGGCTGAAAAAATACAAGAAATTCGAAAATAAATTTTTTTTCGAAAAAATTTAAACTTCCTCCTTCTAACAAAAGTCGTTTTTTTTCAGAATTTTTATTCGAAAAATCCTAAAAAATTTATCGTCAAAAATTTGCAAAAGCTCAAAACTTTTGCAGAAAAAATTTCCAAAAAAAAAAAGTTTCAAAAGAATTTTCGGTTTTTTTTAAATTTCTGCAAAAATTGCAGACAGTATGCTGTTTTTTTTCGAACTACACGGTCACTATAAATATATCGAAACTTCCTTGGTCCACAAGGCAAAACTGATCGAGTTACTGTATATTTTCAAAAATCCCATTTTTCAAGAATTCGGAAAAACAGCCGTAACTTTTTAAATTGTTGCTCGAATTTCACGAAATGTAGATTTTCTAATTTTGTATGGTAAGAGCTTCAAAACAAGTACCCACACGTCTAGTTTGGACGGTTTTCGAAATTACGGAACCTCCTATGCGCCTTTAAAGTGAAAAATCAAAATGGTCGGAGCCTAGTCGTGTTTATACTCATTTTGAAGCACTCAACAAGGCCAATTCAAAATTTCAATTTTTTGAATTTTTTGGAACAAAACTGATCGAGTTACGGTAGATATAAAGGTTCTCAGACGTATCAATGGCTAGGCTACAAGGAAGAAAGGACGTGTAGATCAAAAAGTGTAAGGTGTAATTTGTAGTTTGTAGTGTGTGTTTTCGGTGGGAGAACAGAGAAAAGGGGTACATTGTACCTTTCCCTCTTCTTATTATTATCGTTCTTCTTCTTCTTTTTATTACACTGTGTACCCCCTTGTGTACTCTGATCCCCCGATTTTTTTCTCTGATTCTCTTCTCTCTCTCACTATCTCGTCTCATCAACGATTTCACGTCCCACTTGTCATCAGTATTTAGTGGATGTCAAAAAAAGAAAATTGTTTTTGTTTCCAAACATTTTTTTTCAAAACTTATTTTTTGCCATAACTTTCTTCATGAATGACTGGTCATATTTGTTTTTTGAAATTCGAATTTCACTCGTTTCTAGCTTCACAATGAATATAAACACGACTAGGCTCCGCCCACTTTGGTGTCAAAGACACACCGAGTCTCGTCTCTCTGCACTCTAGCCTCTCTTTTCTTCCAACCACAGTAACTTTTTTAGTTTTAGCTCAAATTTTATGAAAATAACAGTGTTCGATTTAACTTGTTTATCGCTTCAAAATGAGTAGAAATATGCCTATATTCGATAGAAATCGAATTTTTCGAAAAATTTTGGGTCCCACCACGACAATGTGAAGAATCAAATATTACCAAACGTAGTCGTGTATAGGCTCATTTTGAAGCTGTGAACATAACAAATAAAATGATTAATTTAAAGCAAACATTAACTGAAAACTAAGAAAGTTGCGGTCGTTTAAAAGGCTAGAGTGCAGAGAAACGAGACACCCTGCGTCTCTGATCCAAAGTGGGCGGAGCCTAGTCGTGTTTATACTCATTTTGAAGCTGAAAACGCGGGAAATTCGAAGTTTTTAGTTTCCTGCAGAAATTCGGAAAACTAAGCGAGTTATGCCCGCATTTTCCCCATTTTTCCTCTGTTTTCTTCAATTTTTCTCAACTTTTCCAAGATTTTGAACCCCCTAAATCCCAGCATCTTCCAGAAAATGCCGAAATTTTTCGGCGTCGAATGGGTGGACATCTTCTCATCGATTGAACGAAAGAAAACGTATTTTGGCGTCGTCTACCACTTTGTTCTCACCTATCCACTTGGATTGTTTGTCACTATTTTACCATTTTTCTTGGTGAGTTTTTGGAAGTTTTACAAGTTAAGTTAAAATTTAATTGAGCTCATGGAGAGCTTCAAAATGAGTATAAACAAGCTCAGGTTCGGCGAAGTTTGAATTTTTCGTTATTTTTTGGAATTTTTGAGCTCTGGCGGTCGCATTTTTTATGTTTGAATTTTGAAAACTAAAAATTTCGCTCTAGCTTAATTTTGAATTTTGACCTATCAACCGCGACGCGACCGCAACGCTCTTGCCAAAGTTCGAAATTGAGAAAAACTAGTCGTGTTTAGGCTCATTTAAAAGCTGAAATCGTAATAAATTGGAATAACTAGGTTTTGTCCGGAAATTTCGAAAAATTACCGAGTTATGACTGATAGAAAATTCCATAGAAAATTCCAAAATTTGGAATTATCTCACTTGCTGCCTAACTCTCTAATTTTTGAACTTTTTGAGATGAAAGTTAAAATTTTGAACTCAGCACGTCGAAAGCTTCAAAATGAGCCTAAACACGGCTAATCTAACCTCATTTTGAATTTTCGCCTAAAAACCGCGACGCGACCACAATACTCTGGTCAAAATTCGAAATTGAGGAAAACTAGTCGTGTTTGGGCTTGTTTCAAAGCTCTTGGCGCAATAAATTCAAATTTTAAAGGCTAAAGCCTGTCAGAACAATACTGATTGAGCTACGGTAGAATTAGAATTCAAGAAGTTTTGAAATTTGTTTAGCTCTTCACCTTCCAATGGCACATTCTGGCGATCTACGCGTGTTGGTACCTCTACGACATCAATTCTCCGAAACGAGGTGGATATGCAAGTGAATGGGTTCGAAAGTAATTCAGAAATTCAGAAATTCAGAAATTCAGAAATTCAGAAATTCAGAAATTCAGAAATTTAAGTTTTCAAAATTTTCAAATTTTCCAAATTGTTCCAGATGGCGTGTCAACGACTGGTTCGCCCAGTACTTCCCCATTAAACTTCATAAAACTGCCGAATTATCACCGGACCATAACTATCTGATCGGCTGTCATCCCCATGGAATTATCGCAATGGCTGCATGGGCGAATTTCGCAACAAATGGAACTGGAATCTATGAAAAGTTCCCATCGATTCGATGGAATTTATGCACACTGGCGTTAAATTTCAAGGTGATCAATGTTTTTAGTATAAAAAGAGCTTCAAACTGAGTATAAACACGACTAGAATCCTTTAACCTTGAGGATTGAGGCCAGAGACGCAGTGTGTCTCGTTTCTCTGCACTCTAGCTTCTCAAAAGCTACCGTAACCTTCTTAGTTTTTGCACAGACTCTATGAAAATAAAGGCATTCGATTTGTCTTGTTGAGTGCTTCAAAATGAGTATAAACACGACTAGGCTCCGCTCATTTTGGTTTTTCGACTTTAAAGGCGCATAGGGGTGCAGAAATTCTGAAAATTTCAAAGTTCACCAAACCTAGTCATGTTTAGGCTCATTTTGAAACTGAAATCTTGAAAATCTCGAAAATATTAAATTCAATCCAAAAAATTCGAAAATTCGAAAGATCCCGGATGACTACAAATCCCGGATGTGTTAAAACTCCGAAATTTTCGAAATTCGTCATAAATCGATACTTTTCAGGATTTTTCGGTTGAAACATTGATTTTCGAATTTGTCGCGATTAGAGCTTCAAAATGAGCCAAAACATGACTAGGTTGGGTCTATTATGAAATGGGACCTAACCGTGACGCGACCGCACCGCACCGGTCAAAATTCAAAATTTACCAAAACTAGTGATGTTTGGGTTCATTTGAAAGCTCTTCATAATCCAAATTCAATGCTTTTATTTTTGAAGCGTTTGAGCAAAAACAAAGCAAGGTACGGTAGTTTGAAAGGCTAGAGTGCAGAGAAATGATACACACTGACCCAAAGTCTCTGACCCAAAGAAAGCGGAGTCTAGTCGTATATGGGCTCATTTTGAAGTTCTTAACGAGCTGCATTCATATTTCAAATTTTCAACTTATTCCAGATGGCGATTCGTCGTGAACTCCTCCTGCTGACTGGCCTAATCGACTGCTCTCGGGAATCGATTGAATACGTTTTGGATAAATCTGGAGACAAGGGGCGGGCCGTGGTTTTGGTGATTGGAGGAGCTGAAGAGGCATTGGATGCACATCCTGGATATCATGTTTTGACGCTGGCATCGAGAAAAGGTTTTGTAAGAGAGGCATTGCTCACTGGAGCACATTTGGTGCCAGTTTATTCGTTTGGAGAGAATGATGTCTTTGAACAGGTAGGTTTTTAGATAAATTGAGTACAAAATATGAATTCAGCGCGCGGAGAGCTTCAAAACGAGTATAAACATGCCTAGACTCCGCCCACTTTGGCGGTTAGAGACGCAGTGCGTCTCGCTTCTCTGCACTCTTGCCATTTTTGAAATTACCGTAACTTGCTTAGCTTTTGTGCAATTTTGATGAATCGATTTGGATAATAGAGAGCTTCAAAATGAACCTAAACATGACTAGGCTAGCTCAATTTTGAATTTTGCCCTACCAACCGCGACGCGACCGCAACGCGCAGGTCAAAACTTGAAATTGAGAGAAAATAGTTGTGTTTAGGCTCATTTTAAAGCACTAAACGTGACAAACTCAGGAAATTAATTTTCATCCGGTTTACACAAATTCTTATCAAGGTATGACCCTTTTTATAGTTTGGTCCAAAAAAATAACGAAAAATTTAAAGTTCACCTATTCTAGCCATGTTTGGGCTCATTTTGAAGCTCTCAGTAAACTTAATTCGAATAATTGAGATTTTTTTTTCAAAAACCTATTTTCAGATAGACAATCCGATTGGCTCGAAACTTCGAAATTTCCAAAATTGGTCGAAACGCATATTCGGAATCTCCTATCCAATTTTCCATGGACGTGGATTCCTTCAGATGACTTTTGGCTATCTACCATTCCGTAAACCAATCGATACAGTAATCGGAGCACCGATTACTGTAGAAAAGGTGGAAAATCCGACGAAGGAGCAAATTGATGAGCTTCACTCGATTTATTGTCAAAAATTGACGGAATTATTTGAAGAGCATAAAGGACGATTTGGAGTTGAAAAGGATGTTAAATTGGTGCTGAAATAGATTAACTTGGTTTTTGAGAAAATTTGAAATTTTTTTGCAAAAAATTTTTTCCAACTTTCTTGTACTTTTATTGCCATAATTTTTTTTGACGAATGTTTTTTTTTATGTATTTGACTTTATATTTAAACTTAGCGCGTTGAGAGCTTCAAAATGAGTAAAAACAAGGCTAGACTCCGCCCACTTTAACGGCTAGAGACGCAGTGTGTCTGGCTTCTCTGGCGCTCTAGCCTTCTTTTCTTCAAACTATCGTAACTTGCTCAGTTTTTGCTCAAATTTTGAGAAAATGAAAGCATTCAATTTGCCTGGTTTAGAGCTTCAAAATGAGTATAATCATGACCTACTTTCATTGAATTCCAATTTTCGGACCCCGTATGCGCCTTTAAAGTCAAAAAATCAAAGTGGGCGGAGTCTAGCCGTGTTTATACTCATTTTGAAGCTCTAAACGCTGCAAATTTAAGTTTTCACTTTTCAAATCTCTACAATTAAAAAATAGGGCCGGAAGTCCTGTTCGAAAAGTTGGAATACTACTTTTTCAAAAGTATGCAAACGCCGAAAGTATTGGAAAATTAAAATCTTGACATTTTTAACTACCAGAATGATTACGGTTATTCCAAAAATTAATTTTTGAAAAAAAAATGTTTGAAACCAAAAACAATTTTCTTTTTTTTGACATCCACTAAATACTGATGACAAGTGGGACGTGAAATCGTTGATGAGACGAGATAGTGAGAGAGAGAGAGAGAAGAGAATTAGAGAAAGGAAGGAACCTTGGGAGGATCAGAGTACACAAGGGGGTACACAGTGTAATAAAAAGAAGAAGAAGGAGAATGTATACTACAAACTACAAAATTACACTTTTCGATCTACACATTTTTTCTTTCTTGTAGCCTAGCCATTGATAGGTCCGAGAACCTTTATATCTACCGTAACTCGATCAGTTTTGTTCCAAAAAATTTGAAAATTAAAATTTCAAAATTGTCGCGTTCAGAGCTTCAAAATGATTATAAACACGACTAGGCTCCGCCCATTTTGATTTTTCGACTTTAAAGGCGCATAGGAATCCGAAATTGTGAAAATAGTTCAACCCAGACGTGTGGGTACTCGTTTTGAAGCTCTTGTCATGAAAATTAAGAAAATGAAGTTTTCATTCAAGATGGAAGGCAATGAACAAAGTTAGGACTGTTTTTCTGTATTTTTGAAAAAAAACCTGGATTTTAAAAACCTACAGTAGTTCGATCAGTTTTGTTTTATGGAAAGTTGATTTTTGAAATTTTTACATTTTTATCTTTAAAACTCGATGTATTTATAATTATCGTTTCGCTCACAATTGGCTTATTGTAAAATTCCAATCTTTTTTGAGTTTTTTTAAAATGAATTTCAGCATTTAAAAAATTTTTTTATTAATGTTTAAAAATTAAAAAAGGGACAATAATTCAATTTAAAAAAATGTGAAAATATTTTCTCAAAATTTCATACTTATTTCCAAAAATATATTTTCTATTTCAAAACCAAATTGACATCCTTAGAAATTCCAAATCGTTGTTTATGCTCTTCAAATAGTTCCACCAGTTTCTCAACATATTGCTCATGCAATTTTTCAATTTGCTCCTTCGTCGGATTTTCCGTTTTTTCTACAGTAATCGGCGCACCGATTACTGTATTAATGGGTCGTCGAAACGGTAGAAAACCAAAGGTATACTGTAGAAATCCACGTCCTTTTACCATTGGAAGTGCAGTCCCCATTGATTTACGCAGTTTCTCTTGCCATTTTCGGAGGGTCGAGCCCGGTGGGTTGGCGGCCTGGAAATTTTCAGTGTTTTGAGTTTTTGACTGAAAAAATCTGAAAATTTCAGAAAATTTTTGAAAGATAAAAATTTGCCTTGATTAGAGCTTCAAAATGAGTATAAACACGGCTAGATTCTGTTCAATTTGAATTTTTCGTAGTTTTTTTTGGACCAAGCTGTAAAAGGGGTCTTAACTTGGTCAGTATTCAGACAAACTAAGCGAAACATTTTTTATTGAATTTGCCGCATTTCGAGCTTCAAAATGAGCCTAAACACGACTAGGTTTATTAATTTGTGAAAAATGACCTACGCGATGCTGTCTCGTTATGGCTGGTGTATTGTCTAAAGTCACCATACACCTACACCCAGCTGATAGGGGGGTTTACAAGTGACACATCTGCGGATCTCGACTCGTGTTCTCTTGTCGGCGGCGCGGCTCTTTTGAGACCCGAAAACGCAACACGGCTCTATTCAATGGGTCGGGTACGGCAACTTTTTATTGCACATTAAGCAAATTTGTGTACGGGGTCACGGCTAGGTTAAAACGCGGTCAAAAGGGATGTATAAAAAATGCGTATGATGGGTTTC
>NC_013490.2:2792138-2883429 GCF_000004555.2 Caenorhabditis briggsae
CGCGTCGCGGTTGGTATATGGTCAAAATTCAAAATTGAGCTAGCCTGGTTGTGTTTAGGCTCATTTTGAAGCTCAAAATGCGGCAAATTGAAATAAATAGTTGTCAAACTTTTTGGAGCAAATCTGATCGAGTTAATGTAGATATAAAAATCTATTTTTCAGTTTCCCCAAAACCCTTACCTGTTCAAAGACATCATTCTCTCCAAACGAGTAAACTGGAACCAAATGTGCTCCAGTGAGCAATGCCTCTCTTACGAAACCCTTTCTGCTCATCAAAGTGAGCTCATGTTTTCCAGGATGAGCATCTAGGGACTCGGCGGCTCCGCCCACAACCAAAACTAGTGCTCTTCCCTGGTTTTTTGAACTCAAAATGTATTCCATTGACTCTTTAGAGCAATCGATACATCCAAAAAGCAACAGAATTTCTCTTCGAATCGGAATTTTGAAGTTTAGACCCAATGTGCATAGATTGAAGGTGATTCCAGGGTACTGTAATTAAAAAATTTGGATTACTGTAGCTCGGATAATTTCAAAAATAAAATTTTCAAAATCGCCATAAGATTTGGGAAGTTTTGATACCCATATTGGTAGGAATCCTTAAAATTCGATTTTTCGGGATACTGTAGTTTCGGAAGTACGCAAACACCGAATTCCTCTAAAATATAGCTAGGAATCCCGGCAAAACAGTTTCTAGACTAGAATTTGATGAGAAGTTCAAATTTTGCATCAAAAACCCTCTTAGATTTCGAATTTGAGTGGAAAATGGAATTTTGTCGTCAAATCTGACGTTTTGTACGCAAACACTTCTAACACTTTTTAGGTCACTTCAAAGGGATTTTTCTGAACTTTCACATTAAAACACCAGATTTGTCATGAAATTTCCGACTTTTTGATACCCATCTCGACGGGATTCCAAAAAGTTTGAGTTTCCGGGTTACTGTAATTTCGAAAGTACGCAAACACCGAATTTCTTCAAAATGGAGCTAGGAATTCTACCAAAAACGTTTCTAGGGTAGAATTCGGTGAGAATTTCAAGCTTCCTGTTAAAAACTATCTGGAATTCCGCGTTTTCGGTTAAAAAAACGGAATTTGTCGTCAAATCTGACGTTTTGTACGCAAACACCAAATTTGTTCAAAATGGAGCTAGAAACTCCAGGAAAAACGTTTCTAGGCTAGAATGTGATGAGAAATTTGAATTTCGTGTCAAAACTTACCATATCCATAATTCCTGACCCATTGGATGCAAAATTGACCCATCCGCCCATTGAAATGATACCATGTGGATGATAACCCAATATATAATTCTTCTTTGAGTCCAATGCGGCGGTTTTGTGAACTTTTGCTGGAAAATATCCACCGTACCACCGGTTGATTCTCCATTTTCGAATGAATTCGAATCCATAGCCCCCTTTTGATGGCGTATTTCTATCGTAATATGCCCATGCGGCATAAAGTAGAATGAGCAATGACCAGTGAAATGGGAAGAGCTAAAAATTGCATTTTTGGAGAAAAATTGAGGAAAATAATTTTTTTTTGCAAAATTTTGAATTCTAGTTTTTACTGAAATTGTCGAATCTAGGGTAGTTTTTGATACCAAATTCGAATTCCTCATCGGATTCTAGCTTAGAAACTTTTTTCTTGGAGTTCCTAGCTCCATTTTGAAGAAATTCGGTGTTTGCGTACTTTCGAAACTACAGTAACCCAAAAATCATTCTTGAAGGAATCCTATCGGAATGGGTATCAAAATGACGGAAATTCCGAAGCAAATCAAATTAATTAATTTTCAATATCAAAAAATGCCCCAGAAAGGACTAAAGTAGTGTTTGCGTACAAAACGTCAAATATGACGACAAATATGATTTTTCACTGAAACTACGAATCTGAGGTAGTATTTGACACACAATTCGAATGTCTCATCAAATTCTAGTCTGCAAAAGTTTTTCCTAGAGTTTCTAGCTCTATTCTTCGGAAATCCGGTGTTTGCGTACTTTTAAAACTACAGTAACCCGAATATTCTAATTTGAAGGAATCCTATCGATATGGGTACCAAAATTTCAGAAATTTTATGAGAAACTCAAAAATGTATGTTAAATGTCGTGAAAATTCCAGGATTTCGAAATATGGTCAAAACGTTTTTATATAGTCAGGATGTTTATATCTACAGTAACTCAATCAGTTTTGCTCCTAAAATTTTGAAAGTTACATTTTGGAATTTTCCACGCTGAGAGCTTCAAAACGAGTGAAATCATGACCTGCTTTCATTGAGTTTCAATTTTGGGACCCCCTATGCGTCTTTAAAGTCGTAAAATCAAAATGGGCGGAGCCTAGTCATGTCTATACTCATTTTGAAGCTCTAAACGCGGTCAATTTGAATTTCCAATTTTCAAAGTCCTACCATGAAAAATGGGACCGTCAGGAGCATATTTCCAATTGGATAGCAATAGATGGCATGGACCACCATGCCCAAATATGTCTTTTTTCGTTCCAACGACGAAAATGGGTCAATCCAATCGATTCCTAAAAATTTTGGCATTCTGAAAACCAAAAAAAATTAGGAACTTATTTTTAAAATTTATAAATAAATTTAAAAAAAAAGAAAATTGGAAAAAATTTTTTTTTTGAGAGTTCTAAAATGGAGGAAAAAGACTAAAAATCATGATAACTGATAAGAAATTTGTTGTTAAATCTCTAAAATTTAATGACAATTAGAAGAATTATCAGTTGATTTATCACCAAACTAGACAAAAATTGAAAAAAAAATTTAAAAAGTTTCAGATTTTTTCAAATTTTCAGCTTTCAAAAAAATTTTTAGACTAGAAATTGCTGAAAGACTAGGAAAACAAAAAAGATGGAAAGATAAAAATTCTAGAAGAGACGCAGAGAAAACCAAGAAAAGAGAGAACAGTGATCCTTTAAGTCAGACACTGGAGAGATAAGAAGATAAGAATCGGTGTAATATCATCAAAAGTGCGGACGGGAAATGTGTGTAGTCTATAGTGTAGTGTCTGATAGAATTTTTTAAAAAATTTTGGCGCTAAATTTGAAAAAAATCATTTTTTGAATTGTTTTGAAAACATATTTTTCATATTTTTTTCACATTTTTATGCATTTTATTATGAATAAAACTTTAAAAAAAAACATCAAAATTATTTTTTTAAAATTTTGGCCCAAGTGGAGTCGAACCCTGGTGTTGAGATCGCTAGTCGGCCCTGTTAGCCACTAGGCCATATTTGAAATTTTCCATTTCCCACGGAAACTTTGAGTCTGAAGTAGTTTTCGATGCGAAATTCGAATTTCTCATCATATTCTAGCCATTCCTAGAGTTCCTAGCTCCATTCTTCGGAAATTCGGTGTTTGCGTACTTTTGGAACTACAGTAGCCCGAAAAAAAGAATTTCACGGAATCCTATTGCTATGGGTATCAAAATGTCAGAAATTTCATATAAAATCCAGTTATTATGTTTTGAAAATCAAAAAATTGCGCTAGGCGTGGTGTTTGCGTACCAAACATTAGATTTGACGACAAATTCCGTTTTTCACTGAAAATTCTAAATCTGACACAGTTTTTGACACGAAATTCAAACTTCTCATCAAATTCCAGCTCAGAAATTTTCGTCTTGGAGTTCCTAGCTCCATTTTGAAGAAATTCGGTGTTTGCGTACTTTTGGAACTACAGTAACCCGAAAATTCAAATTTCACGGAATCCTATTGCTATAGGTATCAAAATGTCAAAAATTTCATATAAAATCCAGTTATTATGTTTTGAAAATCAAAAAATTGCGCTAGGCGTGGTGTTTGCGTACCAAACATTAGATTTGACGACAAATTCCGCTTTTCACTGAAAATTCTAAATCTGAGACAGTTTTTGACACGAAATTCAAACTTCTCATCAAATTCCAGCTCAGAAATTTTCGTCTTGGAGTTCCTAGCTCCATTTTGAAGAAATTCGGTGTTTGCGTACTTTTGGAACTACAGTAACCCGAAAATTCAAATTTCACGGAATCCTATTGCTATAGGTATCAAAATGTCAAAAATTTCATATAAAATCCAGTTATTATGTTTTGAAAATCAAAAAATTGCGCTAGGCGTGGTGTTTGCGTACCAAACATTAGATTTGACGACAAATTCCGCTTTTCACTGAAAATTCTAAATCTGAGACAGTTTTTGACACGAAATTCAAATTTCTCATCAAATTCTAGTCTAGAAATTTTTTGCTGTGGTTCTAGCTCCATTTTGAAGAAATTCGGTGTTTGCGTACCTTTGAAACTACAGTAGCCCGAAAAAACGAATTTCACGGAATCCTATTGCTATAGGTATCAAAATGTCAAAAATTTCATATAAAATCCAGTTATTATGTTTTGAAAATCAAAAAAATTGCGCTAGGCGTGGTGTTTGCGTACCAAACATTAGATTTGACGACAAATTCCGCTTTTCACTGAAAATTCTAAATCTGAGACAGTTTTTGACACGAAATTCAAATTTCTCATCAAATTCTAGTCTAGAAATTTTTTGCTGTGGTTCTAGCTCCATTTTGAAGAAATTCGGTGTTTGCGTACCTTTGAAACTACAGTAGCCCGAAAAAACGAATTTCACGGAATCCTATTGCTATAGGTATCAAAATGTCAAAAATTTCATATAAAATCCAGTTATTATGTTTTGAAAATCAACAAATTGCGCTAGGCGTGGTGTTTGCGTACCAAACATTAGATTTGACGACAAATTCCGCTTTTCACTGAAAATTCTAAATCTGAGACAGTTTTTGACACAAAATTCAAATTTCTCATCAAATTCTAGTCTAGAAATTTTTTGCTGTGGTTCTAGCTCCATTTTGAAGAAATTCGGTGTTTGCGTACCTTTGAAATACAGTAGCCCGAAAAAACGAATTTCACGGAATCCTATTGCTATAGGTATCAAAATGTCAAAAATTTCATATAAAATCCAGTTATTATGTTTTGAAAATCAAAAAATTGCGCTAGGCGTGGTGTTTGCGTACCAAACATTAGATTTGACGACAAATTCCGCTTTTCACTGAAAATTCTAAATCTGAGACAGTTTTTGACACGAAATTCAAATTTCTCATCAAATTCTAGTCTAGAAATTTTTTGCTGTGGTTCTAGCTCCATTTTGAAGAAATTCGGTGTTTGCGTACCTTTGAAACTACAGTAACCCGAAAATTCCAATTTAAAGGAATCCTATAGATATGGGTATCAAAATGTCGCAAATTTTATGGGAAGTCCGGAAATTTTAATTATCATTTATTGAAATCAAAAAAATAAAAATAAGAATCTCAAAATTCCAATTTGTGCTCTTTTTCGTCGATTTCCTCGAACAACGGGACCATTTCTCCATCCACCATCAATGTGTGATTACTGTATCTAGAAAATATTCAGAAATTCTTTTTAAAAAATCTTTCTTACTCCTTATCACTGGTGACAATTGCCGATGGAATTTTCATATTGGGATCCAATTCGAAATTTCGGATGGTCCCGGATTCGGTGAAATTGGTCTGAAACGAGTTTCAGGCTAAAAATTTGAATTCGCCACGTTGAGAGCTTCAAAACGAGCCCAAACACAACTGGAATCCTTCAGAATTGAGGCCAGAGACGCAGTGTGTCTCGTTTCTCTGCACTCTAGCTGTTTAAAACTACCGTAACTTTTTTAGTTGTTGCTGTATTTCAAGGAAAAAATGAGCAATCAATTTGTCTCGCGAAGCGCTTCAAAATGAGTATAAGGACTAGGCTCCGCCCATTTTGATTTTTTGACTTTAAAGGCGCATAGGGGTCCGAAATTTTCAAAGTCGGCGGAACCTAGTCGTGTTTATACTCATTTTAAAGCTCGCGCAATGAAAAATCAAACTATTAAACTTTCCTTGTGTTTGAAGCAAAATTGACTGAGTTACGGTGCTTTTAAAGGATTTGGGCGATTACTGTAGGGAGGGAATTTTCCTAAATGGGCGGAGCCTAGGCTTGCTTATACTCATTTTGAAGCCCTGGACATGAGAAATTTGAATTGTAAAGTTTCAAACTCTAAAACTCTAAATCCAAGAAGTTACAGTAATCTTACCGTACACTCCACCACACGTCCATTCGCCCAGAGTTCCATCGTCGACTTATATGAAAAAAAGATTTCCAGGGTCAAATTTTCTGTAATTTTCCGATTTTGGACTGACCTAACACGACTCGAATATCTACGCCCACGATTTTTGGTTTCCACGTGGCGAAATGATTACTGTACCATTTCGCATACTCCGAGAAGCGTTTTCCATTGACATACAGTATACATTCATGTATGGTAGCCGTACTGATTACAGTAATCAAACAATCAGCACTTTTTATCTGAAAATTTTAAAAATTCCTTTGAAATTAAAAAAAAAATACCTGGAAATGGTCTTTTCCAGACTTTCCAGAATACGAGGAGCGATGGAGGACCACCTGAAAACTGACTGTAACTCTTCAAATATTGATTGAAATTTGAAAATTTGAATTTTACTAGGTTTGCCTTGTTCAGAGCTTCAAAATGAGCATAAACAAGGCATGGTTTGGAAATTTTCGAATTTTGGGAAAAAATCTATAATCTACCGTATCTCGCTCAGTTTTACTCCAAACAAAACGAAAAGTTGATTTTTGAACTTTGTACGTTTTTAGCTTCAAAATGAGTACCCACAAGCATAGGTTGGATGAATTTCGAAATTTCAGACCCTTATGCGCCTTTAAAGTCGAAAAAAGTCTAAAAATCAAATTGGGCGGAGCCTAGTCATATTTATACTCATTTTGAAGCGTTTGATGAGACAAATCGATTGCAACTATTTTTAACAGAATCGGGCTCAAACTAAGAAAGTTACGGTAGTTTAAAGAAGGCTAGAGTGCAGAGAAGCGAGACACACTGCGTCTCTGACCTCAATTCTCATGGATTCAAGTCATGTTTATACTCATTTTGAAGCTCTCGACGCGCCAAACTCAAATTTCAAAAAATTTATCAGTTTAGAATTCTCAGAAAAAAGTTATAAGTCTTTAAAGGTTTTACCTTCCCATCCACATGGATTACTGTAGCCCCAACACCGACCAAATGCACGAATTTGATTTCATGAAGATTTTGAGCAATGGGAAGGTGCCACGTGGCACACAGGGAATGCGGAAAGTCTTCCATTTTTTATGCTGAGCAATAGAGCTGAGCAATGGGGGAAGGGGGGAAGAAAAAGAGAATTAGAGAAAAAGAAAAAGGGAAATCTCTATGGAAACTGATAAGAAATATTGAAAAAGCAGGAAAACGGAGCAAACAAAAATGGTGTGAATGTGTGTAGTTTGGTTTCGGGAGGAAAAATTAATTAAGAAGAAAAACAATTAGAAAGCTTTGGTATTTTAAAAAATTGAATTTTTCCATGAGAATCCAAGATCTGAAGTAGTTTTCAATGTCAAATTCAAATTTCCTATAGAATTCTAGCTTAGAATCGTTTTTCTTGGAGTTCCTAGCTCAATTTTGTAAAAATACGGTTTTTACGTACAAAACATCAAATTTGACGACAAATCTCAATTTTCACTAAAAATTTGAGTGCTGAGTTAGTTTTCGATGCGAAATTCGAATTTCTCATCAAATTCTAGGCCAGAAATCATTTTTCACGGGTTTTTAGCTCCATTTCGAAGAAATTCGGTGTTTACGTACATAACATCAAATTTGACGACAAATTCTGTTTTTCACTGAGAATTCTAATTCCAAAGCAATTTTCGATGTAAAATTCGAAATTCGCAGAAAATTCTAGTCTAGAAAATGTTTTTCTGGAGTTCCTAGCTCCATTTTGAAGAAATTCGGTGTTTGCGTACTTTTGAAACTACAGTAACCCGAAAATTCAAATTTCTCGGAATCTCATCGATATGGGTATCAAAATTTCGGAAATTTCATGGGGAATCTTATGGAAATTGTTATTTTCGATGAAAAAAATGTTTGGAGGGTGAAAAATCGAATTTATTGATAGAAATTTTCAAAAAAAAAGATGATGATAAATCATGGGGAATGTGTGGGTCCTTGGTGTATCTACATTCAAAAAATATAAGAAAATTGGGGGATTCGGGATCAAAATTCACAGAAAAAAGGAAAACTAGAAAAGGGGGCGGGGTGAAAATTGAGCACAAAAAATGAGCCAAAAATGAGCAATTTCGGATTTTTTGGCTGAAATTTTCAGCATTTCAGAGTCAAAATGACTCAAAAATGACGAATTCGACCTTAAAAATTAGCATTTTCAGCTTTGAATACCTCAAAATTGTGCTTTTTGGTGTCCAAATTGCTCAGCTAAAAATGGCTTAAAATTGATGAAAAATGGCTCAAAAACAGCGAAAAATCGATTTTATTTATTTTCTGAAATGAATCGATACAGTCTCTCCGTGCTTATTGGCTACCGTAGTCTTCGAACCGTCGGACGAGTGAAGGGTGACGATTGGAATGTGATTCTTCTTGTTCTTCGTTCCATTTGGGAACATATTCTTGGCGTCGGCGATGAGCAATGAGCCGATGTTGGCTATTGGCTGGAAATTTGGAATTAAAAAAAAATTGTTTCCAATTTTTGAAATTTTCAGAATTTCCCACTCTCAATATGTTATTTTTAATTCCAAATTCGAATTCCTTGTCAAATTCTGCTTCAGAAACTTTTTACTTTGGGTTCCTAGCTCTATTTTGAAGAAATTCGGTGTTTGCGTACTTTCGAAACTACAGTAACCCGAAAAAACGAATTTCAAGGAATCCCATTGATATGTGTATCAAAATGTCGCAAAATTCAGGAAAAAAATCTACTTCAAATGCTTTAAAAATCGAAAAATGCTCAAAAATAGCCTAAAGATGGTGTATGCGTACAAAACGTCAGATTTGACGACAACTTCCGTTTTTCAGGAAAATTTGAAATCTGAGGTAGTTTTCGAGGCGAAATTCGAATTTCTCATCAAATTTTAGTCTAGAATCGTTTTTCCTGGGATTCCTAGCTTCATTTTGAAGAAATTCGGTGTTTGCGTACTTTCAAAACTACAGTAACCCGAAAATTCAAATTTAAAAGAGCCCTATCGATATGGGTATCAAAATGTCGTAAATTTCATAGCGAATCTCATTAAAATTGCATTTTTCCGCTAAAAAAAGTGGTAGCTTATTTTTTATCGATTTTTAGACAACAAAAACCGACGAAAAAAAAATCGATTTTCAGTCAATTTTTCATTGATTTATCGATTTTTTAGTACTCATACTTTGATGTCTCCCGTCGTGTACATCGGCACACCATTCCGATCGGCAATCGCAATTCCAGACGCTCCAGTGTTGGAAATTCTGAAAAATCGATAGTTTATCTATTTTTTGGCTGAAAATTTGAGAATTTTCAGCCAAAAATCAATAATAATCGCGTACGCCGTCGCCACATTGTTCACCAGCTTTGCCTCCATGTTTTCGAGAATTTTCGGGATTTTTTTTGCGCTGAAAATATCGATTTTCAGCTGATTTTTTTAGATTAAAAAATCGATAATTTTTTCTGATTTTCATGTGATTTTTATGTTGAAAATCGATTTTTTTCAAAGTCAAAAATATATGGAAAAAATGGCTCAAAAACCACCACCAAGAGAAGAACACCTCCAAAAAATTCAAGAAAAAAACCCGGGAAAATCCAAAAATTTGAAATTTTCAGAACTCAAAAAATTTAAATAAATAAACTTAATTACAGCTGAAAAAGAGAATAATCCAGAAAAAAAATCACATTTTTCGTTTTTCTGGAAAAAATTCTTTGGCTGAAAATTGCGATTTTTTTAAGCGGAAAATTTGAATTTTCGCGAGTTTTTTACTCAAAAATCGAATTTTAGAGTGAAAATTTAAGCTTTTCAACCTGAAATATCCAGAAATTCGCATTTTTAGCCAAAATTCGGAATTTTTTATATCAAAATGTTGCGATTTTTGCCAAAAGTTGCACATTTTCAGCCAAAAAACTCTCAAAAACTCGGAGATTTTAAGATTTTCAGCTCAAAAATTAGAATTTAAAGCCAAAATTTGAGATTTTCAGCTCGAAAAAGAGATTCTTAGATCCAAAAATCGGAAATTTTTGCTCAAATTTTCAGATTTTAAGACAAAAAATACAATTTTTTTGCATAAAATCGTCAGTTTTCGGACAAATTTCATCATTTTTCAGGGTCGAAATTACTGGGAAAATCCCATTTTCAGCCAAAATTCAAATTTTTGAGAAATTTAGAGCCAAAAATCTGCAATTTTATCTCAAAATTTGAGGTTTTCAGCTTCAAAATTGCTCATGTTTAGCCAAATTTGACCATTTTTGGGATCAAAATTAGTCAAAAATCGCATTTTCAGGCTCAAAACCGCTCATTTTCAGCCATTTTCAGCCAAATTTTTTTCTCCAGAAAAATGGGGGCGGGGCACATATAAAACTCGTATAATCGGGGTGGAGGGGACAGCACACAACAAAAAGGAAAAAATTACCAAAAAAACCAGAAAACACAAAAAGAATTGAGCGAAATTTTCGATAGAGAGAAGAGAGATATGACATGAATTCGATTTACACAGAAAAATCGCGCGCAAAAAAATCGATAATCGATTTTTTCGGCAATTTGGAGGAATAAATATATGGGATATGTCTTAGAGAAAAATCTACGAAAAAAATCAAAAAAAGTGATTTTTTTCTGGAAAAATCAATAATTTATATATTGGTATTCGAGTGCCAAAAGGGGGCGGGGCGACTAGAAGACAGATAGAGAGTGCAGAATTTGAGGAGACGCAGAGAAATTGGAATCCAAAATCATTTTCCGTGATGATGAGACGAGTCTGAAAATGAGAAATTGAGGAGTTCTTTGACAGAAAATTGGTCTTTTTCAGTAAAAATCTGACATTTCCAACTTTTTTCAAGATTTATTACAATTTCCATGAGATTCGCCTTGAAATTTCCGACATTTTGATACCCATATCGATGGGATTCCTTCAAATTCGAAATTTCGGGTTACTGTAGTTTCAAAATAACGCAAACACCGAATTTCCTCAAAATTGAGCTGGGAACCTCGGAAAATATGTTTTCAGGATGGAATTTGATGAGGAATTCGAATTTGGCATCAAAAACTACCCAAGATACCTAATTTCTAGTGAAACGGGGAACTCGTCGTAAAGTTCGATGTTTTGTACGCAAACACCACGCCTAGCGCAATTTTTCGATTTTCAAACCTTAATAACTCGATTTCATATGAAATTTCTGACATTTTGATACCCATATTGGTAGGATTCCTTGAAATTCGATTTTTCGGGTTACTGTAGTTTCAAAAGTACGCAAACACCGAATCCCTTCAAAATGAAGCTAGGAATCCCAGGAAAAACCATTCTAGACTAGAATTTGATGAGAAATTCGAATTTCGCCTCGAAAACTACCCCAGATTTCAGATTTTCATGAAAAACGGAAGTTGTCGTCAAATCAAGAACCCCACGAATAATGTCTTAATGTTTGAATTTAATGAGGAATTCGAATTCGGCATCAAAAACTACCCAAGATTCCTAATTTCTAGTCAAACGGAGAATTCGTCGTAAAGTTCGATGTTTTGTACGCAATTTCTGAATATCGCTATTTGAGGGCATTCTAGACCGTTTTTCAGCTGTTTTTGGTCATTTTTCAGCTATCTAAGTCAATTTTCGGGCATTTTAAAGCCAATTTCCAGTCATTTTCAGCGATTTTCAGCCAAAACTTCAGCCACTCACCTGGCCTCTTGATCAATGGCTTGCGTGCTCCGATCGGTGGAATCGCTCCCAACAGTGGCATCTCAGGTGGTGGACTTCTACCACCGTTCGATCCTCCAGACGAGTAGTGTCCTCCTCCACCTCCACCACTTAAATGTCCACTTCTACTGTGTCGATTGCTCAGCGGTTGGAATCCAGGAGCTCCTCCTACTGTTGCTCCGCCCATCGATAGAAAACTCGAATCCGATGATCCTGGCATATATTGATTGGTGAGGGAGTATTGATCGACGTATTGTGGATATTGACGTCCTCCTGTACTTCTCGAACGTCTTCTGTGCACGACGCCTTCCTTCTTGGTGGCTGCGGATTTCGATGACGTCGATTTCTCTTGGTCAGACGGGGATTCGGCTGAAAATTCAGCGAAATTTCGGGTTTAGGGCCAAATTTAGCTTTGAAATTGCTATGGCTTTGAAATTGCTTGAATTAGCCTAAAAACCACCCAAAACAACCTAAATGGTTAAAGACCATTTCAGGCTGTTTTTAGGTCGTTTTAAGGCTATTTCAGGCCAATTTCGGTCGTTTTAAGGCGATTCAAAGCTGATTTTGAGCCAAAAACAGCCTAAAAAGCTTAAAACCAGCCTAAAAACATTCCGAAAAAGGATTGAATTGACCTAAAAACTGCATAAACTGTCATAATGCCTTCTAGGCCTACTTTTGAGGCGGCTATTCTAGGCCGTTTTTCAGTCGTTTTAAGGCCATTTCAGGCCAATTTCAGGTCGTTTTAGGACCATTCTATGTCATTTTAGCGCTATTCCAGATGATTTTGAAGCAATTTTGCGCTATTTCAGGCTATTTTAGGATCATGTTAGGCCGTTTTTCGACCATTTTAGGCTGCTTTTGGACGATTTCAGGCCATTTTCAGGTTCATTTTAGGTCGTTTCAGGCCATGTTGAGGCTATTTTAGATCGTTATTTTTGGAATACTGTATCTTGTCTATGAACAAAGTTACAGATCATAAAGTGGCTTTTCTCGCAGGGCCTGTTTTTTTTTGTTCCTTTTGCTCCGTAACTCTGTTCATAGATACGATACAGTATTCCAAATAATACCGTTTTGTAGTACTCGTGGAGCTCTATCATATCTGATTTAGTTGGTTCGAAAACATTGATTCTGAAAGAAATTATGGCAAGGCCCGCGAAGGCCCGGCAAAGGCCCGGATTACAAGTATGATTTTTAGTCGATTTGAACCGATTTTCTGCCAATTTCAGAGCCTCGCTTACCTTGAACCAAATGACTTCTCCTCGTCGAACGTCTCCGACCCATTGACATTGATCCAGATGAGTAGTAGTCGGATTCATGTGGTGCATTTCCACCGAGCTGCTGATTCGGGACATATGGCTCGGGCTCATCCCAAATCGGCTCATCCAGTGGCGACGGCGCCAGACGGTCCGTTCGAGAAATCGGACGATTCTGAGAATTCGACGAGATGTTTCCAGAGAAGACGTCACGAGATGGAGGTCCTCCTCCACTCAGAATCTGCGCGGATTTGTAGTCGTCGAGCTGCTTTTTGAGCGACATCACGTCGTGGAACGATTTCGCCTCCAGTTTCAGGTATTCTCTCTGCAAAAAAGGCTCATTTTTAGAGTTTTGGATGATTTTAGACCATTCTAAGCTCCAAATTTGACCTTGAAAATCGTCAAATTTCGTTTCAGACCATTTTCAGTCAACTTCAGAACATGACAACTCATTTTAGACATATTTTCAGCCAATTCTGGATCATTTTCAGTCGATTTCAGATTATTTCTAGTGAAGACTGGACCTTTTCAGAAGAATTTGAATCATTTTCAGTCAATTTTCAGCCATTTTCAGAGCATTTTAACCAGAAATTGCTCATTTTAGGGGTATTTTTCAGTGATTTTGCCTCACTTTTCCAGCATTGTAGCTCTAGATTCGCCATTTCCAGCCATTTTCAGAGCATTTTCACCCGAAATTGCTCATTTTAGGGGTATTTTTCAGTGATTTTGCCTCATTTTTCCAGCATTGTAGCTCTAATTGCTCATTTCAGGTATATTTTTAGGGGTTTTTAGCCATTTTTGGTCAATTTTGGACCATTTTCAGCCGATTTTAGACGATTTTCGGTCATTTTAGAGGTATTTTCGATCACTTCCAAAGCATTTTGGCTCAAAATAGCTCATTTTTGAATATTTTTAGCTCATTTTCAGTCGATTTCCAGCCATTTTCAGAGTACTTCAAGTCAATTTTGGACAATTTTCGGTCATTTTCAGCCAAATTTGCTCATTTCAGGTGTATTTTTAGTGATTTTTAGCCATTTTTAGTCAATTTCGGGCCATTTTCAGCCTGTTTTCAACCGAATATTCAGCGAATTTGAGACTGAACATGGCATATTGAATACAGATCAATTTCAAATGATTTTTATTGAATTTCAGGTCATTTTCAGCTATTTCAGCCTATTTGAAGGGTACTATAGTCGATTTTTACAATTTTTGACAAATTTCCAGCCATTTTCAGTTCATTTTAAGCCAAAATTTGAGAGATTTCAGCCTGAACCTTTTTGAACCGTTTTGGAGCGATTTCAGGGTAATTTTCAGTCAATTTTCAGACCATTTTAAGCTATTTTAGAGCCAAAAAACCACGATTTTCAGCCACTTTTCAACCAAAAACGCACCTCAATCCTCTTAACACTGGCATCTAGCTCGCGAATCTTCTCGTCCTTCTTCCTTATCACAGCGTCCGTCTCCAGAAGCTGCTTATCCTTGGCAAATGCCTCATCTCGAAGCGTCGTGAACATCTTATCATTATCAGCCGCCTTGCTCATCGTCGAATTCAGATTCTTGAGCATCTCGTTGAGCCGATCTCCGAGCTCCTTCTTCTCCCCACTGAGCTCCTCAATCTTTCTTCTCGCCTCCTGTATCTCGTTTTCAGCATTTTTCAGTTTCAGCTCGATTTCTATTGCTCCACGACTCTCCGTCTCGTTCTGGCGCTCATAGAGATTACGGTAGCGGGTGGCCTCCTTTTCAGACTGCTCTAATTTCAGTTTGAGCCTGGATAATTCCTCCTGCGTCTCCTTCTGAGCCTTTTGGAGGTTCTCATCGTCCTCCAGAACCTTCTGAAGGTCCTTCTCCTTCTCCACGTCTTCAATATCTCCACAGTCCGACCATCCAGATCCTCCGGATTCAGCGGCGTCGTTAGCGTTCTTAGAAGCCTCTAGCTCCGTTTCCAGCCTCTGTACGCTTCCTTGCAACCCTGAATTCAGCTCTCTCTCCTCCTCCAATTGCCGTTGGACCCTCTCAAAGTCCTCCTCCAGATTCTGAATCCTTCCAGCCAACGCCTTCTTCTCCGACGTCAGCTCCTGAATCTTCTGCTCATACTCGTCACCCTCCTGCTGACGTCGTTCAATCGCCTCCTGCTGTCTACCGTATGCCGTTTGTTGTAGTTCGTTGAGCTCCGCCCTCGTCGTGTCCAGTTGTCGTGCCCAGTCTTGAATCTCGTCCGACGCCTTCTGAAGACGTTCCTTGTAGTCGTTGGCTGTCTCGTTGAGCTGAGCGATCGTTGATTCTTTTTGCTCCGCAGCGTCGCGGAGCTGGTTGTAGTGGATTTCAAAGTCGCGACGTTGGTTTAGAGACGTTTGGAGCTCGTTTTGCAGGTGTTGGACTCTGAAAATTGCTCATTTTAGCTCAAAATTTGTTTTTTTTGGGGGAAATTCAGCAGCGAATTTCAGCCATTTTCCGCGCTTATCGACTCAAAATTGCTCATTTTCAGCCATTTTCAGAGCATTTCGAATCGAAATTGCTCATTTCAGGTGTATTTTAGTGATTTTCAGCCAATTTTGGATAAGTTTCAGCCGATTTTAGACGTTTTCGGTCATTTTAGAGGTATTTTTGATCATTTTCGAAGCATTTTGACTCTAACTTTGCTCATTTTTTGGTTATTTTTAGCTTATTTTCATTCAATTTTCAGTCATTTTCCGAGCATTTTGGCTCAAAAATATTCATTTTACGAGTAATTTCAGCCATTTTCAGAGGTTTTTAACTCAAAATTCGTCATTTTCAGCTATTTTTAGATGATTTTCAGTCAATTTTAGACAATTTTCAGCAGAATTCAGACAAGTTTCAGCCATTTTTAGCGTTTTGACCCACAAATTCTGATTTTCGGGGCAATTTCACAGCATTTTGGGCCTATTTCAGCCAATTTCAAAGTATTTTGGCTCAAAATTCGTCATTTTCAGAGCATTTTGAATCGAAATTGCTCATTAAAGGGCTATTTTTAGTGATTTTCAGCCATTTTCGGTCTATTTTAAGCGAATTTCAGATCATTTTAGGTCATTCGAAGTGTATTTTAGAGCTTTTTGATCATTTTCAAAGCATTTTGACTCTAAATTTGCTCATTTTTTGGTTATTTTTAGCTTATTTTCAGTCAATTTTCAGCCATTTTCTGAGCATCTTGGCTCAAAATTGCTCATTTTAGGAAGTACTTTAAAGATTTTCAGCCAATTTTGGCCCTCTTTCAGTCTATTTTGGACAATTTTCAGCCTTTTTCAGAGCATTTAAAGTCAGTTTTGAATCATTTTCAGCCAATTTGCTCATTTCAGGGGTATTTTTAGAGGTTTTCAGCCATATTTGGTCTATTTTACCGAATTTTGAATCATTTTCAGCCGATTTTAGACGATGTTATGTCATTTTAGAGGTATTTTTGATCATTTTCAAAGCATTTTGACTCTAAATTTGCTCATTTCAGGAGTATTTTTAGAGGTTTTCAGCCATTTTTTGACCAATTTCAGCCTGTTTTCAACCATTTTCAGCCCCAACTCACTGCTCTCTCAACGCCAACAGCTCTGGCTCGTGATTTGGCATCTGTTGTTGGGGTTGTTGCTGTTGTTGTTGTTGTTGTTGGACTCCATTCTGCTGAAGATTCCTAATTTCAGCTTCTTTGGCTTGAAGTTGGAGAAGAAGCTGTTTGTGTTTCGTCATCAGCTCGAAGTAGGCTCTGAAATTGGATTTTTAGACTTTTTCAGCCAAAAATTGAAATTTCGAGGGAATTTCTGGTCAAAAATCATGAAATTTCAGACAAAACGTCGATTTTCAGGTCAAAAATCGTGGAAAAAACGGTCAAATTAGACGTTTTAGGCTCATTTTCAGCCGTTCTATCACCATTTTCAGTTATTTCGGGGTCATTTTCAGCACTCTCAAGCCTAAAACTCACTGTCTCTCCATAATATCCGTCGAATCACCTCCAGAAGACAAGCTTCTGACGATAATATAGAAAACGAAGGAGGCTAGGACGAACGTCAAGTTGATATACATCAAAATCGTGCCATCCGTGACGTTTCCGACGCCCAACGAGCTTCGAATCACCTCCAGAATTCCAGAAGACGTTGGTGGCGGCGTGGGCGGAAGGAATTGGTGTCCCTGGGCGTCCTCATAGGGCTCAGCGGGGGCGGCTTCTCGTTTTTTACGTCGTTCTTCTTCCCATTTCAAGAATTCCTCCTCTTCTGGAGATGCAGGGGGTACTGTAGTTGCTTCTGGAACTTCTGGAGCGACGTCTTCTGAATGACTGTGTCCGTGGACGTCGTGCGCGTGCGCGTGGTGGGATTCTGGAGCAGCTTCTGGAGGCGTCGTGACGGCTTCTGGAGGCGTTGGTGTCTGCAATCCATCACAATTCTCTTTGTAGCAGGTGCCCTTGAAAAACAGGGGGGATATTGCTCAGAATAAAAAAAGGGAAAATCTCGATTTTCAGTCAATTTTGGACCATTTCCAGCCATTTTTTCGAGTATTTTGGCTCAAAAATCTCCATTTTCAGAGCATTTTGACTCTAAATTTGCTAATTTAGGATTGCCCAGCTTTAAAAAAAAACGACCTACCGTAAGCTCGTCCTGTCCCACTGGAAGCGATTGAGCTTCTGGAATCGTCGCTGGTGGTGGTACTACTGTAGTTGGCTCTTCTGGCTGCTGAGCAACCGTTGGGGGTACTGTAGTTGGATGCTCAGCTATCGGGGATACTGTAGTGGTAGCTGGCTGCTCGACAACTGGGGGTACTGTAGCTTCTGGCTCCTGAGCAATTGGTGGGGGTACTGTAGTTGTGGGCGGGATGTACTGAGCTATTGGCGGAGGTGGGACGGCTTCTGGAGAGATTTCTGGAGCTGGGGTTACTGTAGCGTGCTGAGCAATGGGCTCTGGAGCCTCTGCAGGCTGAGCAATGGGCTCTGTAGGCTGAACAGCGGGCTCCTCGATCTTCTGGGTTACTGCATTATCTTGAGCAATGGGCTCCTGGGTAACTGTAGCCTGCTCCTCGACTTTCTGGGTTACTGTAGATGCCTCGTTAGGCTGAGCAATCGGCTGTGAGCTCAAAATCAGCGGCTCTTCCGGGGATTTCTCTGATTTTTCCAGGGCTTTTGCCATCCTTTCCTCCTCTTCTCTGATCATTCGATCAATTTCCTGCTCCATATCGGGCAGGGCAATTTTTGGAGCATTTTGAGCATTCTGGGCGTTGCCGAGCACATTTTGGAGGTTTAGAGCTGCTTCTGGAGCTGCTTTTTCAGCCACTTCTGGAGTCAAATCTGGCATTTTCACGACTTCTGGAGCGTTTTCAGAAGGAATTTTCCGGGTTTCTGGCACTTCTTGAGCCTTCGGCGCCCCATGACTGTGCCCATGACCCCCGTGAGAGTGTCCATGACCACCATGACTGTGCCCATGACCTCCAGAATGCGCCGGCTCGGGAATTGGAAGCGGTTCTGGGGCTGGAAGACCATTTTCAGCCGCTGCCTGCGCGTTTTTAGCGTTATAATCGCGGACCAGGTCGGTTTCCGAGTGAACGAATCCAACGATTCGCTTATCACCAGTGTCTGATGGATTCTGTGATATCATCAGCATCTCCTTCTTCTCGTCGATCGCTGAGCGTAGAAATTCGGCGAATGGCAGGATGTCGATGGCGCCGACGTAGAAGAAACCCGAGGGCCCCTCGCCGTTTAGCTGAAAATGGGAATTTTGAGAGGTTTGGGTGATGAAAAGCTTGGCTGAAAATGCCTCTAGAATAGCTAGGAAATGCTAAAAAATCGGATTTTTTGGCGTATAAGTATCACTAAAAAGGGCTGAAATCGAAATTTTCAAATCAAAAAGTCGGATTTTCACTAAAAATTTAATTTTTCAGAAAATTTTGAAAATTGCCAAAAATGGATTTTCAGCTATTTTTAAACTTTTTAAAACCAAAATTTCGTGACTTTCCCAATTTTCGGGGTTGAAATGGGCTGAAATTGTCTATAAAACGACTGAAAATGCTACAAAATAGCTAAAAATGCCTGGAATCTGATATTTTTCGAGCCGAAAAGTCCATTTTTACCTAAAAATTTGAAATTTGCCGAAAATGGATTTTCAGACTTTCTAGAACGAAATTTTGTGATTTTTCAGATTTTTGGTCCTAAAAAATCTATTTTTGAGCGAATTTCAGGGCTTTTCGGGGTAAACTAAGGTCAAAATGGGCTGAAAATGACCCTAGAATGCCTCTAATATCGCAAAAAATCATATTTTTCAAATCAAAAATTTTCACTAAAAATTTAATTTTTCAGAAAATTCGAAATTTTCGAGCCAAAAAGTCAATTTTTAACTAAAAATTGAATTTTTTGAAAATATTGAAATTTACTAAAAATAGATTTTCAGTAATTTTTCAACGTTATTAGACAAAAACTTCGTGATTTCCCCAAGTTTGGGGGTTAAAATTGGCTGAAAATGCTTCTAGAATGACTGAAAATGCTCCAAAATAGCTAAAAATGCCTGTAAAGTCCAATTTCTCGAGCCAAAAAGTCAATTTTCACCAAAAATTGAGTTTTTGAAAATTGCCAAAAATGGATTTTCAGCTATTTTTAAACTTTTTTAAACCAAAATTTCGCGATTTTTCAGATTTTCAGGGTTAAAATTGGGCTGAAATTGTCTATAAAACGACTGAAAATGCTCCAAAATAGCTAAATATGCCTGAGAATCCGATATTTTCAAATCAAAAAGTCGGATTTTCACCACAAATAGAATTTTTTTAAATTTGAAATTTGCCAAAAATGGATTTTCAGCCATTTTCCAACTTTCAAGACCGAAATTTCATGATAATTCCAATTTTTTGGACTAAAATGGGCTGAAAATGCCTTTAGAATGGCTGAAAATCGGATTTTTTGTGTTAAAACTGGAAATGGCTTAAAATAGTCCTAGAATGACGAAAAATGACAATTTTTCGAGATTTTAAGATGGAAAATTGGTTTTTATCACAATTTTGAGCTTCAAAAACGACAAAAATCGAGTTGAAAATTAAAATTTTCGAACGAAAAAAATTTTTTTTTTTGATTTTTCAAAATTTTTTCAAGGTTAAAAAACCGCATTTTCAGTCATTTCTCAGACTTTCTAGACCAAAATTTCGTGATTTTTCCGATTTTTCACACTTCAAACCCTCTAAAAATCGATAAAACCCACTTTTCCCTCCATAATATCGGGTCGATCGCTGAACTTCACCGCCACCACCGAAATGATCGCGTTTTCGGCCAAATTCAGAAAATTCGGATCGTTATTGACGCCCATCACCCGTTTGACGCGTGCTTTGAATAGAATTTCTGGAAAAAATCCAAAAAATTGGCTAAAAATCGAAAAATCCCGAAAAATCACCTTCACACTCGGTATTCCCGCATAATTTTGATTTTCGAGAGACTACGGCCTGTTTAGCAGTGTAACCGGCATGAAATAGGACGATGAGAGCCTGAAAATCGAGTTTTTCGCGAAATTTGACCCTAAAAACGGCGAAAAACTCACTAAAATGACACCTGACCATTTGGACGGTTCCATTCGGTTTTTGACCGGCTAATTATGGATAATTATCTGTAATTAGGGTAATTAATCAATTTTTATTGGAAATTTTCAGAAAAAAACCAAAAAAATCAGTGAAAAACGGTTGAAAATCGGGTGATCCGGGTGCGACACGTGTATGTTGGGAAGCTCCGCCCACTTTTCGGCAAGCCTGCGGCAGGGGTTTTCGCAAGTGTGCGGCGCGCGAGTTGGGTTTTCTTTCTTTTTATTTAAGCAGGTTTTTCTCAGGGATTTTCAGAGTTTCAGGGCCGAAATTACGATGAAAGTTGTGGAATTTTGCTGTAACAATTGCAAAAAAATGCTGAAAATCTAAAAATTCAAAAAAAAATGCTAAAAATAAAAAAAAAAACATAAAAATGCCAAAAATTCGAAAAATGATGAAATTTGAAGTTTTCGCCCTCAAAATCATGGTTTTAGTTGTCGGAAATTGCTTAAAATTGTTAATTTTTGCTGAAAAAACCAAAAAAAATCGAAAATTCTTATAAAAATTCGAATTTCGAATTTTTGGCTGAAAATTTTGAACATCCAACTTTTCCGACGCAAAATTTTCGAGATTTCGCTCTCAAAATTAACTAGAGAAACGCAAAATTTAACTGCGATACTGAAAATTTCAAAAAAAAAATCAAAAAATTCAAATTTCGAATTTTTGGCTGAAAAACTTCAAAAAATCAATTTTTCAGCCTTAAAATCGATAAAATCAATTAAAAAATCAGAAATTTCGCTGAAAATATTCCTCGAAATTCAAAAAAAAATCAGAAAATTTTCAAAAGAAGTTTTTTTCAAAATTTTCAAATTTTCAGAAAAAAATATGAAAAATCAAAAATTATAGTTTTTTTTCCGGTCAATAGGGGAAGATTTTTTCACTTGAGATTTTTCACAGAAAATGCGAAAAAATGGGCCAAAAAATGCCGATTTTCAGCCAAAAAATCATGAAAAGTGGACTACAAAATGCTTAAAAATGGCCGATTTTCAGCAAAAAATGATCGGAAAATACGGTTTTTGAGCTAAAAATTATCCATTAAACGTCTGACATCGTCAAAAATTGGCCAAAAAGAGATAAAAATCGATTCTTTTGGCTGAAAATTGGCTGAAATCTGGTCAAAAAATGCTAAAATCGGCGATTTTTAGGCTGAAAGTTAGCTGAAAATGGGCAAAAAAGCAATTCTTGGGGGTTGAAAAAACAAAAAAAAATGGGGAAAATGGCATTAAAAAGGGTCAAAACAGGCCAAAAAATGAGAAAATCGAGATTTTGGGGTCATAAATGGCTGAAAATCAATTTTAAAAGCCTTAGAATGGGTCAAAAATGGGGTTTTTGGGGTCTAAATGGGCCTAAAAATGACCTAAAATGGGCCTAAATGTACACATTATCATTATCATCCCTCTCGTCGTATGCTGCATGATGACGTGGCAAATATTGAGGATACGTGTCATTTGGATAGTATACTGTAGCTGGGTGGTGTTGTTGATGGTGGTACTGTAGTATCGTACTCTCATTGTACAGTACTCTCATTTCCGATGAGCAAATTGAGACCGAGTACTCGGACAGCGAGCCGCCAGATTCGTCTGTGTAGCGTGTCAGTTGATGATGGCGGTAGTGTCTGGAAATTTTGGGGAGTTTTTGGCTGAAAATGACTGAAAATAGGCTGAAAATCGCTGAAAATTGGGACCTGACATGGTCCAAAAACACAGATAAAATTGGGTTATTTTTGGCTCTAAATTGACTAAAAATGGCTAAAATTGAGGCATTTTTAGCTGAAAATGATCCAAAAACATTCAAAATTTGGGTTATTTTTGGCTTAAAATAGGCTAATAATTGAAGAAAAAATCGGACATTTTTGGCTGAAACAACAGCTGAAAACGACTAAAAATGGGTCACTTCTGGCTGAAAATGGTTCAAAAAACGGGTCGTTTGTGGCTGAAAATTGTCCAAAACCGCAAAAATTGGGTTATTTATAGCTGAAAATGACTGGAAATAAGCTGAAAATCGTTAAAATTGACTTGAAATGATCCAAAAACAACTAAAACTGGGTCATTTTAGGCTGAAAATAGACTGAAAATCGCTGAAAATTAACCTAAAATTATTATTTTTAGGCTGTTTTAGGCTCGATTTTTGGCCTTTTAATGATTTCAGGCTCGGTTTTAGGCGTTTTCCATGATTATGGGCACGGTTTTAGGCTCAATTTCAGCCAATTTTCAGCCAATTTTCACGATTTTAGGCCCATCTTCAACCATTTTTTCTGGATTTTTGGCTCGGTTTTAGGCTTTTTCATGAGGCACGGTTTTAGGCACGATTCGAGGCTCGTTTTTGGCTCATTTTTCACGAATTTCAGCTATTTTAGGATGGATTTTAGGCGTTTTTTCATGTTTTCAGGCTCATTTTCAGCCAATTTCCACTATTTTAGGCTATTTTAGGCTCGTTTTCACGATTTTAGGCTATTTCAGGCTCGTTTCCAGCCAATTTTCAGCCAATTTTCACAGGTTTAGGCTCGATTTCGGGCGTTTGTCACGAATTTTAGGCTCATTTTTAGCCAATTTTCTGGATTTTAGGCACGATTTTAGGCGGCTTATTCACGATTATAAGCTATTTCAGGCACGGTTTTCGGCTCATTTTCAGCCATTTTTCAGCCCATTTTCGACTATTTTCAGCCAATTTCTGCTCCCTACTTGTGTTGTTCATATCGCATCGCGGCTTCTTCGGCCTCCTGCTCCTCCCTCAACATCTCATCACAGACATCATCGAAAACTCGCTGCCTAGCAACAAATTCCTCGACTTCTCGCCGTTTTTTGCCATCTTTCCACTCGAAATACGTACAAAACGTGAATAATCCATGGAAAACGGCCATGGAGAGACACAGTATCCCGTTGAAAAGCGCATTTCGTTCATTTTGGGCCGAGAGGGACCAGGCGAATGCGACGGACATCGACGTGGACGAGATGAGGAAGAACGCCTGCAAGAAATGGAAATTTCAAGCTTAAATTGGCTTAAAATAGGCTTAAAATAAGCCTACATTAGGCTAAAATAAGCCTAAAATAAGCCTAAAATAGGCTTGAAATAGGTTAAAATAGGCCTAAAATGACCCAAACTAGTCAAAAATGAGCTAAAATTAGGCTTAAAATGACCCGAGATCGGTTTGAATAGGCTAAAAATAAGCTCAAAATAGCTTTTTTAGGCCTAAAATTAGCCTAAAAAGGACCCAACCTAGGCCTAACCTAGGCCGATAATGTCCCAAACTAGCCTTAAATGGGCCTAAAATAGGCGTAAAAAGACCCAAAATAGGTTTAAATGAGCCTAAACTGACTCAAAATACGCCTAAAGTAGGCTAGAAATGGCCTAGACTGGCCTGAATAGGCCTAAAGTCTTCTAGGCCAAATTAGGCCATTTTAGGCACTTTTAGGCCAATTCTAGGCTAATTTGAAGTGTTTTTGTAATGATATTAAGCTGTTTTTCGACTATTTTTGCCTTAGAATTGCCTGAAAATTGCCAAAGCAGGGCCTAAAGCCTCCTAGGTCGCTTTAGGCGATTTTTAGCCGGTTTTAGGCATTTTAAGGTCTATTTTCAGCGTTTTCAGGCTCATTTTTAGTGATTTCAGGTGTTTTTTAGACATTACCAGTCAATTTTCAGCGATTTTAGCGGATTTTCAACAATTTTTCAAAATTTACCTCAATGAACGTTAACGGTGCCATCAAATATGGAATTTTCTCGATTAGTGCGATGAAACTCAAAATAATCGATATGATCCATAAAATCGATATCGCACCGATCACAATCAGACACCATTGATTATCGATTTTTGGGAAACTCGGCAGGAAACTCTTCTGGATCGGTGGAATGGAAATTGCGAGAATGCACAGAATTTGGGGGATCGTCAGCGCGGTTAGGAGGTGGAAAAAAACCTAAAAATCGATAAATTTTGGTCTGGAGCGGTTTCGGCGGGAACTTGAATTTAAAAAAAAAATTTTTTGGCCAAAAAATTGGATCTTTGACATATCTGGATCGATTTTTCGTGATTTTTTTTTTGAATTTTTAGCTATAATTTCAAGCTTCTTCAGCTTTTATTAGCCTTTTTTCTTCTTACTCGGTTTGAAACACATCCACAGCAGTGTCGCGTCGGCTGGAACGTTGGCAACGGTAGCATAAAGCTACAATCAGCGATTTTGACCATTTTCAGCTGGAAAAATGGAGAAAATTGCAGAAAAAAACGAAGAAAAACGGCTGAAAATAAGCTAAAAATCGACGAAAAACAGAATAAAAAAGTTTCGCGGCGAGACGCCAATAATATTGCGATGTTGCGCCTTTGAAGTACGGTAGCAAATTTTTTAAAACGAATTTTCAGCGTTTTAAGCGATTTTTGCTGCAACTTTCGGATATTTCTGGTAAAATAATGTGTGAATAATTAAGAGAAAAAATTTAAAATCAAAATTCCAGCAAAAAAAGTGCAAAAAAAACACTGAAAAACAGCTTTAAAAGTCAAAAATTCGCTTTTCGTGGTGAGACCTTACAAACTTTTTAGCTGTGCGCCTTTAAAAAAAACTACGGTTCACTAGTTTTTTATCGGATTTTTCGCCGACTTTCTCGATAAAAACCTGTTTTTTTCGGGGAAAATTGAAGGATTTATTACAAAAAAAAAATTACAAAAATCGATAAAATTCAATGGAATGCAAATTATTATATATGTCAAAAAATACTTAAAAGGAAGGCACAAGATATTGATTTTTTTAGAAAATTTAGGACAAAAAATGCTTTAAAATAAAAATATAAATCTGTTGAGTGGACCAGTAATTGGCGGTTTTCAGAGCTTAAAATATGTATTAAAAGTTTTAGGTCAAAAAATCGATAATCGATTTTTTTCAAAAATTCAAAAATCAATTTGTCGCCTGCGCCGCCGCACGTTTTTCCTTCAATTTCAGCTTCTCGAAAGCTTCATAGTCGACTGGTGGGGAGTCTGGACGAGTTATCTGAAAAAAAATCAATTTTTTTGAAACATTCAAATTTCGCGGGCTTCGCGCTCTATTGAGAAAGACATACCTCAGTTTCAACAGTTTGCGATGCGACTTCAGCGTGCTCCGATCGATTCAAAGTCGCATTGCTGGTCTCTTTGGCAGCCATGGATCTGGAAATATGGATGTTTTTTTTTGTGCAAAGTAGATAAAATAATTATTTTAGATATAAAACTTTTTGAAAGCTTTTTTTCTGATTTTCACTGGAATTTGTGAATTCAGTGCGTTTTTAGCTTCAAAACAAGCCCAAACACGACCAGGCTAGCTCAATTTTGAGTTTTGCCCTACCAACCGCGACGCGACCGCAACGCGTAGGTCAAATCTCGAAATTGAGCTAGACTAGTCGTGTTTAGGCTAGTTTTGAAGCTCTCAAGAAGACAAATAAAATCATGAACATTTCAATGAAAGACGGTAAAAACTAAGAAAGTTACGGTAATTTGAAAAATCCTATATTTTCCGAGTGTGGCCTAGAAAATTGAAAACTCAATATTTTGTATATAGCATCAAACTTGGCTTGTTGAGAGCTTCAAAATGAGCCTAAACACGACTAGGCTAGCTCAATTTTGAATTTCGACATACCAACCGCGACGCAACCGCAACGCGTAGGTCAAAACTCAAAATTGAGCTATCCTAGTCGTGTTTGAGCTTATTTCAAAGCTCTCAATCTCCCAAATTCAAAAATCAAACTCACCTTAAAGTTCCCGAAAAGGCTTTCTCATTAATATGTGGTTTTCTATAAATCCCAGCCTCATATTGGTCCCATTGACTGTCCGACGCAGCCATGGAAGCGGACTCTCCTTTTTTAATGGTCCCATTTCTCTTCTTAAAAGTGTCATAATAGGTCTCATAACCATCGCCACCGTAGTTCCCTGGCTGATAAGATGCTTCTGGAAATCCTCCAGTGGCTCCAACATAGGCCGGCTCCTCGTACGCTCTTCCACGTGGCATGGTACCGTATACCGATTCGGGTCCAGTGATAATGGGTCCATCACCAGGTGGTGGTGAGTTGGGACGCATAAAATGCGGGGGCGGGGGTGGGAAAAATGGGGGATATGGTCCCCGGAACATCATAGGGTGTGGTGGAGGCATGAAGCCACGTGGCGGTGGTCCCATGGGGAAATGCGGGGGCGGTGGACCCATGAAATGATGGGGTGGTGGTCCCATACGACCCATAAAATGGGGTGGGGGCACGAAGCCACGTGGCGGTGGTGGTGGGAAGAAGCCAAATGGTGGAGGTGGAGCCATCATGGGGTAGCCATGGTGCATGGGGTGAGGATTGCCACCATATGGGGGACCTCGATAGGACAAATCGTTGTCAGATCCCGCACGTCTCATGGGCTCTTCGAATGGAACGAGTGCTCCGCGGATTCCGCCTGAAAAATCGATTTTTCGTTTGATGAACGCATTTTTAGTGAATTGGGACACTTGAAAGGCGCATAATCCGACCTAAACATCAACATTTTGTTTTGAAACCAGCAATTTTGAACTTCCCACGTCAAGAGCTTTAAAATAAGCCTAAACACGACTAGGATAGCTCAATTTTGAATTTCGACCTACCAACCGCGACGCGACAGCAACGCACTGGTCAAAATTTGAAATTGAGCTGGACTAGTCGTGTTTGGGCTTATTTTGAAGCTCTCAACAAGCTAAATATAAAAATTAAGGATTAAAAACAATTTAAAAGCGATAAAGTGGTGAAATTTGAGAATAAAATACTGAAATTCTGGCAAAAAACAAAAAAGGCAGCAAATTACCTTAAACAAAATTTGTAGCTCTGAACGCGATGAACCCAAAAATCTGAGTTTCAATGCAATTTTTCATAATGGAAGATAGTTATGACCAAAAAGGAAATTTTTGAAAAATTGAAAAATTTTTATTTTCCCTGAAAACTCTTTTGCTTAAAATTTTTTTTCTTAAAATGTTTTTTTTGAATTTGCCATATTTAGAGCTTTAAAATGAGCGCAAACACGACTAGTCTAGCTTAATTTTGATTTTTGATCTATAACCGCAACGCAACCGCAGCGCACTAGTCAAAACTCGAAATTGAGCTAGCCTAGTAGTGTTTGGGCTCATTTTGAAGCCCTCACTCTCCCGAATTCAAATTTTACGCTCAAAATTGATATAAACGCTCACCAGTCTCACTAGCGGCCTTCTTATTCTTGTTGTGATTCACCAAACTGCTACTTATCGATACGCTATCGTACTCGCCGTCCTGTTGTCGTCTCTCTTGCCAGTTCTTCATATTCTTCTCCTCGATTCCATGTGGCACGTCTTCTTCAAACGAGTTCTCCTCGATTTCACTGGATGGCGAGTTGGGGGAACGTTCGCCTGTGGATCCTTCTCCTTCTTTGATCGCTTTGAGACCTGAAAATGAGAATGTTTTAAGATGTGGGACTTAAATTTCTGAATTTGGCATGTTTTGAGCTTCAAAATGAGTATAAACATGACTAGGTCCCACTGAAAATAGGTTAGAGACGCAGTGTGTCTCGTATCTCTGTACTCTAGTCTGCTTACAAACTACCGTAACTTTTTTAGTTTTTGCTCAATTTCATAGAAAACTAGAGAAATTGATTTGCCTTGGTGAGAGCTTTAAAATAAGACTAAACACGTCTAGACTCCGCCCAGTTTGGTTTTTAGACTTTAAAGGCGCATAGGGGTCCGAAATTTTGGATTTTAGTCAACCTAGGCGAGTGGGACTTTTTTCAAAGCTCTTAACAAGCCAAATCAAATATTTTAAGAATTTTCAGTTTTTTCGATTTCACAGGAAGTTATGGGGTTGATAACGCTTGTCTTACTGATATGGCCTAGAATTACACCAATGGTGACCTAGAAATGAGCCTAAACATGACAAATTTGAGTTTTTAAAGGAAAAATCTAGATTTGTCTTGTAAAGAGCTTTAAAATGAGTACCCACAAGGCCCACAATTTTTATATTTTGACTTTAAAGGCGCATGGGGTATCGAAAAACGGTCCTAATGACCATAACTTGCGTCAACGTCAAAATTTTTTGTTTTTTCAAATGGATTTTGATTTGTCACGCCAAGAGCTTCAAAATGAGTACCCACACGCTTATTTTGGCTGAATTTCGAAATTTCGGACCCTTGTGCGCCTTTAAAGTCGAAAAATCAAAGTGGGCGGAGTCTAGTCGTGTTTATGCTCATTTTAAAGCTCATAGTTAGCTTAATCGATTGCTTAAGTTTATTGCAAAATCTGACAAAAAATAAGGGAGTTACGGTAGTTCTTAAAAAAGCTATAGTGCAGAGAAGCGAGACACACTGCGTCTCTGACCTCAATTCTCAAGGTTAAAAGATTATAGTCGTGTTTGAGCTCATTTTGAAGCTCAAAACGTCACAAAGTCAGAAATCCCAGTTTCAAGACAAAAAAAATACAAAGCTTAGATAGGGTTATGTGCCTTTAAAGGGTCAAGACTCACCTGGAATCCGTTCATCCATTCTCAAATGCATAGTTTCTGTATAAGCATGGACCATGCATCGAACGAGCGCATTTGCAGCCTTGACATTTGTACAAATGAATCCGTGACATTCTAGAACCTTGACACCAGTGGTCCGCCGGAAAATGGCCGCGAAAATCGGTGGATGGGGAGAATGTGGGATATTGGCAAAGGGGGAATCCAGTGGCATGAATTGCTCACCGCCGCCAGCTACACTCAACTCTCCAACGTTCACATATCGAACAGCGGCACAATAATGCAGAGTGATAATCGGGAAAAATACGGTTTCCGTCTTCTTCTCGCCTTCAATATACTCCAAAAGGACACCATTCGACCAGACGGAGAGCCTGAAAACAAACTTTTTCTTGTTTTAGTCTGTTTAAGACCAATTTGGGATAAAAAGAGCTTTGAAATGAGCCCAAACACGCCTAGGATTGCTCAACTTTGAAATTTGACCTACCAACCGCGACGCAACCGCAACGCGGAGGTCGAAAATCACATTGGGCTAGACTAGTCAAGTTTAGGCTCATTTTGAAGCTTAAAACGGGGCAAATTCGAAAATATAAGTTTCAACTGAAAATCTGGAAAATAAAGGAAGTCATGACATAAAATTTTAAATTCTAAAAAAATTTGAATTACCTTTTTTCAGCGATTTTCTTACTGAAGTTGAAAAATAGCTGATTGAACTTTAGATATTCGAATTTGCTAGGTTTTGAGCTTTAAAATGAGCCTAATCACGATTAGTCTATCTCAATTTTGAATTTTGACCTACCAACCGGGACGGGGCCGCAACGCGCAGGTCAAAATTCAAAATCAAGCTAGACTAGTCGTGTTTGGACTCATTTTAAAGCTCAAAACGCCACAAATTCAAAGATATAAATTTCAACTAAAAATCTTGATTATGAAGGGAGTTCTGACAAAAATTAATTGTTTCACAAGTTTTTGAATTACCCTGTTTTGCCAATATAGCTTTTAAATTTGAAAAATTGCTGATTGAAATTTCGATATTTGAATTTGTTAGGTTTTGAGCTTGAAAATGAGCCCAAACACAACTAGAATCTGTTAATTTTGAATGTCGACCATTGCGTTGCGGTCGCGTCGCGGTTGGTAGATGTAATTTCAAAGTTGAGCTAGACTAGCCATGTTCGGGCTCATTGAAGCTCTCAACGCGGTAAATTCGAATTTTTAAGTTTCAATTCGAAAACTTTGAATTTGAACCTAGAAAAATAAGAAAATATTTTCAAATTCACAAGTTAGGACTCCACTCACCAAGAATCAATACCCCGGGTATCCGGCGACTCCTGAATTGGATATCTCTCTTTCAATGGTTGTTGAATGCCTTGAAGTCCATCTTTGGTGATGGTTGGTACCGAACTGCCAATGTACAGTACCCGGCACCGGCACAGTGGTAACGGCATCTGGAAAATCACGATTTCTTGGGTTGAGATTTAAAAATTGAGATTTGATAACAAGAAATTCAACTTTAGAACGTAATGAGCTTTGAAATGAGCCCAAACACGTCTAGGATTGCTCAATTTTAAATTTCGATCTACCAACCGCGACGCGACCGCAACGCACAGGTCGAAATTCAAAATTGAGCTGGACTAGTCGTGTTTGGGCTTATTTTGAAGCTCTCAACAAGCTAAATATAAAAATTAAGGATTAAAAACAATTTAAAAGCGATAAAGTGGTGAAATTTGAGAATAAAATACTGAAATTCTGGCAAAAAACAAAAAAGGCAGCAAATTACCTTAAACAAAAGCAATTAAAGTAAGTGTGTGCAAAAAAAAATTAGTGAAGAAAGGAGAAAAACAGGAAAAACAAAAAAAAAGAGTGAAAGAAAATGAAGATGGGTGTGTGTGTGTTTGGATATAACTAGTTATGGTATGGTACTTGTTAGTTGTTCCTTTTGGCAGAAAAACAAAAAAAAAAGAGGTTTTAAACATCAAAATTGGAATTTGACACGTGAAGAACTTCAAAATGAGTATAAACAAGCCTATATTCCGTTCAAGTGGGTTAGAGACGCAATATGTCTCGCTTCTCTGCACTCTAGCTTCTCTGCACTCTTTTCAAACTACCGTAACTCCCTTAATTTTGGTCGGATTTTGTTGAAAGTTAAAGCATTCGATTTGGCTGGTCAAGAGCTTCAAAATGAGCATAAACACGACTAGACTCCGCCCACTTTGATTTTTCAAGTTCAAAGGCGCATGGACCCCGAAAAATTGAAAATTGAGTTATCCTAGACATGTTTATGCTCATTTTGAAGATCTTGATTAGCCAAATTAATTGCTGTAGTTTTCAGCATAATTGAACTAAAACTAAGAAAGTTCCAGTACCTTTAAGCTAAAGGTTAGAGTGCAGAGAAGCGAGACACACTGCGTCTCTGACCTAGAATCTCAAAATGGGCGGAGCCTAGTCGTGTTTATGCTTTTTTTGAAGCTCTTAATAAGACAAGTTCAAAACAATAAAAAATTTTAAGCTAGCTTCATTTTGGACAAAGTTATGTCCCTTTGAAAATTCTTGCAATTTAGAATTTTTGATTTCTGTTGCAAATTTTCAGATTTTTTAAAAACTTCAAGGTTATTAAGCTAGTTATGTGCAACTAGGATGCAAAGAGCTTCAAACTGAGCTCGAACACAACTAATCTAGCTCAAGTTTGAATTTCGACCAGTGCGTTGCGGTCGCGTCGCGTTCAGTAGGTAAATATTCAAAATGGAGCTAGCCTAGTCAAGTTTAGGCTCATTTTGAAGCTGAAAACGCGGCAAATTCGAAAATATGGGTTTCAACTAAAAATCTGGAAAATAACAAAAGTTATGACATAAAAATTTTAATTCTAAAAAAATTTGAACCGTCTTTTTTACTCATTTTTTCACTGAACTTGAGAAATAGCTGCTTGGATGTTAGATATCCAAATTTGTAACGTTTTGAGTTTCAAAATGAACCTAAACATGACTAGTCTAGCTTAATTTTGAGTTTTGACATACCAACCGCGACGCGACCGTAGCACGCTTGTCAAAATTCAAAGTTGAGCATTCCTAGTTGTCTTTAGCCTCATTTTGAAGCTCAAAATTTGAAAAATTCGAAAATTTTAGTTTCAAAAAATTTTGGAATTTCTGAAAAAAGTTATGGACGTTTTAAGTTTTCGGTTCCAAAAAGGAACATAGAAACTAAAACTAGTTAGGAGCACCTCAAAATGAGCGAAGCCTAGTCTTGTTTCGGCTCATTTTGAAGTGAAACTCTTGGCGAATTCGGAAATTTGATTGTCATCTAGTTTCTAGTTTTCAAAATTTTGGAAAAAGTTATGACAGTTTCAAAAAGTTGGTTTGTTTCAAACGGGGAACATTGGAACTAGTTGGTTGGATTATTATTAGTCAAATAGTAGTTGGTCAGTTGGTTGGATGAGATGGTAGAGGAAGGAATCTCAAGGAATGTGAGACATAAAACGAGAGAGAAAAAGAGAGAGAGAGAGAGAGAGAGAGAGAGAGAGAGAGAGAGAGAGAGAGAGAGAGAGAGAGAGAGAGAGAGAGATCCAGGATGACGATATAGTAGTTATAATATATATGTATCTATACGATTGTAATGTCTTCGTGAAGAAGAAGAAGGAGTGTCCTTCTTTTGGAAAAGAAGAAGAAGAAGAAGACGATTATCAGTAATAGTAGTATTCTGGAGAAAGGGAGATTTGGCGGAACTGATAAGGAAAGATCGGGAAAAGAATAGGGATTCCTTTTTGGAGGCAATGGAGGGAAAAATACGAGAAAATGGGGTTATATATTGTTGATCAAAAACCCAGAAAAAATGTACCAGAAATTTTCAGAAATACTTTAAAGGCGCATAATTTAACCCAAAGACTATAGCTCTTTTTCAAATGACCGTAACTTTTTTAGTTTTTGTCAGAATTCAAAAACATTATAACCAATAGATTTGTCTTGTTTAGAGCTTCAAAATGAGTATAAACACGACTAGGCTCCGCCCACTTTTGATTAGAGACGCAGTGTGTCTCGCCTCTCTGCACTCTAGCTTCTCTTTTATTCGACTACCGAAACTGGCTTAAGTGTTAACCAATTTTGTTGAAAGTACAAGCAGGGCGGAGGACTTGTCACGAGCGGTGAGATGAGTATAAAGATGGCTAGAATCGGTGCAATTTGAATTGTTCCGACCTTTCGACTCCGCAACGCAATGGTGGAAATTCAAACTTGAGCTAGATTAGTTGTGGTCAAGCTCAGTTTCAAGCTCTAGGCATCAAAGAGGCACATAAATAGCGTAAAGTCCTAGAAGTATTTAAAAGAATGAAAATATGCAACAGTAGTTTAAATATTTAGGATAGCAGAGCATATTAGAAGGGACAATAATGTGTGCTCTAACCCCTAAGTGGGCGAAGCCTAGTCGTGTTTGGGCTCATTTTGAAGCTCAGAAAACGCTGAAAAAAATAAAAGCAGAAAAAATATGGATTTGTTTTCAGAGTAAAAGCAGAAAAACGGTTTTAAAGGAATTGTGATTCTGGAAATTATTAATTACTAAAAAGAACCAAATGCAACTTTTTTTTGAATGTTTTCTCCGAAAATGTACAGCTTACAAAGTGTGTCATCTATAGCTAGCTATTATCCGCTTTAAGCTTCAAAGAAGAAGAAGAAAAAAGTGGCAACTATTAAAACCCACCTTTCTCCACCATTTATGGTAAGAAATTCCTGGAGAAACGGGAAAATGTTGGTGGTGGCAGAAATGAAACTGAAAACTATGAGAAAATGGGAAAACTTTTTTAGGTTGTAAAAACGAAACTTGGCAATTTGATTCCGTTTCTGGGAAAAAACTATAGATGATCGAAAATCGAACTTTGAATAGTTCCAAAAAGCCAGAATTTGTTAGGGACTGCATATTTTTGAGTCTAAATCAAACATTTGAAATCAGCTCGTTAAGAGCTTCAAAAAGAGCCTAAACACGACTAGTCTAGCTCAATTTTGAATTTTGAACAGTGCGCTGCGGTCGCGTCGCGGCTGGTAGGTCAAAATTCAAAATTGAGCTAGACTAGTCGTGTTTAGGTTTATTTCAAAGCTAAAAAAAATGGAAAATCCAAAAAATGTAGTTTCATCAAATTTCGTTGACGAATCATCCAAAAAAAAAAAACAAAAAGCAAATTTACAGGAAAATTAAAATTTTCGATTTTTCGATTTATATATTGTTAGTTCAGACGTATTTTGAGAAGAAGATGGAATTTTCAAATTTATTAGGTTTAGAGCTTCAAAATAAGCCCAATCACGACTAGTCTAGCTCAATTTTGAATTTTGAACAGTGCGCTGCGGTCGCGTCGCGGTTGGCAGGTCAAAATTTATAAAATTGAGCTAGATTAGTCGTGACTGGGCTCATTTTGAAGCAAAAAACATGAGAAATACAAAATTTTACGTTCCATTGAGTTTAAAAAAATCTGAAAGAATTAGGAAAAAATTTCAGAAAACTCAAATTTTTAGAAATCACGATTTTCAAGCAGAACTCAATAGTTTTGCGAATTTTTCTAAGAAATGAATATTTTCAAATTTGTGAAGCTGCGAGCTCTTGAATGAGCCTAAACACGACTAGTCTAGCTCAATTTTGAATTTCGACCAGTGCGTTGCGGTTGTGTCGCGGTTGGTAGATCAAACTTCAAAACTGAGCCAGACTAGTCATGTTTGGGCTTATTTTGAAGCTCGAAATGCGTTCAATTCAAATATAGAAATTTCAAAAATTTTGAATAAAAATTTAAGAAGTTACAGCCAAAAAATCAATCAATATCGAAAAAAATTTGAATTGGAAAATCGAATACCCTGTTGGTTACATTTTTCTCTCTCTAACAAACAAGGAAATATACCGGAGAACCTGTGATCAACAAAAAAGAGAGAGCGAGAGAGTGTGTGAAAGTGAGAGAGTGGTTAGAGAAAAAGAGAGAGAAACAGGTGAACCGGTAAACTTATCGCTTCGACGAATCTCTCTTTTTTGGAATTTTTCAACCCGAAACGAAAAAAAAAATCCAAAATCAGATGACTAAAAATTGTTTTTTTAATAGAAAAATGAAAATAACGTCATCAATCCTAATAAATATTGTGTTCAATTGAGGGTACTTGAAAAATAACCGGTTTTCCAAAGAAATTGGGGTCTGGCGGCCTAGAAACCCGAAAAAAAATTAATAGTCATTTTACCAAATTTGTGATGTTACTAGCTTCAAAATGAGCCTAAACACGACTTGCTTTGGTTGATTTTGAAATTTCGAGGGTCCATGCGCCTTTAAAGTCGAAAAATCAAAATGGGCGGAGCCTAATCGTGTTTGGGCTCATTTTGAAGCTCTTAGTCAGCTAAATTGATCGTTAGTGATTTTATAAAAATCAGAACAAAACTGATAAAGTTACGGTAGTTTTAAGAAAATGTAGGCTAGAGTGCAGAGAAGCGATACACACTGCGTCTCTGACCTCAAAACTCAAAGTTAAGGGATTCTAGCCGTGTTTAGGCTTATTTTGAAGCTTAAAACGTCAAAAATTGAATTGAATTATTTGTATTGGCGGAATTTTCCAAATACTTGAGATTTTTAGAATTTCAAAAAAAAATTTTTTTTGAAAGGTACAATTTTCGTCATAACTCCTTTCATTTTGAATATTTTCTGTGAAAATTAATATATATGAAATTGACGATGTTCAGAGCTTTAAAATAAGCCTAAACATGCCTAGCTTTGGTTGACTTTGAAATTTCAAGGGTCCATGAGCCTTTATAGCCGAAATTTCAAATTTAACCAATTCTAAGCATGTTTAGGCTCATTTTAAAACTCCAAACATGAGGAATCTAAAAATTTATAAATATTTTTAGTGACGTCCGTTTTTAAAGAGATATGCGCCTTTAAAGTTGATAGGGTTCAACAGTAAAACTACCGTAACTCGGTTGCTTTTGGTGCAAGCTCAAATATTTTTAATTTTTTAAAATTCGTCTCATGTTTTGCTTTAAAATGAGCCTAAACATGGCTAGATTAGGTGGAATTCGATTTTCCGAGGGTCCATGCGCCTTTAAAGTGCAAATTTCGAAATGGGCGGAGCCTAGTCGTGTTTTGGCTCATTTTGAAGCTCTCGTCAAGCCAAATTCAATAATTAAGTTCAAAATTCAAAAAACTAGATTTCCAGAAGACAAAATTCCAAAAAATAAGTATTTTAAAAAATTCAGATGACGTGGAAAAAGGAGAATTCAGGTGGTCGGTCTTGTGTATGACCCAAACAATAACACTAAACATCATCGAACACCGTCCCCTCGCTGTCAAAAAGTGAGAGAGTATAGAAAATGAAGAGACGCAGAGAAGAAGAAGAGAGAAAAAGATGAATCGAATGGGTGAAAGTGAATGGCCTTGGCCTCTGGAATCGGGAAAAGAAGAAGAAGAAGAGGAAGAATGCGGTAGTGAATAAGAAGAAGAAGAAGAAGATGTGATAAGAATAGAAATTGAGAAATTGCAAAAAATTAGGAAAAAATGCTGTTCAAAGGGCGCTGGAACTGATTTTATACCTCCGAAAAGTAGAAAACCCATTATAACTTTTCTAGTTTCACAACAAATTTTTTTTTAGTTTCACAACAAAGAAAGCTACATTTTCGAATTTGCCACGTCAAAGCTTCAAAATGAGTATAAACACGACTAGGTTCCGCCCACTTTGGTGAGATACTCCGCCCACTTTTGTCAGTGTACCTCGCTTCTCTGCACTCTAGCCTTTTTCAAACTACCGTAACTTCATCGGTTTCGGTCAAATTTTATTGAAAAATATAGCAATCAATTTGGCTGATTTAGAGCTTCGAAATGAGCCTAAGCACAACTAGGCTCCGCCCACTTTGGGATTTGAGACGCGCAGTGTGTCTCGCTTCTCTGCACTCTAGCCTTTTCAAACTACCCTAACTTACTTAGTTTTTGTCCGATTTCATTACAAATTATAGCGCACGATTTAGCTCATTGAGAGCTTCAAAATGAGTACAAACACGACTAAGCTCCGCCCATTTTGATTTTTCGACTTTAAAGGCGCATGGACCCCAGAAACTTCAAAAACAAGCAAAAATAGCCGTGTTTAGGCTCATTTTGAAGCTCTTAACACGACAAACTTAAAAATCATCTGTAACAAAAACTTGGGAAATATACTTGCGAAAAAAAATGGGAAAAACTGCGATTCTGGAAGTTTCAGGCAGAATTTTTTCCAGAAAAAAAAAGAAATTCTTCATAACTTTGCTGATTTTTGTTCAAACTTGATACAAACGATATTTTTAAATTTGCCACGAGAGGAGCTTCAAAATGAGTATAATTATAACTAGGCTCCGCCCACTTTTGTCTGTGTACCTCGCTTCTCTGCACTCTAGCCTTTTCAAACTACCGTAACTTGCTTAGTTTTTATCCAATTAGGATAAAAATTTAAGCAATCAATTAGGCTAGTTATTCGCTTCAAAATGAGCTTAAACATGACTAGGCTCCGCCCATTTCAATTTTTCGAATTTAAAGGCGCATGGACCCCAGAAACTTCAAAAGCAAGCAAACTTAGCCGTGTTTAGGCTCATTTCAAAGCGCATAACACGAAAAATTCAAAAATGGCAAATTGAAAACAAAAAAATTCAAAAAAGGCAAAATTTTAACAGCTTAAAGTAACTTTTTGGACCAAAAACAACAAAAACAATCCAAAAAAAAAACCCCAATTCTAGTGAAAAAGAGAAGGTCTTGTAAAGAAGACGATGTTGACATATATATCCCCTATTCCAAAATGTGTGTTTTTGCTATCCACATAAAATTTTTCACGGAGAAAAAGTGAAAGTGGATGGCACTAGGAAGAGTGGTAATAGACCGGAAAAAAGGACAAAAGTATTGACAGAAGAAGATTACCAAAACTTAAAGGCGCATATCTTGCTGAAAATGACTGCTAATTGAAAATAAAGTTTGTCACTGAATTTGTGATGTTTAGAGCTTCAAAATGAGCCTAAACATGCCTAGATTTGGTTAAATTTGAAATTTTGGGGGTCCATGCGCCTTTAAATTCGAAAAATCAAAATGGGCGGAGCCTAGTCGTGTTTAGGCTCATTTTGAAGCTCTAAACAAGCTAAATTCAAAAACATTAAAATACTCTCGAAGTTCGAAAATATAAAGAGAGTTATGGCCAAAATTGTAAACCTTTCAAAAACTTGAAAAATCAATTTTGTCCCATAACTTTCTTAATTTTGATTTTTTTTTTGAACTAAAACTTATACTTGGAGATTTGACACGCATAGAGCTTCAAAATGAGCCTAAACTCGACTGGAATCCTTCAATTTTGAGTTTTGAGGACAGAGACGCAGTGTGTCTCGCTTCTCTGCACTCTTACCTTTATTTTCTTAAAAGTACCGTAACTTTGTTGGTTTTATATCAATTTTGATGAAAATGATACCAATCGATTTGGCTAATTAAGAGCTTCAAAATGAGCCTAAACACAACTAGGATTGGTTGATTTTGAATTTTCGACTTTAAAGGCGCATGGACCCCCGAAATTTTAAATTGCACCGATTCTAGCCGTGTTTGTACTCATTTTGAAGCTCTAAACGAGACAAACTCAAATTTCTGATAAACATTTTCAAAATTTCAGTTTTTCTAAAGTTATGGTCCTTGAAAAAACACATTTTGCTAGAATGAAAGGAGGAAAAAATTCGTGTCAGCTGTTCCTCGGAATTTTTATACAAGAAAATTTTTCATGAACAACTTGAAAACCTACTACTATCCAGTCCTATAGTATCCCTCTTATCTTTTTTTTTCAACTGATAAGAGAGATAGAGAGCATTCCGGTTGAACCTTACGGAGAGAGAGCACTTGGCAGGGGAAAAAACGGAGGATGAGCAATCTTACTGTGTGAAGTGGGATTTTGCATTGATTGTTGGTCAATTGATATATATTGAGTGGTTTTTCAGCTTCGGGGGTGGTGATAACAAATTTAGGGGCAAAGATATAGTGGAGTTGTGAAAAATTCCCAAAATTCTCAAAGTTTTCAGACCCATATATTTTTTATTTTTTGAATTTGCAAGTTTAAACATGTATTTTTGAATTTATTGTGTTTTTAGCTTCAAAATGAGCCTACACACGACCAGTTTTGCTCGATTTTGAATTTTGACCAGTGCGCTGCGGTCGCGTCGCGGTTTTTAGGTAAACATTCAAAAATAATGTAGACTAGTCGTGTTCGGGCTCATTTTGAAGCTAAAAACATGAGAAACTCAAATATGTAACTTGCGACAAGGCATACAGCAAACATTCAATCAAAAAACGACATTTTTCGAAATTCGAAAATTTTTGAAAATTTTTTCTTTTTACCCTAACTTTGTTATTTTCATTGATATTTTGTTTAAAATTGAATATTTGGATTTATCTCGTTTTTAGCTTTAAAATGAGCCTAAACACAACCCGTTTAGCCCAATTTTGAATTTTGACCCACCAACCGCTCCGCGACCGCAGCGCACTGGTGAAAAATTTAAAACTAAGCTATCCTAGTCGTGTTTAGGCTCATTTTGAAGCTTAAAACAAAGCAAATTCAAAAATGTAGTCTATTTGAAGTTTACACAACTAATTCGATAGAATTTTTTTGAAAAGGTAGAAAAAATGTTTTCGTTATTTGAAAATTTTTCCCTCAACATTGTTATTTTGATCGATATTTTTATTTAACTTGAATATTTGCATTTATTGCATTTTTAGCTTCAAAATGAGCTCAAACACGACTCGTCTAGCTTAATTTTGAATTTTGGCCAGTGCGTTGCGCTCGCGTTGCGGTTGGCAGGTCAAAATTCAAGATTGAGCTAGACTAGTCGTGTTTGGGCTCATTTTGAAGCAAAAAACATGAGAAATACAGAATTTCAAGTTTCATCGAGTTTAGTTCACAGATTATATCAGAAAAGGCGAGAGGAATTTACCAGGAAATTGAAAAATCACGATTTTCAGGCATGTAAATCGAAAGTTTGTATGAATTTCGAAATAGAACTTATATATTTGCATTTTTTGCATTTTTAGCTTCAAAATGAACCTAAACACGACTAGTCTAGCTCTATTTTGAATTTTGACCAGTGCGTTGCGGTCGCGTTGCGGTTGTTAGGTCAAAATTCAAAATTAAGCTAGACTAGTCGTGTTGGGGCTCATTTTTAAGCTAAAAACAAGATAAATCTGAACATACAGTTTTCAGCTTGTTAAATCAGGTTTCAACAAAGTTATAAGGCTTACAAATGGCAAAAAAATGGGGGAAAATAGCAAAAACTGCGCTGAACAAAAATGACAAGAGTTTTCGCGTAGTTGATATCATATCAAATGGAAAAAAGAGAGAAATTTGGGTCATCTGGTCATCCGTGTCAATTATCTATGTCCTAATCGAAACCGAAAAAGAAACTTGATAACAGATAAAAAAAAATTTTTTTTCAAAAAAATCAGTTTTCTAGACTAAAATTGTTTAAAAATCTGGAATTTTCAGGTTTTACAACTTCAAATATGATGCTTTATTAGGAAAATATGAATTTTAGAGGAATAAAAGAGTGAAAAAGAGGGACAAATGACAAATATCAAGTGGCCTGGAGGGGATATACGATAGTTATAAATATATATGCCGAAAAGGTGTCAAAAGAGAGAGAGAGAGAGAGAGGGAGAGAGGCGCAGAGAGACAGACAGACAAACAGAAAAGTTTCTTCTTTTCCGAAAGAGATGGGGATAATTGTCCCGGCTTACGACGATGCGACGGCCGCCAATTCAGCCATGGATGGGATTTGGGTTCCGTTGATGAACAATGTGTGGATCACGCCGGTTCTGCAAAAAACAAAAAAACAATTTTTTCAGAAATGTTTTTTTTTGGAAATTTCCAAAAATTTATTCGAAAATCCTATTTTGAGACTTGCATTTTTGAATTTGTCTTGTTTAGAGCTTCAAAATGAGCCTAAACACGACTAGTCTAGCTCAATTTTGAATTTTGGCCTACCAACCGCGACGCGACCGCAACGCATTGGTCAAAATTAAAAATTGAGGAAAACTAGTCGTGTTTAGGCTTATTTTGGAGCTCTAAACACAACGAATTTAAAAATAAAAACTTCTTTCAAAAAAAAGGGAAAGTAAGAGAGTTATGAGCGAATTTTTAAGTTTTTTTTTGGATTTTCTGGTGATATCAATTTGGACATAAGACTGTTATGCTTCGGGAGTTTCGAATAAAAACACGATTTCTGAATTATCCTTTTTGAAAACTTCAAAATAAGCCTAAACACGACTAGTCTAGCTTCATTTTGAATTTTTGACCTACCAACCGCGACGCGACCGCAACGCACTGGTCAACATTCAAAATTGAGCTAGACTAGTCGTGTTTAGGCTTATTTTGAAGCTCTCAACGTGACAAATTCAAAACTATAAGTTTCAAAATAGGTATTTTGATGTTTGGTCCATCGTTTGACCCTTTTTAGTGCCATTATCTAGCTCTAGGCAAAAAAAAACTTCCCCTAAACACAAGATTCGTCATTTTCAGAGTTTCAAAGTTTTCCATAAACTTTCAGAATTCTCAGAAAATTTGAAAAATGTCAAAAATTTTGTTTTTTGACATTTTGCGATAATATCAACTAATTATCATCTAGCTGAGAGCTAGAAAATTGGGGTTTTTGGGAATGAGGATTACTGTAGTTTGAGATTTTGGGGTTACTGTAGCTCAAAAGCTTGGGGTTAGTGGGGGACACTGTAGCTCGAAAAATTAGCGTGACTGTAGTTTTTGGATTACTGTAGAGCTCACTTTTTGTTTCCACTACTCCGTGCCTCGATACGGCACGGAGTCTTGCCCAACTCGAAATGGGTTACAGTACCGTTGTCAACGAATTCGCCCTGAAAATTTGAAAAATTTTAAAATTTCAAAAAAAAAATTTTTTTAAAGAAAATTTTCAGTAATCCGGATTACTGTACCGCAGTGTTGATATTGCACCCATTGGCCCAGATCTCCATGGTTTCCTTGTCTGAAAATTGAGGGTTACTGTAATTTCTGAAATTTCAAAAAAAAATTTACAGTACCCAAAACCACTCTCCAGTCGTTGCCAGCAATAGTGGTCTCCCAGCTGTGCAATTTCTTGTTTTGCTCCTCTTTGAACTTGTTGAACGTTTTTCCGTTGACATCCAACGAGTACTCATAGGCAAACGTCCCAAGAGCCTCAACGTTGATGTTGCACTTCATGTCGCCAAGCTTAAACGGTTCTTTTCCGACCAATTTGAACATCCAGTCGCGGCGAAGGATTTCCTGGAAAATTTGAGAACCTCATAACTTACGAATCGCTTTGAATTTCGACTCCAAACATTTATTTTTAAATTTATCGCGTTTTTAGCTTCAAAACGAGCCCAAACACGACTAGTCTAGCTTGATTTTAAATTTTGACCTGCGCGTTGCGTCCGCGTCGCGGTTGGTAGGTCAAAACTCAAAATTGAGCTAGACTTGTCGTGCTTTAGCTCATTTTGAAGCTCTAAACGTGCTTATTTTAGAAATATGAATTTGTTCTCGAAATTTTGGAAAAATTTCAAGTTTTCAAGAAAAATCGAAATTTTTCAATTTTTCCAAAAGTTCGATTTTTGATCACAACTGGAGTTGTTCTCAAAAAAATTGAAAAAAGTTTTTCTAATCGAATTTATCTGGTTGAGAGCTTTAAATTGAGCCCAAACAGGACAAGTCTAGCTCGATTTTGAATTTCAACATGTGCGTTGCGGTCGCGTCGCGGTTGGAGGGTCAAAATTCAAAATTGAGCTAGACTAGTCGAGTTTATACTTATTTTGAAGCTCTAAACAAGACAAATTTGAAAATAAATGTTTGAACCTCTAACTTCGAGTTTTAGGAAAGTTACGAGCTTTGGAACATTTACAAAAAAAAAGTCAAAAATGGATATAGCACTTCTCTCCTAGAAAAAAGTTCCTCACCTTCCCATCGACACGAATGACACGTTTACCAGTGGTTGTTCCATGCTCGAATTCAATTCGATGAACTTTAGCGTGCAATGGAACGTTCCACGTGGCTACACAGTCACCATCCGGCATGACGGCGTCAGAAGAAGCGGCGGCGGTGGCGGAGGAAGACAGAGTGACACTGGAAATGCTGATATTCAGACTTGTCGTGTTTAGAACTTCAAAATGAGCCCAAACACGACAATTCTAGCGTAATTTTGAATTTCGACCAGTGCGTAGCGGTCGCGTAGCGGTTTTTAGGTCGAAATTCAAAATAAAGCTAGAGTAGTCGTGTTTAGGCTTATTTTAAAGCTCTAATCATAACAAATTTGGAAAAAGACGTTAATTTCAAAATTTTCGGAGCCTAAGATAGTTATGTGCCTAATTTAAAAATTCGGAAAAATTCAATTTTTTGGTTTTGCCCAGGACACTCTAATCTTTCGAAATTTCAGCATGAAACCTATATGGTCATACTTAGCTTGTTAAAAGTGTTAGAATGACTCTAAGCATGCATAGACTAGGTCAATTTTGAAATTTGAACAGTGCGTTGCGGTTGCGTCGCGGTTGGTAAGTCTAAATTTAAAATTGAGCTAGACTAGTCGTGTTTAGGTTTATTTTAAAGCTCAAAACTAAATTCAGCGCGTTTTGAGCTTTAAAAAGAGCCTAAACACGACTTACTTTTCCAAAAATTGACTTTCACAAAATTTTATGAACCATTATGCGCCTTTAAAATCGAAAAATCAAAAATGCCTAGTCGAGTTTATACTCATTTTGAAGCTCAAAACATGATAAATTTGTATATTTTAGTTTCAGCGTATCTCAGATCCTCTAAATTTGAAAAAAAATCCAAAAAAAAACGTTTTTTTGGAATTTTTGGGATTTTTTAAATTCTCAAAAAAGTACATGGGAACTTGTTCGATCTTAATTTTTCTATATTTTCATATTTTTCTATGTTCAGTTTAGCACATGAACAAGATAATGTGTATGTGTTACCGTGAGAAAATGGATTTTTGGCTCCAAAAATCCAAAAAAGAGGAAAATCGAAGAAGAAGAAGACGCGGGAAAACCGAAGCAGGTGGAGCAAGAAGGGGGTTTCCATGGAAACTGAGAAATAGTGTTGGTTAGAGAAAGAGAGAAATTCTCTCTCTCTCTCTCGCTTTTCTCGAAAAATGAAGAAAGCGTAAACAGCAATTAGAAGCCTAAAAATATACGATTTTATTTTTTCAAATGTATTTCGCTAATAATACGCCTATGAGGCGGAGCAGGTGTAAACACCTGCTCTTTTTGACGACCCATAACTCTTGGGATTTTCAGAATTATTGAATGAAATTTATATTTTCAAATTTGTCACGCTTAGAGCTTCAAAATGAGCCCAAACACGAGGGGGGCCCCCTCTCTAAAAAGGGGGGCCCCTCTCTAAAAATGGAAATTTCAAAACTGGGCAATCTTAGTCGTGTTTGAGCTCATTTTGAAGCTCTAAGCATGAAAAATTAAATGAATCTAGTTTTATTGCAAAATTTTGAGAAAAAAAATCGAGTAATGACCAAAAATGAATTTTTTGGAAGTTTTTGGAAATTTTTGGGATCGTCCATAAAACTGACGTTTCCCATAATTTTTTGATCAAAATCATATTTTTAAATTTGTCATGTTTAGAGCTTTATAATGAGCCTAAACACGACTAGTCTAGCTTAATTTTGAGTTTTCACCTGCCAACCGCGACGCGAACGCAACGCACTGGTCGAAAGTCAAAATTGAGCTAGACTAGTCGTGTTTGGATTCATTTTAAAGCTTAAAAAGCGATAAACCCAAAAATCTGAGTTTCAATGCAATTTTTCATAATGGGAGTTAGTTATGACCAAAAAGGAAATGTTTGAAAAATTGAAATTTTTGATTTTTCCCTGAAAACTTTCATGTTTAGAAATTGTTTTAAATGAACTTTATATATTTTATCTTGCCATGTTTAGAGCTTCAGAATGAGCCTAAACACGACTAGCTCAATTTTTTTCTAGCTCAATTTTGAATTTTGACCTATCAACCGCGACGCGACCGCAACGCACTGGTCAAAATTTGAAATTGAGCAATTCTAGTCGTGTTTAGGCTTATTTTAAAGCTCTCAACATGATAAGTTCGAAAATACAAGTTTCCTAAAAATTTGAAAAATAGGTATTTCGTTTTATTACAGTATACAACACACAAAAATCAATCACAGAGGCTCCGGAAAAGTGGGCGGAGCCTAACTTGCAAGTTATCTTTTTGCCCGCATAGTTTTTTGGCAAGAGAATAATGTTTGAACTAGAAAAAAAGTCAAAAATTATATCAATTTGTCAATTTTCTCTTCTTCTTTCCCGGCTCCACGACGTCTTCCGCCATATCTCTATGAGTTTTGATCCAAATCGCCCATTGTTTTGCCTTCTGAGGGACCTGAGGCTCCTCTATCAGTCGGGACACAATATCATCGATTTTTCCATCAGCTCCCACAAGGTTATCAATCGATAATCGAATTTCGTCAACAATTCGTTGGATCTCCCCGCCGCTACCGTACCTGGCACATACGTTTCATGGAACATAAATGTGACGTACACCTCGACTGCTTGGCGGGACAAATCAAGATCATCGTCGGAGTGGAACATGGACCTGGAAAATCGCATTTTTAATAATTCTAAAACTCAAAAATTTGAAGAAGGAAATTAAAAAAAAATGTTCACAAAAGTTTTTTTTTGAAATTGTCGAAATTCGAAATTTTGAAAAGTGAATACTAGTGTTGAGCTAGTTTTGCCCTTCAAAATGAGCCAAAAATCAATGAAATGCGTCGATTTTGAGCCAACTTATGCGCCTTTAAAGTTTGCAGGGCGAGAGAGGGGAGACGCAGAGGGGAAAGGAGACTCTAGCTTCTCTGCGTCTCTCATTTTGCACAATTGAGCATAACTCGCTTTAAAATAAAGCTAGAAGAGTTTTGAAAACACAGAAATATAGGAATTTTTCTGGGGATTCTTTTGAATAAACAATCATAAAAATCTGATTTTTCGAAAATCTCAAAAAAAATTTAAAAAACGAAAATTGAAAATTTTCTAGAATTTTTTGAAGATGTTTTCACAAAGTTGATTACAATACCTTAAATTTTGAAGAATGTGAAAACTGAGTTTATAAAAAACTTAAAATTTAAATATCGGAAATTTTTCAAAAAAATATAATTTTTCTAAAATTCCAAAATTTTCCTTTTCTTCGATTTTTTTTGTTAAATATTATATCAAAATTTTTGTCATCTGATTCCCTACATTTCTGCGTTTTCAAAACTCTTCTAGCTCTATTTTGAAGCGAGTTATGCTCAATTTCGCAAAAGGAGAGACGCAGAGAAGCTAGAGTTTCCTCTTCTCTCTGCGTCTCCTTAACTCTCGCCTTTCAAACTTTAAAGGCGCATAACTTGGCTCAAAGTCATCCAATTTTTTCGATTTTTGGCTCATTTTGAAAGACAAAACTAGCTTTATAATTTAAATAAAACTCACAACCAAGTTGAAAAAATCTTCTCGCTAAAAATGTACTCAAACGAGTGTCCCATATCAATGACCGTTGTGCGTAGCTCTCTCAGAATCGCCCTTCGTAATTCCGGCCTCCGAAATTCAAATTTCGCACGATTCGTTAAAACATGAATGAATGCATTGACTTCGCGCTGGTGATTGTAGATCAAACGAGTCAGGATTCCAGCCATTTCAATGGATTCCAATAATCGTATTTCGCTGGAATCACTTAAACTCCACCAATAATACTCCTCATAATACGATGGATGTTCACCATGAACATGAAGCATTATCGATTTTCGAAATCCTGGATGTGTCCGACACATCCTTCGCAGCCCATCGTCTCCCAATTTTTCGGCACTCCTCAAAATCAGCTTTAACTATCCTTTATCAATATTTCCCTTAAATTTCGCTATCAACCGTGCCGAATGGTTACAAATTTGCTCCATATGGTCCATCGAATTTAAAAGGATGTCCTCTAATTGAAGAAATTCCAAACAACGCGCGATCTCGTCATACATCAGGGTCTTGAGTAGCTCCCGTTTCTGCTCTGTGCTAAACATTTTTGAGCGATCCGATCTGTAATCTTTGTATTCGTTAAAATCCTCGTAAAATTCCCTACATCTCCCTTTTTCTTAAACTCTTCTAGCTCAATTTTGAGTCAAGTTATGCGCCTTTAAAGTTTGAAAGGCGAGAGATAAGGAGACGCAGAGAGAAGAGGAGACTCTAGCTTCTCTGCGTCTCTCATTTTGCGGAATCGCGCATAACTCGCTTTAAAATAGAGCTAGAGAAATTTTAAAAACACAGAAATGTAGGAAATTGGATGACAAAAATTTTGATATAAAATTTCACAAAAAATTTGAGATTTCCAAAACAAAATTCATTTGGAGGCATTTTTTCAAGTTCAATTTTTCAGATTTTTTTCAGACAGATTTTGAATTATAAACTTTTTCAAAACATTCAGAATTTAAGATCTTCTTCTATCAATCAAATTTGTCGGTACTTTTTTTTTCGAAAAAATTTCGTAATTTTCCAAATTTTCCCTTTTTCGAGATTTTTCGGATTTCTTTCCAAATTTCCAAATATGTTTTGTATTCAAAGGAATCCTCATGAAATTACCTACAACTTCCTGTTTTCAAAATTTGTCTAGCTCCATTTTAAGCCGAGTTATGCGCCTTTAAAGTTTGTACGGCGAGAGAGGGTAGACGCAGAGAGAAGAGGAGACTCTAGCTTCTCTGCGTCATTTGACAAAATTGAGCATAACTCGCTTTAAAATAGAGCCACGAGAGTTTTGAAAACACAGAAATGTAGAGAATTAGATGACAAAAATTTTGATATAATATTTGCCAGAACATTTTTGAAATTCCTGAACAAAAATGTTTCTTTTATATTCATGGGTTTTGTGTTCAAAACAACTCTCATAAAATTTCCTATATTTCTGTGTTTTCAAAACTCTTCTAGCTTTATTTTAAAGCGAGTTATGCTCAATTGTGCAAAATGAGAGACGCAGAGAAGCTAGAGTCTCCTCTTCTCTCTGCGTCTACCCTCTCTCGCCGTACAAACTTTAAAGGCGCATAACTTGGCTCAAAATCATCGCATTTTATTGATTTTGAGCTCATTTTAAAGGGGAGAACTAGTCAAATGATAATTTTAAAAAATAAATTGAATAAAAAATTATCTACTCACCTCAAAATTTCAAACAAGCAGTCGACAATTTGGCGTCGAGAATCCTCTAAAGGATTTTCTTTAGTGCCACTGTGTTTTCTGAGCAATCCGTCGATCATAATTGTAAAACACTTTTGAATTGTGTTTTTCGATTGTTCATCATAATTATTTCGGAGAAATTTAAGAATTATATTGAGCAACTCTGAGACTACATCGGCTTTTGAGAAACTCATATAATATTTCAGCGAATCCAACGATTTTTCCAGATTTACACAAGTCAGAAATACGATTTTTCGATCTTCGATTTTGTTGGGAGCAAATAACCGCTTGTTGTCTGAAATGTGTTGATTTTCAAACTTCCGGTTAGTCCTAGCTCGTTTTGCGTTTCAGAATCGTGTTCAACGGCGTTTTTTACCCCTGGGAGCATGTTTTCCGATCATTTTAAGAAATTGTCGTAAAATGTTGGGTTTCGTGGTACGCAAACACCAAAAACCTTCAAAATGATGCTAGTGACTCGAAAAAAGTTGCATCTCGACCAAAATTTTGCGCAGAATCCAAATTTTCAGTTACTTTTGTCAATTTCACATTCCTATCGGTCAAAAATTAGTAATTTTTTTGGGGTACGCAAACACCAAATTTCGATTTTTGAACTTCCGGTTTGTCGTAGCGAATTTTGCATTTTAGAATCGTTCTTAGCGTAATAGTTTACCCCTGGGTGCAAGTTTTTAGGAAATTCTGAGAAAATGTCGTAAAATATTGGGTTTTGGGGTACGCAAACACCGAAAACCTTCAAAATGATGCTAGAGACTCGAAAAAAGTTGCGTCGAGACCAACATTTTTTTTTGGGCCGAGCTTTTTCCGGAATTTCGGAGGCCCGGCCCGGCCCGGCCCGGCGGGCCCGTCATTTCACTAGTTTCGAAATTTTCAAAAAACACATAAGGGGGGACCCTTATGTGATGCGCTGAATCCAAATTTTTAGTAACCTTCTTTTTTAGTTACGCAAACAACAAATTGCGATTTTTGAACTTCCGGATAGTCCTAGCACATTTTGCACATCAGAAACGTGCTCCGCGTAGTTTATTACATCCGATAGCAAGTTTTCAGAGAGTTCTGAAAAATTGTCGTAAACTGTTGGGTTTTCGGGTACGCAAACACCGAAAACCTTCAAAGTGATGCTAGAGACTAGAAAAAAGTTGGCTCTAGACCTAAATTTTGCGCTGAATCCAAATGTTTAGTTATCTTTAACAATTTCCCATTTCTAACGGTCAAGAACTAGTGATATTTTGGGGTACGTAAACACCGAATTGCGATTTTTTGAACTTTAGGATAGTCCTAGCACATTTTGCACATCAGAATCGTGCTTAGCGTAATTGTTTACCTCTGGGAGCAAGTTTTTAAAGAATTCAGAGAAATTGTCGTAAAATGTTGGGTTTTGGGGTACGCAAACACCGGAGCTCTTCAAAATGGAGCTAGAGACTCGTAAACAATCGCATTTAGACCTAAATTTCGCGCTGAATTCAAATTTCGCTTCAACTTTGTCAAATTCTCATTTCTAAAACCAAAAAAACGAGAATGTCGTAGAATGTTGGGTTTTAGGGTACGCAAACACCAAAAACCTTCAAATTGATGCTAGAGTCTCGCGAAAAGTTGCGTCGTGACCCAAATTTTTTGCTGAATCCAAATTTGGAATCAATTTCACTCAAGAACTTACATAGAGATCCGATTGTGTGAAGTTTCGGATGTGTTTCCACAAAAGTGTTCAAGTCTTCTTGTTTCACCCAATCCCCGCATCTTGTGATATCCAAAACTTTTAATAATGGCAGACTTTCTTCAGGACATTTGAAACTCTTATCGCGCACCCCTCTGAATGAAGTTAATCTGAAAAAAAATTGTCTTTTTTTTTCAAAATTTTTAATGTTTACCTCAGTGCCGAGAGGTCCAAATATTCGAGATTTCTCAAATTGAACAAATCTTCGAAATTCAGACAATTGATGCTGTTCATGATGAGATTTTTCAAGTTTTGCAATTTTGAAATGCCATTTAATGTCGGTATTTCCATTCTTGAGATTTCCAGTGTAGTCAAAAATTTCAAAGAGCTGCAAATCGTCCGAAATTCATATTTCGCAATCGGAAAATCGTGAATCGATAGAGATTGAAGATTGGGGACGAGTTGACAGAGCTGAAATGAGCCAAAACTTTTCTATAGAATTGTTAAGCTAGTTTTGCCATTCAAAATGAGCCAAAAATCGATAAAATCCTACGATTTTAGGCCAAGTTATGCGCCTTTAAAGTTTGAAGAGCGAGAGAGAGGAGACGCAGAGGGGAAAGGAGACTCTAGCTTCTCTGCGTCTCTCATTTTGCACAATTGAGCATAACTCGCTTCAAAATAGAGCCACGAGAGTTTTGAAAACACAGAAACATAGGAAATATTATGAGAATTGTTTTGAACACAAAACTCTCAGAAAATACCAAAAAATTTTTTTTGGAGAATTTCAAAATTTCTGTCAAATGTTATATCAAAGTTTTTGTCATTCAATTTCCTACATTTCTGTGTTTTCAAAACTCTTCTAGCCCTATTTTGACCCGAGTTATGGTCGATTTCGCAAAATGAGAGACGCAGAGAAGCTAGAGTCTCCTTTCCCCTCTGCGTCTCCCCTCTCTCGCCCTGCAAACTTTAAAGGCGCATAACTCGGCTCAAAATGAAGCTAGAACAGTTTTAAAAAGATAGAGGTGTGGGAAATTTCATGGGGATTCTTTTTAATGCAAAAAGTACAAATCGAATTGCTCAAAAATTTGTACAAAAGACCAGAAACTGCAGCTGGACAAAACGGTGATGAAAAATTAGGTATTTTTGAGGATTTTGTATTCAAAAGAATCATCATAAAATTTCCTACAATTCCCTTTTTTCAAAACTTTTCTAGCCCTATTTTGAAGCGAGTTATGCTCAATTTCGCAAAATGAGAGACGCAGAGAAGCTAGAGTCTCTTTTCCCCTCTGCGTCTCCCCTCTCTCGCCCTGCAAACTTTAAAGGCGCATAACTCGGCTCAAAATAGAGCTAGAAGAGTTTTGAAAAAAGGGAATGGCAGGAAATTTTCTGAAGATTCTTTTGAATATAAAAATTTTTTAAAAATTAGAAAATGAAAATTGAAAATTTCCACATTTTTTGGAGAAGTTTTCCCTTTGATTACAATACCTTCAATTTTGAAGAATGTGAAAATTGAGTTTATAAAAAATTCAAAATTTAAATATCGGAAATTTTTAAATCTTAAAAAAAAAATTTTTTTCTAAAATTCCAAAATTTTCCTTTTTCTCGAAACTTTTTTGAATGTTATATCAAAATATTTGCCATTCATTTTCCTACATTTCTGCGTTTTCAAAACTCTTCTAGCTCCATTTCAAAGCGAGTTATGCTCAATTTCGCAAAATGAGAGACGCAGAGAAGCTAGAGTCTCCTCTTCCCTCTGCGTCTCCTCTCTCTCGCCCTGCAAACTTTAAAGGCGCATAACTCGGCTCAAAATGAAGCTAGAAGAGTTCTGAAAAAAAGGGAATTGTAGGAAATTTTTAGTATAAATATTCAGACAATTAGATTTCTAAAGTTTTGAACTTTTGAAAATATTTCTACCTGTTGTGCCCATCCTCGAACAAATCGATGCGTTGATGCCTCGATTTTCAGCGTTCTCAATTTTTGTCGAGTTTCTGGATTCAAACACTGCAAAAGTGCAGTTGGTAGATCGAATTTTGTTACGCCTGAAAGTTTTTAAATTTTTGAAAAAATTTTTTTTTCAAAAAATTCCAAAAGATTTTTTTCAAATTACCTCCAAATGGTGTAACCTCTTTTTTCAAATTTAATTCGAAATCCTCCAAATTCATCGAATGGGAAATTTTCAGTAAATCCGGTTTCAAGTCTCTTGAATTCAATATTAAGCGGGTTAGGTTGAAATTTTCAATCATTCGATCCGAATTTTCCGCAGAAAAATGGGCTGGAATTTGCTCGAAAAGTTCATTATTTTCCTCGTTTGTTAGTTTTCCGGCTGGAATTTGGATTTGAGCTGAAAAAATTTTTTCAAAAAAACAATTTTTTTCAAAAACTCACATTTTTGAAAAGCCTCTGCAGATTTCAAAATTGCCAATTCTTTCAATGATTTGAGTGTCACAATTTTGTCCATTCCCGAAATTCTGAAATTTGTATTTTGAAATTTTTTTTTTGAAAATTCGTCAAAATTCGATATAACTATCAAATCATTGCTCAGCTCGTCGAGAGCTTCAAAATAAGCTTAATCACGACTAGTTTTGGTTGATTTCAAAATTTGGCCAACGCGTTGCGGTCGCGTCGCGGCTTTGTAGATCAAAATTCAAAGTTGAGCAAATCTAGTCGTGTTTGGGCTCATTTTGAAGCCATTAACGTCGGAAATCCTAAATTCCTAATTTCGAAACTTGAAAATTCAAATATTGAAAGTTATGACCAGAAGAACTTTCAGAAAACCCCAATTGCAATAGAAATGATTTTCATAATTTGCAGAAAAAAAAGTTTAAAAAATGAAGAAAATGGAATTGTTTAATCTAAAATAATCTGAAAAAAATCAATAATTTCCACTAAAAATGGCTTGAAAATTTCATGAAAAAACACAAAAACTTTCAGACTGAAAATTTTTTTTTCAGACTGAAAAAGTTTTAGGGATGAAAATTTCAAAATTTTCTTTTTTTTTGAACAAAATAACAGAAGAAAAAGGAAGAAGAACTATAAAAAATGTATATGAAACGGCCGGAAAAAAGGGGAATCGAGAAAAAAAAATAATAGAGAGGGAGTAGAGACAACAAACGAGACGCAGACAGAAAAGAGAAAAAAAATTGGACGACGAAGAAACGGAGAAGTGTAAGCAAGGGTCATAAGAGTCCCTTTTCCCTTTTCCAGACATTTCTCCCGCTTCTCCGCGTCTCTATGCCTCTCTCTCTCTCTCTCTCTCTCTCTCTCTCTCTTTCTCTCTCTCTCTCCCTTATTATCTTTTTCTGCAATTCTAACTAACAAAAACAAAAAAAAAGAATAATCTGATTTTCATTTTTTACAGAAATTAGCCAGAAAAGTTCTAGATAGGCATCTGTTAGAAGGAGAAAATTATTCGGAAAGATTTAATTTCTTGGTTTCGTCCAAATATCGTTCACTTCTTGTAATTTTGAGATCGGTCATACATTTTCGATTTTCACATGTTTTGAGCTTCAAAATGAGCCCAAACACGACTAGTCTAGCTTAATTTTGAATGTTGACCTACCAACCGCGACGCGACCGCAACGCACTGGTCAAAACTCAAAGTTGTGCAATCCTAGTCGTGTTTGGGCTCATTTTGAAGCTCGGACAAGAGAAATTCAGCAAAATTGATATTTTTCAAACGTTTCTAAAAAAAAAAATAGGCTATGCCCAAAAATGAAAATTTCGGAAAAAAGTGAAACTTCTCGTTTTGCCCAGAAAACTTTCAAAATTCGATATTTCCAAATAAAACATACATTTTCGAATTTCTCATGTTTTGAGCTTCAAAATGAGCCTAAACACGCCTAGTCTAGCTCAATTTTGAATGTTGACCTACCAACCGCGACGCGACCGCAACGCACTGGTCGAAATTTGAAATTGAGCAATCCTAGTCGTGTTTTGGCTCATTTTGAAGCTAAAAACACGACACATCCAATGAAATTAGGTGGTACTGACCGAAATCAATGCGAAAAGGGAGATGAGTAGAATGATTTATTCAGGATAAAAAGCACAATTCAGAAATCGTAAAAAATTCATTTAGGGCAGTTGGCCTCCTGGATGCATACATTTTCATGTTTCACGAATCCCTTGGAACATTGACAGACATTTGGTTTGCACAATTTGATACAAGGAGGGTCCGGTTGAGCACAAATTGGCTCACAATGGGTTCCACACTCGAAAAACTCCTCATCCTCTCCACATTTCTTATCACAATCATTGATTCGAACACATTTCCCATTCGATTCATTACGGACGAATTGAGGCAGACATTGACATTTGTTTGGAATGCATACTTGAGGACATGGTTGGTTAGAATTAAGGCAGAAGTTGCCTGGTGCAGCTACCCTCCAACCCCTTCTAAAGGTTCCCTCTAACCACGCAACGACACTCCGCTATCCCGCTCGGCGCGCGCACAGTTTAAATTTAGTTTTTGAGTGATTGCGAGCTTGGATTTGGCTCGTGGTTGTTCTAGGGACTCTTTTAAGGATTTCAAGTGAGTTTGCTTGAATTCTAAGCTTTTATTTGTTGTTTCTTTCTAACTTGTTCATAATAAACCGATTTTGTTACATTTCTTGTTGATTTTCTTCTATTTTATCACAGGAACCTGATACCCCGGACATACCGCGGGCAATTCAGACATTGATATTTGTTTGGGATGCACACCTGAAACTTGTAGCTTCATTTTTAGAGCTTCAAAGTCAGCCTAAACATTACTAGATTTTGAAAAATGCCACTTTTGAGAGGGGGTCTCTTTGAAAAGGGGTCCAAAAAATTAAAATTTTGATCAAATCTACTCGTGTTTGAGCTCATTTCGAAGCTCTCACTGAGGTAAATTCAACATTTGAATTCAAAAATGCTTTGGAACGCATACCTGGGGACATGGTTGATTAGAAGCATCGGGATTTGAACAAGAGGGTTCACACGCAGACCCACAGGACTTGAAGATTTCATTTGGTCCACATTCAGATGGTGTAGCAGCGCAGAAGGCGAGGAGGGGTAGAAGGAGAGGAAGAAGAAGCTTCTGGAATACCATGATTGCTGATAAGGCTGATGAAACCCCCAGGGCTTTTATACTAATCTTATCATAAGATCTCTTGCTCATTACTAATGAAACTTAGGATTTTATGAAACATCTGATCAGGTGATAAGGTGGAAATGATAAGAAAAAAGGGAAAATGAGTAATTTTGAACTTATGATCTTACATGAACTCTGAGGAGGATCAGATGGCATACATGTGATCTTGTGATTTTCCAATAAGAATGAGCAAGAGATCCCATGATAGGATCAGTATAAAAGAATAAAGAGGTTAACATTGAAATTAATTCATTCCTCTTGTCTATAGCGCCATGGTAAGTGTTTATGGTTTTCTTTAGTTACCGTAAAACCTCTAATAGAACGACACCCGGATCGTCCACTTTGAGCCTATATATCTCATTTTCTGTGAAAGATATCAAAAAGTGGCTAACTGGTAAAATGTTGCTGATAACCTGATAAACATTTTACTAGTTAACCACTTTTTGATATCTTTCAAAAGAAGTAGGATATATAGGCTCAAAGTGGACGATCCGGGTGTCGTTCTATTAGAGGTTTTACGGTAGCTACAGTAATCTCCAATCTTTGAGCTAGATCATCAAGCTACAGTATTGTAAAAATAGAAGCCCACCCTATAAGCATACTCTAAGCTCAATTATCTCGGTTCCTTCAAATGATATCAAAAAGTTGTCAACTGATAAATTGTTTATCATAATATCAGCAACATTTTATCAGTAGATTAATTTTTGATATCTCTCATAGAAACCGAGATAAGTTGTCTTAAAGTGGGCGGTTCCCGGATGAGGTACGCTTCCGACCTCTTAACTTTGACCCAATTTACTTCATTTTCTGTGAAAGATACAGAAAAATAATCAACTAACAAAACGTTCATGATGACAACACAATTATTTTGTTAATTGATCACTTTTTGATATCATTCACGGAAAATGAGATAAATCAGCTCAAAGATAACGGATCACTCAAAAATCGGTTAACTTTGGTTCAGAATTAGGCATGAGCAATCTATATAAACTTAACATTTCTAATATGAATCTTGACTCAGAATTACATGTTCGGAATCAAGAGCAACTGAAAAAGCCAAAACTTATTCAAAATACGAATATTTGTCTTCGTTTCTGCTTGTTAGTAACAATTGGAACCAATTCGAAACATGCAATTGAACTCAATTATCTCGGTTACTGTAAGTGATATTAAAAATAGGTCAACTAGTAAAATAATGGTGATAATATGATACATAATTCACTAGTTGACAACCTCTTGATAACTCTATTGGTAACCGAGATAATTGAGCTTAAAGTGCAAGTGCAGGAGCGGCTTAATAATTAGACCAAACTGAACGTGGAAATGGAATCCAAAATTAATTTTTTTCAGAATTTTCTTCTTCTTCTTCTACCCCTCCTCGCCTTCTGCGCTGCTACACCATCTGAATGTGGACCAAATGAAATCTTCAAGTCCTGTGGATCTGCGTGTGAACCCTCTTGTTCCAATCCCAATGCTTCTAACCAACCATGTCCTCAAGTATGCATTCCAAACAAATGTCAATGTCTGCCTCAATTCGTCCGTAATGAATCGAATGGGAAATGTGTTCGAATCAATGATTGTGATAAGAAATGTGGAGAGGATGAGGAGTTTTTCGAGTGTGGAACCCATTGTGAGCCAATTTGTGCTCAACCGGACCCTCCTTGTATCAAATTGTGCAAACCAAATGTCTGTCAATGTTCCAAGGGGTTTGTGAGACATGAAAATGTATGCATCCGGGAGGCCAACTGCCCTAAATGAATTTCTTACGATTTCTGAATTGTGCTTTTTATCCTGAATAAATCATTCTACTCATCTCCCTTTTCGCATTGATTTCGGTCCGTAGCATCTAATTTCATTGGATGTGTCGTGTTTTTAGCTTCAAAATGAGCACAAACACGACCAGGATTGCTCAACTTTGAATTTTGACCAGTGCGTTGCGGTCGCGTCGCGGTTGCTAAGTCAACATTCAAAATTAAGCTAGACTAGTCGTGTTTGGGCTCATTTTGAAGCTCAAAACATGAGAAATTCGAAAATGTATGTTTTATTTGGAAATATCGAATTTTGATTTCTGAATTGTGGTTGATATCTTGAATAAATCATTTTACTCATATTGCTCTTTTTGTTTCAAACTTCACGAAAAGTAGATATATCGATTGCCCATCTTGTAGGCTTTAAAACGAGTATAAACACGACTAGGCCCCGGCCACTATAAAAAATTCGCACCCCCCATGCGCCTTTAAAGTCCAAAAAATCAAAGTGGGCGGAGCCTAGCCGTGTTTGGGCTCATTTTAAAGCTCTTTTTCTCTATCTTCATGATTTTCTGTTTATCTGTAAATCCGGATGTCCCCATAGACGAATTTATTCAAAAAACAGTAACATTTTTAAACCATGAAAGACTCTCCCAAAATCAATTGATTTTCCTGGGGTTTTTTGGGCACCGGGACCATCAGATTCACTCGAATCTGATTGCATGATAACACGTGGACATCAATGATGTGGACGGCTACAGTAATACTGTAGGCCAGGTGAAACATTAGGTCGTACTGGAAAAATTTTTTGGAAAAATGTTTTTCAAAATTTCCAAAAACTTACATAATCTCCGATAAACCTGAGCAATGTATAAGTGCTGATTACTGTAAAAACTACAGTAAACACTGAATATTCCTTCCAACGCTTGTAGCGAACATCGCATGCTGTGGAACCTTCCAGAAGAAAAATCAAAATCGATAACATGGAAAATGTGTCGGAGATGCAGAGAATAGGGAACCCGATCTGGAATTACTTTGCTTAAAAGTTGTAAATGACTGGAAATTTGAATTCAGCGCGTTGAGAGCTTCAAAATGAGTATAATCATGACTAGCCTAGCTGAAATTTGACTTCTGACCCATCACCCGCGACGCGACCGCAATGCAAGGTTAAAAATTCAAACTTGACCAAAACTCATCGTGTTTGGGCTCATTTTGAATCTCATTATTTTAAAAACCCAAATCTGTAATTTATATTAATCTGACTCAAAAATGAACAAGAAACTGTAGTTTTAATGTTGGTGCTGAAAATACACAGAAACTTGAAATTGCTTTATGCCGCGTTCAAAGTTGATTTCCAGGAAAAATTTCCTGGAAAAACGCTGCTTAGTTTCTGTTGAATTTTGTGAAAAAATTTGAGCAATCGATTTGACTTGTTATGAGCTTCAAAATGAACCTAAACATGACTAGATTTGATTAATTTTGAAATTTTTCGTTTTTCGCGGTGGGACCCAAAATTTTTCGAAAATTTCGGAATTTTCCAAATATAGTCATGATTATATTCATTTTGCAGCTCTTTACTCAAAAAATTCAAAAATATTAATTTCAGTGTATTTGTCTGAAAATGAACCAATTCACAAGGCTTTCAAGTTTCAGCACCAAAATTAAAGTTACTGTATCTCGGTTAATCCGGCAAATTAAAGGTGGGGGGACAGGAGATTTTTCGTAGTTTTTTTGTAGCTAGAGTATGCATTCTACCGTCACGGTGTACAACGCTTAATGTCACTCTGCGTACAGCTGTCGTCCTCGCCTTTATGTATGCAATCGGGCGTGCGCTTTCTCTTTGCCCGCGTAGCTCAGTCGGTAGCGGCGCCGCACCTTCAACACTCGCCTCGACAAGTTCAACTCCTCGAGGGGCATATTTAAATGGAATTTCGAGAACATTATTTTTTTCATGTCCCCCCCCCCCCACCTTTAATTAATAAAACTCGTTCAACTTCTCGTTTCGTTTATTTTCTAAAACACCGATTCTTAGAAATAATGATGTTCAAAAATGTCTAATTGTGATACAACTAATTTCTAGCTCCGTATCAAAATCACTCAACGAAAGATGGACATCGGTAAATGGAGTGATTGCATGCTATGGAAAAGAACCAAGAGAAGCTCGTAGATCAGATGAGTCCAAATCGTCTGATGTCTCCCGTTTAATACACTTTCAACTACTATTCTGTACATGGTTCTATCTGTTACTCGACAACCTGTTTTCAATTGTTTTTTCAATGTATTTTTCATTTCATAAGAATAAGCTCAAAGCTTTTATTAAATTGTGTAGAGAACAGAGAAAGAGTTAATCTTAGAATAGCCATACAGCATGCACCCGCACAGCAATCGCTGAAAAAAGTGATATCAAGGGAACTCGTATAGTAACAAACTTTGCACGAGATCCTCCTCCGTTTTGAACTACGACAGTTCTTCCTGGTTGTAGAACGCAGGGTTGAGTATAAGCAGGCTGACCGTAGACCGGAGCTCCGTTTGGCGAAGCGTGTACAACAGTTGGAGTATGGCATTAAAGGTGGGGAGACATGAGAAGAATAATGTTCTCGAAATTCCGCTCAAAGATGCCCCTCGAGGAGTTGAACTTGTCGAGGCGAGTGTTGACGGTGCGGCGCCGCTACCGACTGAGCCCCGCGGGCAAAGAGAAAGCGGACGCCCGATTGCATACATAAAGGCGAGGACGACAGGTGACGCAGAGTGACATTAAGCGTTGTACACCGTGAAGGTAGAATGCATACTCTAGCTACAAAAAAACTACGAAAAATCTCCTGTCCCCCCACCTTTAAAGTTATTGTACATTGCACTCATTTCACACCTCCACAGCTTCTGGAATTTCATTAAAACACTGACAATGTTTGTTGAAGCTTTTCAATTTTTCGAAGTTGTATCTCTTTTTTGCTTTGATTTTCAGCCTTTTTTCCTTTTTTCTAACTTTTCTCTTTTTGAACTCTTTCCTTTTTCGGATAACTGTTGTCACAACCGTGTGACGATGTCACCTACAAACCGAAAAAGAATAATTCATCAGAAATACAAGCTACTCATAAATGTCTTTGATCTCTTCCACATTTTCTTCATCGGAATCCATATTTTCTCGAAAAATTTCCAGCAAAACACAGTCAATTATGGCTGAAAAACGTTAAAAAACGTTGAAAAATTGCGTTAAAAAAAGCCCGTAAATCGTGCGAGGTCGGTGGTCTCGAAACGAACGAGACAAACTACGGTAACACTCGTTGCGACAGTAGCTGGAAAACCTGGAAAAAATTGGCAGCTTTGGGCAGCGTTTTTCCAGGAAATTTTTCCTGGAAATCAACATTGAACGCGGCATTAACTCTGCTTATTTTAATGCAAAACTGCTGATAATAATATTTTTGGATTTCTCAAAGAACGCGCTTCAAAATGAGTATAATCATGAATATGTTTTGAAGAGTTTCAAAATTTTGGCTTTTTTGGGTCCCACCATGGAAAATTTTAAAGTTGACCAAATCCAGTCGTGTTCATGCTCATCTTGAAGCTCATAACTTTGGAAACTTGAATTTAATATTTATTACATCATGACAAAAAAATTAACCGAGATACAGTAACTTTAATTTTGGTGCTGAAACTTGAAAGCCTTGTGACTTGGTTCATTTTCAGACAAATACACTGAAATTAATATTTTTGAATTTTTTGAGTAAAGAGCTGCAAAATGAATATAATCATGACTATATTTGGGAAATTCCGAAGTTTTCGAAAAATTTTGGGTCCCACCGCGAAAAACGAAAAATTTCAAAATTAATCAAATCTAGTCATGTTTAGGTTCATTTTGAAGCTCATAACAAGTCAAATCGATTGCTCAAATTTTTTCACAAAATTAAACAGAAACTAAGCAAGTTACGGTAGTTTTACGGAGGCTAGAGTGCAGCGAAACGAGACACACTGCGTCTTTAGCCTCAGTAGGCGGAGCCTAGTCGTGTTTGAGCTCATTTTAAAGCTCTTTTCCTGCTGAATTTAATTTTTCCCACTTTCCAACCCCCCGAACCTCACCTCAAGCTTTCCCTTCATATAAAACCATGCACATCTTTGGACCATGGCACAAAAGAGTAATCCGAAAATTCCAATTTTCAGATTTTTCTGGTACATTGACATGTGTTTGGGCGGTTTTTTCAGTATAAATTGTCTCCTGACAAATGATATTAGACAAAAAAGGACGAAAACGAGCAAAAATGAGTAGCCGAGATGTCCAAAATCGCAAATTTCGGGATTTTTTGAATTTTTCGGGTCTCGATGGAAATTGAAATTTGTGGGGGTGGTGTCGATTAGGAGTACAGTAAGAAATAGACAGAAGAATGTGAATAGTGGAGAGAAGAGAAGCATTATCTGAAAATTTATAAAAATTAAGAATGAGCAATGAGATTCAGAAGTTCAAAAACGGAAAAATCTAAAAATCCCAAAAATTTCAAAATTAACAAAAAAAACGTCGAGAATTCTCAAAATTTCAGAAAATCCAAAAAATTTGAAATTTTCGAAAATTTTGCACTGAAAAAATTTTGCAATTGAAAAAAAAAAATTTCAAGAAAATATTTGACAAATTTGCAGGCGAAATTTTTTTTAAAACAAAAATCCTCTCTAAAACCAATTTTATCGAACTTCCGTTTTTTGAGTCTAAAATATTTAAACTCACCGCGTCTAGAGCTTCAAAACGACTCCAAATAGAGCCCTGCTCCGCCCACTTTGAGGGTCAGAGACGCAGTGTGTCTCACTTCACTGCACACTAGACTTTTCAAACTACCGTAACTTTCTTAGTTTTTGCTCAATTTCTTTGAAAACGAGAGCATTCGATTTGCTTTGCTAAGAGCTTCAAAATAAACCCAAACACGACTAGTTTTGATCGATATTCAGATTTGACCAGTGCGTTCCGGTCGCGTCGCGGTTGGGAGGTCAAAATTCAAAATTGAGCAAACCTAGCCGTGTTTGGGCTCATTTTGAAGCTCAAAACATGAGAAGTACGAAAATATATGTTTAATTTAGAAATATCGAATTTGTAAAGTTTTCTGTGCAAAACAGGAAGTTTCACTTTCTTTCGAAATTTTAATTTTTCGGCACAACCAAATTTTCTCAAGAAATGTTCGAAAAATATTCATTTTGCAGAATTTCTCTTGTTTCGAGCTTCAAAATTAGTCTAAACACGACTAGGATTGCTCAACTTTGAATTTTGATCAGTTCGTTGCGGTCGCGTCGCGGTTGGTAGGTCAAAATTCAAAATTACGCTAGACTAGTCGTGTTTGGGCTCATTTTGAAGCTAAAAATGAGCTGAGTTTGAAAATATTTCATTCATATCGGAATGTCAGAGACGCAGTGTGTCTCGCTTCTCTGCACTCTAGTCTGCTTACAAACTATCTTAACTTTCTTAGTTTTTGCCAAATTCTTTGAAAACTAGAGCATTCGATTTGTTTTGCTAAGAGCTTCAAAATAAACCCAAACACAACTAGTTTTGATTGATTTTCAAATTTGACCAGTGCGTTGCGGTGGCGTCGCGGTTGGGAGGTCAAAATTCAAAATTGAGCAAACCTAGCCGTGTTTAGGCTCATTTTGAAGCTAAAAACAAGAAAAATGGAATGGGAATAAAAATAGCTACAGTAATACTCAGTTCAAAGGCTCAGGAATCATTTTTAATTAGGTCCTGCTTAGTTTTTGCTCTAATATTCTGAAAACTAGAGTGGAAAATGTGACTTCTAGGGTATCAAGAAAGGATTATCCTAAAAAAAAATTGAAAGAGAGACGCAGAGAATAGAAGAGCAAAAAAAGATGAGGTGTGCATAATAGAGTAGTAAGAGCATGTACATATAAATGTACACGGATAAAAAGAAGAAGAAGAAGACGAAACATGTGTAAGTGACAAGGATGGATGGATAAATTCCGTGGGACAGGAAATCATATTATATTTTATTCTGAAAAATCTTAAAATATTGAAAATCTGAAAAATCTTGAAATCTGAAATTCTGAATAAAAACGGAAAACTGAAAACCGGATATTCTTTCAAAAAGACTTGAAAATGAAAATTCGGAAAATCGGAAAGTGTAATTTTCGAATTTCCGAGTTTCTGAATTCCTAAAAACCTGAAAACCAAGAAACCAAAAACCCTAAAATCTCAAAAAATCCCAAAAAAAAACAATTAAATTTATTCTTTTTGAGCACAACCAATTTCATTTTTTGACCGTAATTTCAACACAAAAATTACTCGTTTTCAGGGCAAAATATCAATAAAAAATCACAAAAAATGTTTCGTCTCGAATTCAGGGACTAGGTTCGTCACAAATGAAAAATGTGACTAACATTTTTTTCTGGAAAAAAAGCACCGGAAGACCCGTAAATCAAAAGGGAGAGGTTTGGCGGGGAATTCGAAAATTCAAAAATGTCTTTTCATGTGAAGACTCAGATGGTCACTCCTCGAGAAGGCTCGCGAGCACTGCGTGCATTTGAATGGGCGGTCTCCTGAAAATGGAAAAGTTCGAAAAATTCATTTTCTGTTTGGTTTAGAGAAAAATTAATTTAATTTTTGAATTCAGCGCGTTAAGAGCTTTAAAATAAGTATAAAAATGACTAGTTTTGATCAACTTTCAAATTTTGGACCGCTATGCGCCTTTAAAGTCGAAATTTCGAATTTCACCAATTATAGTCATGATTATGCTCATTTTGAAGCTCTTAACATGGCAAATTCAGAAGTACATGTTTTATCGCTAGTTTTCAAGTTTCCTCCAGGTTACGGTAGATTTTCAAAATTTTTCAGAAAAAAAATCCAAAAATTATTTTTTTCGAAAAATTGTTAAAGGAAAACCTATGATTTTTATACTCGATTTGAAGCTCTAATCCTGCTCAATTCAAATATTTTTCCAAAATTTCCAAATTCTCACCTGTATGCTTCCTATAGTGCCTTGTAAGTTCGTCAGATCTCGCGAACCGCCAATCACATCCAGGCCAACTGCATTCGTACGGTTTTTCGCCTGGAAATTAAATCGTAAGGTTGAAATTTGATATTACGTGCAAATTGTAGTAAATTCCATATCTTATAGCCAAAAAGTATAAAAAATGGAAAAAATTCCAAAAAAAAATTTTTTTGGAATTTTTTTTCAAAACCTTCTAACTTTCATTATTTTCAACCAATTTTCAATATTTTAACACGATTTCATCAGAAATGTTTTCTTCTTTTTAAAAATATATAATTTGATGTGTTGAAATTAAGTTATGTGCCTTTAAATTGCTCTTTTTCATAAGGAACCTCGCAAAATTTTTTTAAAAAATCATTTTTTTTTCAAATTCCTCTAACTTTGATCATTTTCAACCGATTCTTATAATTTTAAAAACCATTTCATTAGAAATTTTCCCTTCTTTCTAAAAATATAAGACTCTCACCTGTATGTGTTCGATAATGCGCCTTTAAATGACTGCTTTTGGTGTACACCTTGCCGCACTGTGGATGTGTGCACTGATGGAGTCTCTTCGAAGCCGGCTCATCATTATAGCTCGAACTTGGGCTTGCCTCACAATTCGACGAGTCATCTTGACACGAATCCACGTGTAGATTCAAATTCGACTGACTTCTTCGCATTTCCAGCTCTCCTTGCGCTTCTGACATCAGTTTTTCCATTTCGCTCATTTGCTTCTTCACCAGATCTATCTGCGTTAAGATGTTCGCCGGATCAACCATTCCTGTGAAATCTGGCATTACAGCACGACTGGAATCCGCTGTTAACTGCTCGATCACTTTTTGAAAATCCAATGGATCATGATTCTGATAAACGAAGGAGTTTACGGAGGAAGAGAGGGAGCTGGGAAGGTCCGATGTTGATGAGATGCTCTCCGTGTTGATTGTTAGCGGATCTGAAGATTATTATTATTATTACTATTATTATTTCAAAGAGAATTTCGAATTTGGGGGTGAAAAACGCTTCAAAGTAAGTATAAAAGATTCCATAAAACCGGGTTAAAGACAAAGTGTGTGAGAATATGGAGATTCTGAAATCTACCGTAACTTAGACCAGTTTGAATAATGTAAAACTTGAGCTTGATTTTCAAATCCTTCAGCCTGAGAGCTTCAAATTGAACCCCCACGCGCCTAGGCTCCGCACACGTTGAGTTTCAAGGTTAGAGACGCAGTGTGTCTCGTTTCTCTGCGCTCTAGCTTCCTTAAAACTACCGTAACTTGCTTAGTTTTTTGCTCAACTTTGTTTAAAAAATTGAGCAATCAATTTGGCCTGTTAAGAGCTTTAAAATAAGCCTAAACACGAATAGTATTGCTCAATTTTTAATTTTGACTAGTGCGTTGCGGTCGCGCTGCGGATGGGAGGTGAACATTCAAAATTGAGCAAGACTATTCATGTTTAGGCGCGTTTTGATGTTCTAAATGCTTTGAATTCGAGAATGCAACTTTCAAAAATATTGGCTTAAAACTAAGCGAGATACGGTAGTTTTAACGCTAAAGGTTAGAGTGCAGAGAAGCGAGACACACTACGTCTCTAGCCGTTTTTCATAGAACCTAGTCGTGTTTGGGCTCATTTTGAAGCTCTGGACATGATAAAACAGAAAATTGTTATTTCATGGCTCATTTGGGAATTGGGTAAAGATTACGATAGACTTAAAAGGCTCCCTATCCCGTCTGAGCGGATGACCTGATTTTTGGCTCATTTTTCCCACATTTTTAAAAGACTGACCTCTCAAATCAAATCCTCGCGCAGATTTTTTAACCAACGGACTAGTTGGACTATCCATATCGGCATCCTCCACAACAATACTCTCATGATCATCGTTCGCCCCTTGATGTCCAGAATCTCCAGAACTTGAAGAAGCAATATCAAAGTTAGAAGTGGAATGGATTAATCGTATTGGCACATTTCTGATCACATTTAGGCCGTCGAGGTTTCTAGAGCCTATTGGCTCTTCTTTGAGAATATCAGAAATGAAATGGCCACCGGCACCTCTTCGATGATCTAGACCCGATCGGCGAACAGGGGCAAACGCGCCTGAAACGAAAATAAGAAATCTGAGTTTGTTAGAGCGAGAGCTTCAAAACGAGCCTAAACACGACTAGTTTAGCTGCACTTTGAATTTTGACCCATGCGCTGCGGTCGCGTCGCGGTTTGGTAGATCAAAGTTTAAAATTGACCTAGCCTAGTTGTGTTTAAACTTATTTTAAAGCTCTTCACACGAAAAAATGAAAAATTCAAATTTCGAGAAGATTGCTCGAAAACTAAGCGAGGTACGGTAGTTTCTAACTTTGCTAATTTTTTGACCAAGATTTTGAAACTACAGTATCTTGGCTCATTTTCCAGCTAAACATATAATTCTTACATTTTTTTAACTTGTCATGTAACGAGCTTCAAAATAAGCCCAAACTCTGCTAGATTTGCTCAAGCGTGAAATTTTGACTTACCAACCGCGACGCAACCGCAACGCATGGGTCAAAATTCAAAATTGAGCTAGACTAGCCATGTTTGGGCTCATTTTAAAGCTCTTAGCGCGCCAAATTCGAATTTTTAGTTTATATGTATCTTGAAATTCGGTTTTTTTTGTCCCGAAAAACTCACTTTTCATGTTCAAATCCTGAAAGGCGGCACCAAGAGCTGTGGTAGGTGTGTTGAATCCGGAAAGTGACATGAGTGATTCTGGAATTTTTGCTAAAATTAAATATTTATTTGTTTCTGTGGCTGATAAGAGATTACTGTACTTCTTAAGGCGTTTTCGTTTTTTCTGATAATATGAGTTGCTTGGCAAACAATTTTGAAATTTGTTCTCCAAACTACAGTAATCTTTAGTTCTCAACGATCGTGTCGGTGGTCGTCTCTCCCCTTAAAACGTCTTCTGGTTAATCGATTCGCTTTTTTTGTCTTGTTCAAAGACGGGAAAAAAGGAATGTGGTAACGAAGAGTGCAACATAGAGATTTTGGAATAAACGTTTTTCTGAAAAAATCAGAATAAAAATCCCAAATCTGCAGATAACACAATCAAATTTGAATTTAACTCGTTTAGAGCTTCAAAATGAGCCTAAACACGACTAGTTTAGCTGCAATTCAAATTTCGACCAACCAAACCGCGACGCGGCCGTAGCGAATACGTCAAAATTCAAAATTAAGCTAACATAGTCATGATTATACTTATTTTGAAGCTCTCGGCGCCACAGACACAACAATCAAAGTTTCAGACAAATATTTTCAGTTTTTCCCCGGTTACGTTAGCTCTCACGTTTATGCTCTTCCATGAATTCGTTTCGAATCTGTTCTAATCGATCGTTCATCGATGACGTTGATGGTTGGAATAGGCTCTGTGTCGAGTCATAAGTGGGATTACGATAGGGCGTAAATGCTGAGAACTCGGCGGCATGTCGATCGAAAAGTGACGATGAACTTGAGGTTGATGTTGTTCCACTATCTTGGGCGAATCTCTGAAATGACGGAAACCAGAGTTTTGAAACATGAAAAGCTCAATTTGGCGCGTTGAGAGCTTCAAAATGAACCTAAACATGGCTAGGTTTGCTCACTTTTGAATTTTGGCCAGTGCGTTGCGGTCGCGTCGCGGTTGGTAGATCAAAATTCAAAGTTAAGCTAGACAAGTCATGTTTAGGCTCATTTGAAAGCTCTTGATGTGTCAAACTTAGTTATCTAACTTTCAAAGCCCTATTTTCAAAATTACCCGGGTTACGGTAGTTTCAATAATCCATCATTACAGTAATCCCCTATCTGACCCCTATTTCATAACTTTTTTCGTTCCCTTATCTTTTCATTTTTGGGTGTGGTTTTAGTTACCCGTCCTTTCTTAATGTTTCGCGAAGAAAAAAGAGAGAAAAGAGATAGAGAGACGCAGGGAATACAGAGAACATTGGGCGTTGTCCCCAAATGAGAGAGTGATTGATAAGAGGGAGTGGGTTAGAGAAAAGACCGGATCGTTTCTGTGGTCGCCCCCCTTAAAACGTCTTCTGATTAATCGGTTCGCTTTTTTTGTCTTGTTCAAAGACGGGAAAAAAGGAATGTGGTAATGAAAAGTGCAACATAGAGATTTTGGAAAAAACTTTTTTCTGAAAAATTCGGAATAGAAATCCCAAATCTGCAGATAACACAATCAAATTTGAATTTAACTCGTTTAGAGCTTTAAAATGAGCCCAAACACGACTAGTTTAGGTGCACTTTGAATGTTGGTCTAGCAAACCGCGACGCGACCGCAACGCATCGGTCGAAATTCAAGATTGTGCTTGACTAGGCGTGTTTGGGCTCATTTTAAAGCTCTCAACGTAAGAAATTTGAAAAAATTGATTTCAACCTATTTGGTTCGAGATGAACAAAGTTATCGCACTTTCAAGCTTTTGGAAATTTTCAGCACTAAACTTTAACGTGTTGTATCTCTGTTAGTTTTTCACTTGAAATGAGTTAAAGTAAAATTTTGGATTTTTTGTTTTTACGAGCTTCAAAATGAACCTAAACAAGTCTAGAAATGACCCGAAACCATTCGTCTAGTTCATGAATTACTTGAAATGCAAAAATTTTAATTTCTTGAAAATTAGAAACTACCGTATCTCGCTTAGTTTTCATGCTAACTTTTTCAAATGTTTATTACCGAGCTTGTTAAATAATGAGCTTTAAAATGAACCCAAACACGACTAGTCTAGCTCAATTTTGAATAATTTTCTACCAAACCGCGACGCGACCGCAACGGATGGGTCGAAACTCAAAATCAAGCTAGAGTAGTCGTGTTTATGCTCATTTTGAAGCTCTAAACGTGTCAAGTTCAAATTTAAAAGTTGCAAAACTCAGAAAATTGTCTAGTTTGTGAATTACTTGAGTTATATTTCAAATCCTTGAAAAATTCAACATTTAGAAACTTCCTTTCTTGCTTATTTTTGATGGAAACTTGTTGAACTTTATATTTTCAAGTTTCTGAAGTTGAGAGCTTTAAAATGAGCCTAAACACGACTAGTTCAGCTGCTTTTTGAATTTTGCCCTACCAACCGCGACGCGACCGCAACGCATGGGTCAAAATTCAAAGTTTACCAAAACTAGTCGTGTTTGAGCTCATTTTGAAGCTCTCAACGCGCCTGATTCAAACTTCAAAGTCTCCAAACTCAAAAACCCACCATTTTCCGTCTAGACGAGTTTGCCTTCAACCTCTCATAGGCGTTTGAAGTGTTGGAAAGCTCTCGAATCGTTTCATAAACTTGAGATCCAAACTGATTAAAACTTCTTGTGGCTTCATGTATCCTCTGATTAGCATCATCATTTTCAGACGATGAAACTGATGAGGAGGCGGCTGAAAATCAGTACCTTTGGCTGGAATTTTCTGGAAATCTTCTAGAACACTCTGCTATCGGATATGACAAATTTGATCAAATCTAGTCATGTTTATACTCATTTTGAAGCTCTTCACAATCAAAATTCAATTATTTTAAGACAATTCTACTATCTGATATGATAAGAGACATACCTGCCACTGCTTCTGGTAACAACATACCTGATTGAATGAAAGAAGGTGATAAATAGACGTGTGAGTCTGCTCTCGCCGATGGGTCAATTGACAGAAGCGGTTTGTTTGGTATGTGAACGAGGCGTGGCTCTCGTAACGATGACGACGTGGCAAAAAGGGGCGGAGCCATGCCAGATGATGTCATCGTTGAGGACGATGACGTGGCATTGAATTGAAGGGTGGAGGAAGAGGATGTGGAGGCTGATGGCCCAAACATCTGAAAAAATTGGGATTCTTCAAAGATTTTTGAGGAAAAATAGGAGAAAATGAGAATTTTTCGAAAATTTTGAAAACTTAAAACCTTTATAACTTTTTTCATCTTAGCAAAAGCTCATTGAAATTACGAAATCTGAATTCAGCTTTTAAAGAGCTTCAAAATAAGCTTAAACACGACTAGTTTAGCTGCACTTTTGATTTTGACCTATGCGTTGCGGTCGCGTCGCGGTTTGGTGGATCAAAACTCAAAGTGCAGCTAAACTAGTCGTGTTTAAACTCATTTTGAAGTCCTTGACGTGCTAAATTCAAAAAATTATGTTTTTCAAAATTTGCTTGATAGTTAGCCGAGTTACGGTAGCTTAAAGATTTTCAGAAGTTTTTTGGAACTTTCATAACTTTCTTCATTTTTGTCCAATCTTACTGAATTTGCAATATTTGAATTTTGCTTAAGAAGAGCTTCAAAATAAGTTTAAAACGACTAGTTTAGCTGCACTTTGAATTTTTACCTACCGAACCGCGACGCGACCGCAACGCTGCATTCAAATTTAAAGTCGACCAAACCTAGGCTTGTTTATACTCATTTTGAAGCTATTGATAAGCTGACTTCAAGAAATTTGTTTTCAAAAAGTTTGCTGAATAGTGAGCCGAGTTACGGTAGTTTGAAAATTTTCAAAACCTCAAAATTCTCAAAATTTAAAGGCGCATGACCCAGACTAACAATAAATCGAGGGGGGGGGTTCAAATTAGGGTTACAAATGGGAAGAAAATTGCGAAAAACGTCGAATTCTAGGTGAAATGACATTTTAAGACCTAGATTAAAAGATTTTCTAGAAAAATTATTGGGCGTGGTTCACCCCCTAAAAAAATTCTGTTCATGGAAACTAGCAAGACAGAAAAAAAAATAAAAAATTCAGATGATAAAACACAAGGAGAGAGAGGGAAAAACTTGATAAGCGAAGAAAAATGACAAGTGTAGGAGAGAAGCGAGGCAAATAGTCCCTCTTTAAACGCCCCTTTGGAAAAAAGCGCATATCTCGAAAACTAGAAAAGTTAGCTGAACATTGTCAACTACAACATTGCTTAGCTTAAAATTTCACACAGCTTTGTATTTTCAATTTTTCGATAGCTACAGTACTATTTGAGATATGCACCTTTAAATATGGCGCGCGCTTACAGTCTCCAAGGAAAAGGGGAGAGAAGGCGCGCCATCTTTAAAGGCGCATATCTCAAAAACTAGCAAAGCTAGCAAAAACTTGTCAACAACAAAATTGCTCCGCTTAAAATTTCGCATATTTTTGTAGTTTGCTATTTTTTAATAGCTTTAATGGTTCTTGAGATATGCTCCAAACTACAAAATTGTGCGAAATTTTAAGGTGAAAGAGAATCTAGAGTGTGAGAGACGCAGAGAAAACAGAAGAGAACCACTGATTGTCAGCTGAGAACAGGGAAATGAGGAGAAGGGAATCAATTAAAAGAAAATAAGAACAAGAAGAACCGATTTTGGGGGGGTGGGGGAGCGTTGAAAAGGAAAAAGGAGAAGATATCATCACATGATGACACATTGGTGATTGGTTGGCTAGCAAAAAATCGATATATCTCATTTTGAGTGATATTTAGAAAAAAGTTGTAAACTACAAAAATGAAGCACGGGTTTTGTTTAGTATACAGTAAAAATTTTATGCTGAGCAATCAACGTTTGAATGCTTTTGTAGGTCGTTGTAGTCTCTAACTATCACATCAAATAAGAAGACACCCTTCTTTTTCTTGTCTAGAGAATTTTCTAGTTCTTCTTAACAGCGAAAAAAGGTTTCTACGCTTATCTTTTCCTTTTTTTTACAACTTCTCATGACCTTTTCTTTTTCTTTGTTAAGAAAATTTTTTGAAAAAAAAAGAATTTTTGGGAAAAAATTGATGAACCGAATCGAAATTAGATCCCATTTGGGCGTTCCAATAGAACGAGAGAGAGAGAAATGCAGAGAAAAAAAACGCGAAAATTTCAACTATTGGAAAATTTTTCGGTTTTCTGGAAAAAAAAATTTTTCGAACAATTTTTTTTTTCGAAAACTAGAAACTTCCGTATCTAGCTAAGTGTATGAGCAGATTTTTTTTTGAAAGCTACATTTTGGAATCCATCGTTTTCTAAGCTTCAAAATGAGCCCCCACATGCCTAGGCTCCGCTTACTTTAGTGTCAGAGACGCCGTGTGTCTCGTTTCTCTGCACTCTAGCCTTTCAAACTACCGTAACTTGCTTAGTTTTTGCTCAAAGTCTATAAAAATTAAAGCATTCAATTTGCCCAATTAGGAGCTTCAAAATGAGTATAAACATGACTAGGCTCCGCCCACGTTCAGTTTTTGAGTTTAAAGGCGCATGAGGGGGTCAACATTTAAAATTGAGCAAATGTAGCCGTGTTTGGGCTCATTTTGAAGCTGAAAACAAAATCAATTCAATGAAAATAATAGAAATCTTTGAAAACCTAAATTTTCAGTGGGGGTTTCAAAAATTTGAAAAACAAACATCAAAATGTCTATCTGTGTGTCTGTGTGTCCATATGAAAAGTCAAAGTACTAAAAATGATAAAACTTATCATATGACTTCCACTAACATGTGATTGTGTGAAAAATATGAAAAATTGAAGAAAAACTAAAAATAGAAAAATTTTGATATTTTTGAAATTTTTGTGATAAAAAAAACCTGAAAAATTCAATTTTTTGGAAAAATAACATTTTCAGGCTGAATTTGGCTGAAAATATCAAAAAAAATCAGTGTTTTAGCATTTGAAAAAAGCTGAAATTGGCTGGAAAAGTTTGGGGGAAAAATGAGAAGTTTCGACAATTTCGAAAATTTTTGATTCCAAAATTTTCTGGAAAAATTCAAACTTTTCGAATTCTCAAAATCATTTCTAGACTATTTTTTCAAGCTAAACTCGAAAATCAATGTTTCGAAAGTCTAAAATTAGCGAGAATGGCTCAAATTTCGAATTTCGAAATTCTCTACCCCCCTAGAAGCGTAGAAAAACAGTCAGACAAAACGGGTGAAAAAAAAGAGAGAAAAGAGAGTAAAAACACATATACAGGGAAAAAAGAAGAAGAAGAAAAAGAAGAAGAAGAACAGGGTGTGTCTTCCTCCTCCCGTGGGGAAAAGTGGGCGGAGCCTAGATAGACCATACAAATAGAAAATACACACACACACACACAGAACACAAGAAATCGGGGAAAGAAGAAGAAGAAGAAATGGACGGGAACAAGAGAAAAAAAATTGAAAGAAGAAGGAGAAGATCTAATGATGATGATGATGATGATGCGGTTTTATTCGTTTTCCTCTTCTGGAGAGAAGACGTCGGCGGTGTGGGGAGGAATCAAGAAGATGAAGAAAAATGACTGCGGTTTTGAGATAAGATGGGTGTGGTTGGGAAGGAGAGAGAGTGAGAGACGCGGACACATTTAGAATATACTAAACAGAAATAGAGCTTCATTTTTCGAATTGACAGTTTTTTAGTAGCTACTGTAGTTTTTGAGATATGCTCCTTCAAAAAACGGTATGCCCTCTTTTCCTAGGCGCTGACCCACCCGCTGTTTGAAAGCGCATATCTCGAAAACTACAGTAGCTAACAAAAAGTTGTCAACAGAGAATTTATGTAAAATTTAATTTTACATACTTTTGTAATTTATTTCTTTGTTCTAGCATTGATGGTCTTTGAGATATGTGACTTTAAAGATAGCACATCCCATTGTCCCTATGAGCGCGCGGAAACTTTAAAGGCGCATATCTCAAAAACTACCGTAGCTATCAAAAGTTTGTTAATTGAAAATTGTGCAAAACTTCATTTTACACATTTTTGTAATTAACATCTTTTTTCTAATTTTCACGATTTTGGAGATATGCGCCTTTCAAGATAGGATACCTTTTCCCCAGCACCCGTTGTGGCTATGAGCTACCGAAAAGTTTTCAACTGAAAACTTGTGCGAAATTCGATTTCACACATTCTCATCCAGCATTTGTTTTCTCCACACCCAGAATTTCAGCTGAAAAATAATCAAAAATATTCGAAAATTCCAGAAAATCAAAATTTTCTCAATTTTTCAGTGGATCATTTTTTTCAGTTGATTTTGCCAATGTTTTTTGTAAATTATCCAATTTTTGAATGTGAATTTTTTGAAATTTTCACATTAAGAGCTTCAAAACGAGCCCAAACACGACTAGTTTGTCTGAACTTTGAATTTTGACCCCCTCATGCGCCTTTAAACCCGAATACTGAAAGTGGGCGGAGCCTAGTCATGTTTATATTCACTTTGAAGCTACTAACACGACAAATCGAATGCATTTATTTTCAGAAAAACAGAGCTGAAATAAACAAAGTTACGGTAGATTTTAAAAGGCTAGAGTGCAGAGAAGCGAGACACACTGCGTCTCTGACCACATTTGGTGGGGTGTATGTTTATACTCATTTTGAAGCTCTGAACGCGGGAAATTTGAATTTCTCAAAATATAAAGCATCTAAAATCACTAAATCGAGACATTGATCGGTTTAAATAGGTGGACACACAAAAATTTTTATAGTCTCTCTTCCTCTCTCTCTGCTTCTCTCTTTTTATCTTTTCTCGAACATTTTAATGACTGTTAAGCAGCCCAGATGGACAGGGGGAAATAAAAAAAATTGGTGATAAAAAAAGGGAAATTCTTTAGATTAAGAAAATAATTTTTTCTGAATTTTTTGGACACAAAAAAGGGTGTGACCCGATTTCGAGTGCCAGGTGGCGGTAGTTGGGTGGGGTTTCTTGGAAAATGTGCTTGTTTCGTAGTTTCTAGGCCATAAAAAACGGTTTAAAAAAAATCAAATTTTGCATGTTCGGAGCTTCAAAATGAGTATAAGCAAGTCAGCGAAAAACAGTAATAAAAAATTTTGAAAAACTACCGTAACCCTGTCAGTTGTTTTTGAAATCGGATAAATATTGAATTTTTGGATTCACTAAATTAAAAGCTTCAAAATGAGCCTAAACACGACTAGAATCCTTCAACCTTGAGAATTGAGGTTAGTTAGACAGCTTTTTAAAAAAATTGAAAAAAAAATTTTTTTTTTTTGAATTTTTTTGCTAATTTTTTCAGGAAAATTAACTTCCCAGTGGAAAAAACCTATTTTTCTAAAAAAATTGCGAGATAAAAAAAAGTTCCTGCTGCTGATTGGAATGTTTCGTGGTATCTATCTATCAGTTGTAGTGATAAGAGCTTTGACAAATAGAAAGAGAGAGAGAGACGCAGAGAAAAATGAGAGCTTCTATTTGTTTCTTGCTTTTTTTTGTGTTTTCTTGGAAAAGTGGACGGGGAACATGAGTGGCTAGACTTTTTTTTTTCAATTTTTGGTTTCGAACCAAAAATCTGTAATCCCAAAACTGCAAAATTGCTTTAATTCGAAATTGTCGCATTTCAAGGTTTGAAAAGTTGAAATTCCCGCGTCGAGAACTTCAAAACGAGTATAAACACGACTAGGCTCCGCCCACTCTCCGCACACTTTAGTCAGAGACGCAGTGTGTCTGGCTTCTGTGCACTCTAGACTTTCAAACTACCGTAACTTTCTTAGTTGTCGCTCTTTTCTTCTGAAAGTTAGAAAAATGGATTTGACCTTTCGAGAGCTTCAAAATGAGTATAAACACGAGTAGTCTTGCTGAATTTTGAATTTTGACCAGTGCGTTGCGGTCGCGTCGCTGTTGGGATTGCAAAATTCGAAATCGAGCTAGACTAGCCGTGTTTAAGCTCATTTTGAAACTCGAATCATGACAAATCAAATGAACTAAGTTTTATGCTAAAACTGAGAAGTTTGAAGAAGAATATGGTCAATTTTCGAATGGCTAAAACTTTGGAAAGTGGTATAGCTGAAAAGAAAGTTCTGGTCTGAGAAATCAGAGCGGCTGGAGCGCTTTTGGCGTTTTATTGAAAACAAAAACTATATCAGAAAGTTTAGACTTTTTGTTTTGTAAAAAAATCAATGATCAGCTATACTGGCAATCATTGAAAACATGGAAGGAGGCCAGTTTTAAGTGATTACTATTATTATAGAAAAAGATTAGGAACATTTAGGAATAAGAAGTTTACAGATCTGAAACGTCACAGTTCGGAAATGTCGCAGTTTTATCACCAAGTAGTTTTTAAAGGTCTAGAACAGGATTTAAGCTTCCAAAAAAAAATTTTTTTTTTGAAATTTCTGGGATAGAATCGCGTAGCTAGGTGATTGATTTATGACTATCTCTCTTTTGGGTTCTAGAAGATTCTATGATAACACTATGATAACATTTTTTGTGGGTTAGGTGATAAATTGATGGATAAGAGACGGATTTTCTAGCAGGCTATTTGGTGATATGGATGTTCAAAGGGGGTGTTCGATTTTGAAGAAAAAAATATTAAAAAAACTACAGTAATTCAATCAGTTGGTTTTGAAATAAGTCAATTCCTAGATTTTGGAATTTGTCAGGTTATAAGCTTCAAAATAAGTATAAACATGACCATAGTTGGTAAAATGTGAAGTTTCGACTTTAAAGGCGCATAGGGGTCGGAAATTTCGAAGAAATTTTAAAATGGAGCAAATATTGTCGTGTTTAGGCTCATTTTGAAGCTCTGAACTTGAGGAACTTGAATTTGTTTTTTTCACAGTTACTGCACAAGAATAAGTCAAGATACGGTAAGATGAAATTTTTAAGATTTTGAAAAATCAAACTTTTGCCAAATTTTGTCATGTTCAGGCTCATTTTGAAGCTCTTTTTCAACTTGATTGATTGCTCAAATTTTCAAAAAAATCGGACAGAGACTAAAAAAGTTACAAAGCTTTAAAGCTAAAAGTTAGAGTGCAGAGAACACGCTGCGTCTCTCACCCATTTTTCAAAATGGAACAATTCTAGTCATGTTCAGGCTCATTTTGAAGCTCTAAACTTGATAAAATCAAAAATCTAGTTTTCGAAAATCTAGCTCAAAAATGAGCCAGGATACGGTAGTTTGAAATTTTGACTTTAAAGGCACATGACGGGTCGAAAATTTCGTAATCGACCAAATCTAGTAGTGTTTAAGCTCGTTTCAAAGTTTTTTTTCAGCCAATTCGAATGCTATAATTTTCAATAAAATTGAACTAAAACCGACAGAGTTACAGTACTTGCAAGCGAAAGGTTCAAGTTCAGAGAAGCGAGACACGCTGCTGAGTCCAAAATTTCGGAGCTTCAAAATGAGTATAAGCAAGTCAGCGAAAAACAGTAATAAAAATTTTTGAAAAACTACCGTAACCCTGTCCGTTGTTTTTGAAATCGGATAAATATTAAATTTTTGGATTCACTAAATTAAAAGCTTCAAAATGAGCCTAAACACGACTAGAATCCTTCAAACTTGAGAATTGAGGTTAGAGACGCAGTGTGTCTCGCTTTTCTGCACTCTAGCCTTTAACTTAAAAGCGCCGTAACTTCTTTAGTTTCTGTTCAAATTCATCAAAAACTAGGGCATTGAATTTGTCTCGTTTTGAGCTTCAAAATAAGTATAAACACGACTAGGCTCCGCCCATTTTCATTTTTTGGGTTTAAAAGCGCATGTGAGTCCAAAATTTTTTTTTGAAAGTAGGTCATGATTATACTCATTTTGAAGCTCTAGAACAGTCAAATTTATTGCTTATATTTTCAAAGAAATAAGGCTCAAACTAAGGAAGTTACGGTAGTTTGAAGAAAAGATGGCGAGAGCGCAGAGAAGCGAGACACACTGTGTCTCTAACCTCAAAGTGGGCGGAGCCTAGTCGTGTTTAGGCTCATTTTGAAACTCGAATCATGACAAATCAAATGAGCTAAGTTTTATGCTAAAACTGAGAAGTTTGAAGAAGGTTATGGTCAATTTTCGAATGGCTAAAATTTCGGAAAGTTTAAAGGCGCATGCGAGCTCAAAATCGCAAGCTAACCTAGTGGTATTTTGGTTCATTTTGAAGCTCTTAAAAAGACAAATCGATCTGACTTAAATTCAAAAAATTTGAGGTTCAAAGAAAAGAGTTATGGACCAAAGAAAAAAAAAGAAGAAAAGTGAACGGGGGAATCGGATCATTTTGTAGGTCAAAATATAAACATATGAGGAAGAATGGGGGGCGACGCCCATCCATTATGATAAATTGCGGAATTTGGTTGCGTCTCTGATAACCTCCCCGCCTGACCACACCCAAAAATCGCCCCGTCTACAGTAATCCCGTTCGTTTTCACCCCAGCCATCAGTCGTTTTTTTTTCTTCGAATACCTTGATCGTCGATCATTCTAGAGGAGATTGGGAAGTCGCGGAATTTAGGGAATACGGTAGTTTTTTTTGAAAAGAACATTTTTTGGTGGGGTTGGGTCATGTGGACGACCAGGACGAGAAATACAAAATAATATATAAAAATAGACGGAAAAAAAATGATATGTTCGATTAGCTGATCACTTGATGGTGGTTGATCAAGAAAACAAGGGGATCACTAGATGTATAGTGTTTTTGGAATCTTTTTGAAATCAATAAATTTGGACTCAGCTTGTTGAGAGCTTCAAAATGAGCCTAAACATGACTAGATTGGCTCAATTTCAAAAATTTGGAACTTTGTCAAAAAATCAAAAACTACCGTAATACGGTCAGTTGTTCTCGAAATCATTTGATTTCTAGATTTTTGATTTTTTCAGCTTATGAGCTTCAAAATAAGCTTAAACACGACTAGGATAGCTCAATTTTGAATTTTGACCCACCAATCGCGACGCGACCGCAACGCACTTGTCAAAATTCAAAGTTGAGCTAGCCTAGTCGTGTTTAAGCTCATTTTGAAGCTCATAATTTGAAAGATTCAAAATTTTGAGTTTCACAGCTGTAGCACAAAAATGAGCCAAGGTACGGTAGAATGAAAATTTTCAACTTTTCGATTTTTTGGACCAAAAATTCCAAGAAAATCTTCAAATCCAGTTGTGTCGAAGCTCTTTTTTAGTCAAGTCGATTGTTCCATTTTTCAGCCAAATTGGCCTAAAACCAACAAAGTTATGGCACCTTTAAGTTAAAGGCTAGAGCGCAGAGAAGCGAGACACACTGCGTCTCTTACCTCAATTCTCAAGGTTGAAGGATTCTAGTCGTGTTTAGGCTCATTTTGAAGCTCGTAACTTGAAAAGTTCAAAAATGGCATTTTCATGTGGAAAGTCCAACTGGCTGGGGCGCTTTAGGCGCGTTTCAGTGAGCCTAGAATGCAGAGATGCGAGACACACTGCGTCTCTAACCTAAAAGTGGACGAGCCTAGTCGTGTGGGTGCTCATTTTGAAGCTCTCAACCTCAGAAGTTCAGAAATATGTTTCATGTCCAAAAACTCAAATGGCTGGGGCGTTTTTGGCGCGTTTCCCGCTTAGTTTTCCAATTTTGAATTTTCAAAATTTTAAAGGCGCATAAGATGCCGAAATTGAAAGCGAATCTAGTCAAGTTTAGGCTCATTTTGAAGCTCTAAACGAGCAAAATTCGAATTTTCCAATTTGAAAACGTTTTAAATCTGAATTTCCGTATTTTAGTCATGTTTTCCTTCAAATTTTCATTTGATTTACTTAATCTCTCAGAAACTTCATTCTCCTAATCGTCTCTTCCCACCGGAAACGACCAAGAACGAACGAATGGGCGTCTCTTTCTTTTTTCTCTAGCCACTCTCCTCAAATCCCATACTATCTCTTCTTTTTGGTGATTAGAACACGTTTCTTTCAGTCTCCCCACCCTCCAAAAACGGTTAATTCGCTCTCTGATCACTACTTTTAATGATTGAGAGAAGGACACTAGTCATTTTGGGGGGTTTAGATAAGAAAAATGAAAAAAAATAAGCTAAAAATGTGAAATTTAGAGCCCAAATTTCAAAATAATGTTAGTCCACAAACCGCGCCAAAGACGCCCCAGCCACGCGAATTTTCCTTATGAAACCTTCATTTTTGAACTTTGCAGGTTAAGAGCTTCAAAATGAGCCTAAACACGACTAGAATCCTTTAACCTTGAGAATTGAGGTTAGAGACGCAGTGTGTCTGGCTTCTCTGCACTCTAGCCGTTTTGCTTAAAAGTACCGTAACTTTGTTAGTTTTTGACCAGTTCTGTTGGAAATATAAGCAATCCATCTGGCTGGAAGTGTGCTTCAAAATGAGCCTAAACACGCCTAGGCTCCGCCCACTTTGGTCAGAGACGCAGAGTGTCTCGCTTCTCTGCACTCTAGCCTTTAAAATCTACAGTAACTCACTTAGTAATTGTTCGAATCTGTCAGAAACTAGAGCAATGAATTTGTCTCCCAATTAGTTTTGAAACGAGTATAAACATGACTAGGCTCCGCCCATTTTCAATTTTCGACATTAAAGGTGCATAGGGGTCCAAAAAATTTGCTATTTTGAAAGTAGGTCATGATTATACTCATTTTGAAGCTCTGCCACAGTCAAACTTAGTGCACTTATTTTTAACAGAATTGCATGCAAACTAAGGAAGTTACGGTAGTTTTAAGAAAATGAAGGCTAGAGTGCCAGAGAAAGGAGACACACCGCGTTGCTAACCCCAAAGTGGGCGGAGCCTAGTCGTGTTTGGGCTCATTTTGAAGCTCTTGACGAGGCAAATCAAATGGAATCAAAACGAACGTTGCATTCTAAAACTTTTCCAAACTTTTTCCAAAAACAAAACTTGTTTAATTTGCCATTCTACCGTATCTTGGCTCATTTTTGTGCTAGACCTCTAAAAAGTGATTTTCTCATTTCCTCAAGTTATGAGCTTTACAATGAGTCTAAACAGGACTAGGCTAGCGCAATTTTGAGTTTTGACCTGCCAACCGCGTCGCGACCGCGACGCGACCGCAACGCACTGATCGAAATTCAAATGTTGACAGAAAGTGGTCGTGTTTGGGCTCATTTTGAAGCTAAAAACACAACAAAATAGATAAAAAACATGATTTGTACATAATTTTATCCAATTTCACATAAAAAGTAAAAATAATAAATACAATTGTTTAGGTTCGAAATCTCAAACTCTTCCATTTGGCGGATTTTTCGAATAATTCGGAGTCATGAGTAACTTTCCAGCCACAAACAGACTTCCAACAATTACAGTAATACCGACGATTCCGAAGATTACGCTGAAAATTTTTAATGTTGTTGAAATTTTGGTATTTTTCAAAAGAATATATATAAATTCCATGTTTGGTCATATGTGACCATTTTAATAGAATTATGTCACGAATAGACATTTTGGAATCTTCTAGAAAAATTTTTGAAAAATTTTTTTTTCAAAAATTTTCAAAAACTTACATTGCCCAGGTTTCGAAGTGAAAACAGCACTGGAATGGATTATCATCACAGCACGAGTAGTAATGAATGAATGAGTCTGTCGGGCAGCTGAAAATAACAGATTTTCAGAGAAAAAGTTGAAAAAATGTCTTTAATCGCTCCAAATGAGAAATTGGTTTCCATAAAACGCGCCAAAAGCGCCCCAGCCGTTTGAATTTTCTGGACGAGAACTCGATTTTCGAACTCTTCAAGTTAAGAGCTTCAAAATGAGCCCCCACACCATTAGGCTCCGCCCACTTTTTGTTAGAGACGCAGTGTGCCTTGCTTCTCTGCACTCTAGCTTTCTTTTCTTAAAACTACCGTAACTGTGCTAGTTTTTGTCATATCTTGTTGAAAATTACAGTAATCGATTTGGCTGGAAAAGAGCTTCAAAATGAGCTCAAACACAACAAGGTTAGCTCAATTTTGAGATTTGCCACTTTTCGTGGCGGGACCCAAAAAAAAACGCAAAATTTCAAAATTAATAAGACCTAGTCGTGTTTATAGTCATTTCGAAGCTCATGACTTGAAATGTTCAAAAATGTTAGATTCAATCCATTTCAAAACCTACTGATCGGGTTACAGTAGTTTTTGATTTTTCAAAATTTCGCGAGTTTTCCATTCTACCGTACCTTGGCTCATTTTTGTGCTAAAACTGTCTAAATCAAATTTCTCAATTTCCCTAGTTCAGAGCTTCAAAATGAGCCTAAACACGACTAGATTCGCTGCATTATGAAATTTCCGACTCTATGCGCCTTTAAAGTCGTAATTCACATGAAATTTCAAACTTTGTCAAATCTTGTCATGTTTATACTCATTTTAAAGCTCTTATTTAGCCAAATCGATTGCTTCAAATGTTATCAAAGTCAGACAAAAACCAACAAAGTTATGGCACCTTTAAGTTAAAGGCTAGAGCGCAGAGAAGCGAGACACACTGCGTCTCTAACCTCAATTCTCAAGATTAAAGGATTCTAGTCGTGTTTAGGCTCATTTTGAAGCTCGTAACTTGAAAAGTTCAAAAATGACATTTTCATGTGGAAAGTCCAACTGGCTGGGGCGCTTCAGGCGCGTTTTATGGAAAAACGCTCTTTTCAGAATTTGAAAAAAAAAGAAGAAGAAGAACTCACTCCTCACCAACGGGTCCCATTCCCATTTGTCCCATTGGATTGATAAACGGGCATGACCATACCGAAGGGGTACAGTGTACCAGGGATACTGTACCCAGAAGGAAAATTAGGACAGATTTTAGCATTGCGCAATAGTCGAATGATCGAAAAATGCGGGGGGGATTCTATTTCGGGGAAAAAGTAGATCAACTAAAAAAAAAAGATGAATTCTTTGTTTCGTTTCAGTTGATCGACTCCGGTATCCGGTTGTTTCTCTCTTCTTTTTTTTATTTCGGCGGGACGAAGATTAAGTGGGCGGAGTCGGGAATTCTCTGTTTATGGCAGTATGTGTATGTGTATGTGTCATCATAATAGAGTTATATATGAGGGTAAAAGAGGAGACTGGATTTTGATTGTTACTGTGTGTGTGTGTGTGTTTTTTTTTGAAAGTTTATAGGATCGGAAAAATAGGGCTCAAAAAATTTTTCAAAAAAAAATGTTTTTTTCGAAAATTCCAAACTTTTCCTGTTACCAAAGTCGCTGTAACTTTCTTCAAACTCAATATTTTTCAACAAATCAAATTGGAAAATGTAGATCTTTAGGAGCTCTACAAAATGGTGTAAAATTCTACATATTATCAGTTATCAGGGGTTCAGCTCGAGCGCTTGAGCTTACCTGACCTCGTTTCATGGAACTACAAGATTCGAGTCACTAAAATTAGCTGTAACTTTCTTCAAACTCAATATTTTTTAACAATTCAAACTGGAAAATGTAGATCTTAAGAAGCTCTACAAAATGGTGTAAAATTCTACATATTATCAGTTATCAGGGGTCCAGCTCGAGCCCTTGAGCTTACCTGACCTCGTTTACAAGATTCGAGTCACTAAAATTAGCTGTAACTTTCTTCAAACTCAATATTTTTCAACAAATCAAATTGGAAAATGTAGATCTTTAGGAGCTCTACAAAATGGTGTAAAATTCTACATATTATCAGTTATCAGGGGTTCAGCTCGAGCGCTTGAGCTTACCTGACCTCGTTTCATGGAACTACAAGATTCGAGTCACTAAAATTAGCTGTAACTTTCTTCAAACTCAATATTTTTTAACAATTCAAACTGGAAAATGTAGATCTTAAGAAGCTCTACAAAATGGTGTAAAATTCTACATATTATCAGTTATCAGGGGTCCAGCTCGAGCCCTTGAGCTTACCTGACCTCGTTTACAAGATTCGAGTCACTAAAATTAGCTGTAACTTTCTTCAAACTCAATATTTTTCAACAATTCAAACTGGAAAATGTAGATCTTAAGAAGCTCTACAAAATGGTGTAAAATTCTACATATTATCAGTTATCAGGGGTCCAGCTCGAGCCCTTGAGCTTACCTGACCTCGTTTACAAGATTCGAGTCACTAAAATTAGCTGTAACTTTCTTCAAAATCAATATTTTGAGAAAATTCAAATTGGGAAATGTAGATCATGAAAAGTTCTACGAAACAATATAACATATAAGTCCCAAAAAACATTTTTTTGTGAAAAATTTTGAAAAATATATTTTTTTTCAAAATTCTAGACATTTTTCAGTTTTCTTGTTCGAAAATGAGATTTTTGTCAATATCAGCAAATTTGACTAAATTGAAAAATTAAAAAAAAATCACGAAAATATGAAAAATTCCAAAAAAAGTTTTTTTTTGAATTTTTTAAAATTAAAGAGTCCCTAAATTAGCTGTACCTTTCTTCAAAATCAATATTTTTTAAAAATTCAAATTGGAGGTTGAAAAATTCTCTAAACGAGATACTTTTGAAATTCAGAATGAAATTCTAAAAATTTCAATTTTCTGAATTTCTGATCTTTTGGATTTTCTGAATTTCTGAATTTCTGGATTTTTGAATTTCTGAATTTCTAAATTTCTGAATTTCTGAATTTCTGAATTTCTGAATTTTTGAATTTCTGAATTTCTAAATTTCTGAATTTCTGATTTTTTGGATTTTTGAATTTCTGAGTTTCAGATCTTTTGAATTTCTGAATTTCTAAATTTTCTGAATTCCTGAATTTTCTGAACTCCTGAATTTCTGAATTTTTGAATTTCATTGCCAATTTTCAGAATTTTTCGAACTTTCAAAAATTTGAATTTTTTCAAAAACTCTGTCTGTCTGTCTATCCATCCAGATGTCCCCAAGAATTCAAAAAAGCGACAATCGTCACACCATATTCATATCTACCAAAAAAACAAAAGAAACGCGTAAATAAACACATACAATTGGAGAGGTACCATAATTTAAGAGGAACATTCATAAAAGGGGGCGGGGCTTAAGAGGGGGCTTGAGAAAAAAATCAGAAAAAGGTGAGGAGGCAGAATTTTTCGACTTTTTTGGAACGACGATTTTTTAACAAAAAAGGGGGCGGGGCTTTAGAATATATACTCGCTTTAATTACGATTAATTGGAGGAGGTTGAGAATGATGGAGAGAGAGAGAGAGAAGAGAGATTAGAGAAATTAGGACAATAATAATAATAATGTTTGGGTTTCAAAAAAAATTTTTTTCAAATTTTCAGAATTTTCCAGAAATCGAAAAATTCGAAATTTCCAAAAAAAAATTTTTTTTTTGAAAATTCCAAAATTTCCAGATTTCCAGAATTTCCAAAACATCTGAAAAACTAAAAAAAAACATTGTTCTGGAACTACAAAAATCGATTGACCTGAGAACGAACAAAAACTGTGGAATTCTTCTGTGTGGGACAAAAAATGTGGGGTGGGCGGAGCCAAGAGTGGGCGGAGCTAGTACATTTAACACGAAAACACAAAAAAAAAATGGAAAATTGCACTTTTTTTAGGGAAAAATCCCTCAAAAATGATGAAAAAAAAATAATTAATCAGTGCCTATACAGAAAAATAGGGCTGAAAATCTGAAATTTTCAGCCCAAAAATCTGAAAAAAAATTTTCAAAACAATTCAGCGAAAAATTCAGCCAAGGGTTTTTGGGTCAAAATTTCCAGGTTTTCAGCCGAAAACTTGCAAAAAAAAATTCCAGATTTTCGGCTTAAAAGTTTCAGATTTTTCCAGATTTTCAGCCAAAAAAATGAGGGCTAGAGACCCCATAAACCAAATAGGCAAAAAATGGAAAATTCCAGGCATTTTTAGAAAAATCAAGAAAAATCCAACAATTTCGGTTGAAAATTTAAAGCTGAGCAATTCGACTATTTTTGGTCAATTTGGTGCATTTTTAGCGGTTTTTAGTTTAAAAAAGGGGGCAAAAATCGTCATTTTTCAGCCATTTTGACTCAAAAAACCTCAAAAAAGCTCAAATTTTCTAGAAAAATCTGGAAATTTCTCAACAAATTCTAAGCATCAACATTGAGCAACGCCGAAAACTTGTTATTCCCGAGTGGCGTCTGTTTCGCCTCCTTCTTCTTCTCCTTCTTCTTGTCCTTCTTGTTCTTTTTCGGTGTAGACGGCGTCTGTAGAGCGTCCTGCTGAGCAGCTGACGCGTCTCCAGATGACGACGTCGTCGTCGTCGTCGGTTTTGATGCTTCTGCGGATTCTGAAGGCGGCTTTGCGGTGCTAGTTGACGTCGTCGTTGTTTTGTCATCCTGAACGTTGAAACATTTGAAAAAACGTCGTGAAAAATCGCCAAAAAATGACAACTGTTCATGACAAAAAAACATTGCTTTTTAAGCTGAGCAATCGGCCTTCTAGGCTCATTTTCAGCCAAAATTCCAAATTTCTAGACTCATTTTAGGTCATTTAAGCTCATTTTTAGTCGAACATCGAGCTTCCAGTTTCATTTTCAGCCAAATTTCCAGCCGAAAATCCCCCCCCCCCCCCCAAAAAAAGAATTTTAAGCTGAGCAATCTGATCCCCCTACCTTCTGATTATTCTCCTTCTTCTCCTCCTCAATTATCGTCTTCTCCCCACCATCCTGACTCTTTCTGCTTGAATAGGCCCCTCGGGAAGCTCCGCCCGCTCTTCCTCCTCCACGTCTCTGCTGATAATTGCCACGTGAAGCCGTCGTCGTGGTCGTCGTTGTTGTCACCGACGACGTCGATTTTTCAGTTTTTCCAGATTCTGAGCCTCCAGAAATCGATGATCTTCTGTATCCACCACGATCAGCGTATCTTCTCTTCTGATGGCCCGATTGATTGTGCGCGGAGCTTGCTCCTCCTTTCTCAGCAGTAGCAGCAGCAGCTACCGTATCTCCAGCGGCTCCAGAATCCTTAGAAGACGTCGTCGTCGTCTTCTCGATTTGTCCCATCGTCGCCGACTTCTGAAGTTGATGATGATGATGTCCGTGATGGTGACCTCGTGCCGTGTACGGCTTCAGCGATGGACGTCCTCGAGCGCCACGTGGATAAGAATTCTGATGATGTGACGATGATGCTGATGACGTGGCGGCGGCGGCTGGAGCTGCTTCAGATGACGTCGATTTGTTCATTTCGGATTGAGCCGAGTCTGACGCCGTCGACATCTTCTGAAACTGGCGTTTCGGTTAGAAAGAACTTCGGGGGGGGGGGGGCAATTTTGAGCAATTTTGGAGCCAAAAATGAGAATTTTAAGGCTGAGCAATCTCAAAAGCGTTTTTTTTGGGTCATTTCCAGTAAGAAATTCCTATCTGTTCGACTGGAATTTCGTCTATAAAAAAGCCTAATGTTGGCCTAAAAAGCCTAGAAATCAGACTAAATTGCGCGTTACCTTAGCATCTTCGGTCGGATATTGAATCGGATCAACTGGCGGCGTTTCGTCGTCCTTCAGAAGACTCTGATTCTGATTCTGATGGAGTTGATGATCGATGGATTCACGTTTTTTGATTCTGGAAGCACAACAATAAAAATTTCAGTCATGATTTCCGTGATTTTTGAGCTAAAAAAAAACTTGAAAAAAATTTTTTTTTTCGAATTTTCAAAATTTCAGAAAAATCTGAAAACGACATTCAGAAGCGCCGAGAACCCCTAAAACATGCTCAGCACAAAAGCAAAAAGAGTTTAGCACCGAGTGGAATCGAACCCCGGTGTTGAGATTCGTAAGTTTTGCTGTCCAAAAACCCACTAGGCCATGTAGACAATTGTTTGAAAATCGAGTATTTTCTCGATTTTGATGGTTTTTTCTTTGTTTTGAGTCGTTTGGGCTCATTTTAGCGTATTTTAACCCCCAAAAAGACCAAAAAAATGAAAAAAAAGTTTTTTTTTCGCAATTTTAGATTTTCAAAATTTCAGAAAAACCTGAAAATGACATTTAGAAGTGTCTAGAAGCCCTAAAACATGCTCAGCACAAAAGCAAAAAAGATTAGCGCCAGGTGGAATCGAACCCCGGTGTTGAGATTCGTAAGCTTGCGTGTCCAAAAACCCACTAGGCCATGTAGGCAATTTTTTGAAATCTCGTTTTTTCTTCGTTTTCCAGCGTTTTTCTATGTTTTGAGTCGTTTTAGGGTCGTTTTAGCGTGTTTTAACCCCCAAAAAGTCCAAAAAACGAAAAAAAAAATTGTTTCGAAAGTTCAGAAAAATCTGAAAATCACATTTAGAAGAGTCTAGAAGCACTAAAACATGCTCAGCACAAAAGCAAAAAGAGTTTGGCACCGAGTGGAATCGAACCCCGGTGTTGAGATTGGTAGATGTCGATGTCCCAAATCCCACTAGGCCATGCAAACAATTTTTTGAAAATCGCGTTTTTTTTCTCGATTTTTAGGTTTTTAAAGGGATTTGGGGTTTTTTGGGTCATTTTGGGATCGTTTCAGCGTGTTTTGAGCTCAAAAAAAGCCAGAAATTCGATTTTTGGATATGTTTAACCCCCCCCCCTCTCCCAAAAAAGCTCTAAAACTCACACAACCGATCCAGGCGGTGCTCCTTGATTATAAGAGTGTTGCTCGTCGGGATGATGTTGATACTGACTATGATGCCCTCCCTTCTGATAGTTGTGACGTGGATTCTGATGCTTGAAAGACGAGGAGCCACCGCTTCTCACACTCTCATGGGATATTGCTGTCGTCGTGGTAGTGGTGGTGCCCCCCGCTGATTCATGATCTCCCGCCAATTGCTCATCCTTCACTTCCTTCTGCTTCTCGGCTCTTCGTTTCTCCATTTCCAACAACTTGGCCTGTGTATCCACTGGCTTCGCATCTCCAAACGGATTCGCCGCCGGCTTCTTGGGCGCCACTTCTTCTGGATTCTGCGATAGCGACATTCTAGAAGACGTTCGTGAGAATCCATTATCATTGTAATTCGCTGATTCGGTCCTAGACGATCGGGCGGCGATGGATCCCGGCTGATGTTGATACTGATAGTTTTGAGATGATAGGCGGCAATCATTGCTGGAGGAGTTGTGCTGATAAGAGCCCGAGCGTTGAAGGGGTCCACCGTTTTGATGGTGATGGTGATCGTAGCCTCCGCTGTGTTGACGATCATACGGTTGCTGGAATCAGAATTTTCATGAAAATGGCAAAAAAAATTCGAGTTTCGAAATTTCAGATTTTCAGAAAAATCTGAAAATGACATTCAGAAGCGCCGAGAACCCCTAAAACATGCTCAGCACAAAAACAAAAAGAGTTTGGCGCCGAGTGGAATCGAACCCCGGTGTTGAGATTCGTAAGTTTTGCTGTCCAAAAACCCACTAGGCCATAGACGCAATTTTGTTAACGTCGTCGTTTTATCTCGATGTCGAGCGTTTTTTTCCAGCTTTCGGCTCGTTTTGGGCTCATTTTAGCGTAATTTAAAACCAAAAAAGCAAAAAAAAAACGAAAAGTGTTTTTTTTAATTTCAAAATTTCAGAAAAATCTGAAAATGACATTCAGAAGCGCCGAGAACCCCTAAAACATGCTCAACACAAAAACAAAAAAAGTTTAGCGCCAGGTGGAATCAAACCCCGGTGTTGAGATTCGTAAGTTTTGCTGTCCAAAAACCCACTAGGCCATGTAGACAATTTTTTGAAAATCGCATTTTTTCTAGAATTTTTAACGTTGTTTCTAGGTTTCTAGGTTTCAAGGCCTGTAGGAACCGATTTCAGGTGGTTTTAACCCCAAAAAGTTATCACTACTGTACTTCTAAAATGCCCAAAAATGCTTTAAAAAAATGGGTCCAAAGGATTACTGTAACCTACCCGTGGCGCTCGGAAACTGCGATTATTGTAGTCGTTGTTACCGTAGTTGTTGCTGTTATTGTTTCGATTTCCTGCAAAAATGTCGCGGTTTTAGGTCAGATTTAGGCCTAGAAATAGGCCTCAAAATAGGCCTATTTAGGCCCTTAATGGTCCCATTTTCAGGCCAATTCTCTTACCTCCACGACGATCGTGATATCCGCCAGCCGGCATTGTTCCATAGTGATTGTGATTGCGTGATCTGAAAAATGGCTTTTTTTTTTGGAATGGGGTCATTTTCAGCCAAATTTCAGCGATTTTCAGCTAATTTTTCCTAGGATTAAAATAAGACACTTCTAGGCCATTTTAGGCCGATTCTAGGGCCATTTTCAGTCATTTCCAGCCGTTTCAATCGATTTTAAGGTCATTTCGAGACCATTTTCGACCGATTTTTCCCTAGGATCATTCTAAGTCCATCTAGGCCCATTTCAGCCAATTTAGGCCGATTCAGGGGAGGTTTTGGGCTCATTTTCCGCCCAATTTCACTGATTTTCAGCCAATCTCAGAGCCATTTTCGGGGGCATTTTCAGCCAAAATTCATGTTTTTGGAGTCAATTTTTGGGGTCCTACATGTTCTGGGCAGCCAAATTTAGTGATTTTCGGTCAGTTTCATGTTTGGATCATTCTAGGCTATTCTAGGCCTTTCTAGACCAATTTCAGCCTAACTTTAGCCAATTTAGACCTAATTTAATCAATTTTGCGGCCATTTTCAGCCAATTCCAAGTGATTTCAGTCATTTTGGGGACCATTTCCAACAATTTTAGCTTGATTTTCGGCTGTTCTAGACCATTTCTTTTCAGACCATTTCGGCCAATTTTCAGTAAATTTCTCCTCCCAAAAAACCCCCTAAAAATGATGGCGTAATCGATCTGCGAAAATCTAATTTTTCGAATTTTCAGGCTTTTTAGGCCCCTTCTGGGCCTTTTTCGGGCTAAATTCGGGCCACTTTCAGGCGATTTTTTTCTCCTTTTCTAGCCAAAACGTGATTTTACAACGTCAATTTTGCCGATTTTGGGGACCATTTCCAACAATTTTAACTCATTTTCAGCCATTTTCAGCAAACCCCCCCCCCTTACCCCTTCTCATATCTGCCCGATTGTGAGTGTCGATCGCTGTTCAAGCTGCTCTGACTGTTATAATGATTCCGCTGATTGCTCATGTTTCGATGATCACGTCGTCCGCTGTTGTTGAAATGACTATCAGCACTCTCGTACTGTCGATAGTCTCCCGCATACCGCGACGTCACCCGCGCGACAGATTCTCGATTCTGACGTACGTACACCTTCAGAACGCGTCCCTTGAATTCTTGTTCGTGACGAGTCAGCGCGTGGATCAGCCCATTTTTCGACTCGAATTCGATTTCAGCGTTTCCATCCTCTTTCCGAATATCGATTGATTTGATTTGATCTCCACCGAAATAGTAGACGAGCTCTTCTTCAATGTGTTGTGATGAGATATTGGCGATTTGGACACGGAACGGCGCCGAGTCTGGCAGTGCGCGGCGACGGTCTGGCGATAATGACGTCGTGCCGCCGCCGCCGCCATCGACTTCGTCTCGATCGTCGTCATTCTCAATGTCCGAGTTGTTGAACTGCAAGAAGAAATGGGATTTAAGGCTGCTGAGCAATCATCGGGGGCTCATTTCTTGGAGCATTTTGAGCTAAATTTCGGCAAATTCTGAAGCTGAGCAATCGGCTAGTATTTTGGGTCATTTTAGGAGGAAAAGGATCTGTAATGCGTCATTTTTCAGTGATTTTAAGCCCCCAAAAAAAAGGCCGAAAAACTGGGGGTTACTGTAGATCCATTTTTCCACTATTTTCAGTAATTTTAGCTTTTTTTTTGAGATTTTTCGAAATTCCGGGGCTCACTTTCAGCCAAAAAACTCTAAAAACTGGGTCATTTTGGACCATTTCCAGTCAAAATTCAGCATTTATTTCTTTGAATTTTGGGGGGTTAAAATCATCAATTTTTAAGACTGAGCAATCTCTGTGCTGAAATGTGCATTTTCAGCCTATGTTTAGGGCCAATTTTTTGGCCAATTTTTGTCAAAATTACAGTAATCCTCAGAAAGCGATCGCGATTTTCTCTGATTTTTAGACCATTTTAAGCCAAATTTCAGCCATTTTTTAGATCATAATTTTCAGTAATTTCAAGCCTTAAATCAGCTGATGGTTTACTGTAGGTTACTGTAGATCGATTTGCGCTCATTTTTCCTCAAATTTTCAGACAATTTCAGCCAATTTTCGCCCCATTTTTGAACCAATTTCAGTGCGATTTTTCAGCCAATTTCAGACATTTTTAGCTCTCAATGGGTCGGAATTTTCCACAATTAATTACTATCGATTTCCCCCCCATGCATCGCGAATAAATATA
>NC_013490.2:2884381-2887359 GCF_000004555.2 Caenorhabditis briggsae
ATCGGCCGATTCTCTTCACAAAAATCGATTTTTGCGAGCAAACAACAAGACGATGATGATGATAACGGTGATATGGGCGGTGGAGATGCAGGTGGATGGATAAATTTTTGAATTTTTTTGTTTTTCAAATTTGGCGCCAAAATTCAAATTTTCAGACAAATTTCGATGACGTGGGTCTCTTCGTCGTGGTATTTTCAGCAAACTTTTTTGGGTCAATTTTCTGATTAAAATTTGATTTTTCACGGGAAAAAAACGCTAAAATTTTGGGTTTTCAGCTGAAAAATCGTCAAAAACCGCAACCAATTTTTGGTTCGAGATTATAGATTTTCAATGATTTTTAGCCAAATTTTCAGCCAATTTTTTAGACTGGAAAATCTCAATTTTCAGCGATTTTTGATCTTGAAATTAGTCAGAAAAATAGCAATTTTCAGCCAATTTTGACTGAAAATTCGTAAAAAATCACAGTTTTTTAGCTGAAATTTGTTTAAAAAAGTTTTAGTTTTCAGCAATTACAGCCATTTCTAGACCCATTTTGGACGTTTTGAAGGCACTTTTGGCCTTATTTTAGCTCGAATTTCAACTTTTCAAGGCAATTTTGATCATTTTAGCTGATTATTTGAGATTTTCAGCGACTTTTGGTGATTTTTGGGCTGAAAACGCTAGATTTTAAGTTTTTTTCAAAGGCTAAAAAACGTCGAATATCGAGATTTTTTTGAATTTTTAAAGCAATTTTTGAACCAAAACGCTAAAAAACGCACGACTACATCACAAGTATATCGAACTGAAAAAAAAGCCATAAAAATAGCAAAAAATGGGCCATAAATCTGTTAAAAATCGAAATTTCGAATCGATTCGAAATGGAGAGAATAGAGCTTGAAGCGAGCTTTAAACTGGTGTAAAATTCGCAAAGATTCGAAAAATCGAAAATTCCAAAAACTAAGAAAAATCAAATCTTACCAAATTTCCTACCATTTTGGAGCTCTTTTCAAGCTCTATTTTCTCTATTTTTCATAAATTCGAAATTTCGATATTGAACAGTTATGGCCTGTTTTAGTAAATGAGCTATAAATCAGTCGAAAACCGAAATTTCGAATCGATTCAAAATGGAAGAGATAGAGCTTGAAAAGAGCTTCAAAATGGTAGGAAACTCGACAAGATTTGATTTTTCCTAGTTTTCGGAATTCTGAATTTTTCAAATCTATTGGAAAGGATAGAGCTTGAAAATAGCTTCAAAATGGTATAAAACTTGTATGGATTTGAAAAATCCAAAAATCCAAAAAATGGGAAAATCAAATCCTGTCAAATTCCCTATCATTTTGTAGCACTTTTCAGCCTTATCTCTTCCAGTTTGAATCAAACCAAAAACTTCAAATTCTGAGAACATGTATGGCCTATCAATCATTCCGAAACAAGCGCTACAGTACTCCACCAACATCCACATCCATATATAATTAAAAGTTACCATCATCCTCTCAACTTTCGGGCAGTTCTCCTCTGTCTGAATCTGGCCCCACGCGCCGATTATCCTCACCTGCAGAGTCTGTTGAGTGCTGGCCGTGGCCGTCGTGGCCGAGCTTCTTCCAGAATCTGCAGGTTCCGTTACCGACATTTTCAGTGACGAGCTGCTGTTGCTGCTGAGACGACGACGCAAGATCTTGATCGGTGACTTGAATTTATGCTGAGCAATCGATGATTTCAATGGTGGAGACGACTTGATTGGTGAAGTAGTACGGTATTCAAAGTGCGCGGCGGATTCTTCTGGAAAAATGTGAATTAAGGATGAGCAACCAGCGATTTTAAAGGCGCAGAGCGACATAACTTTTAAGCATCAAAATAGGCCTAAAATGATTCCATTTTAAGCCGAAATCCCCAAATTTAAGGCTGAGCAATGCGAGTTTTCAGTCATTTTTGGGGGCATTTTGGTCCATTTAGAGAGTGATTTTAAGCTCATTTTAAGCCAAAAACCTGGATTTCCAGACCGTTTTGGACCCTTTTCATCCAAAAAAACGCGATTCAGACCATTTTCAGCCGAAGGATTTAGGCCCATTTAGGCCCCTTTTTAGGCTCATTTTCAGCCATTTTAGACCAATTTTTTTGGTTTTTTTTATTCTAGTCCAATTTCAGCCATTTTGGTGTCATTTTCAGCCAATTTTCGGGTCAATTTTCGGATTTTCAGCCCAAAAACTGCTTTGTTAGAGCAATTCTGAACATTCTGAGTCCATTTTCAAGGCATTTCTAGCTATTGCGATAAAAACGAGATCATTCTAGGTCAATTTCAGCCAATTTTCAGTCAATTTTCAGCCAAAATCACATAAGACAGTGTCTGAAGGTTCTGGGTCCATTTTCAGATCATTTTCAGCCAAATTTTAGTGATTTTCAGCGGATTTTAAGCCAATATTCAAGCCATTTTTGCGATAATTTTCAGCCGAAAAAGTCCGTTTTCTTCGAGCAGTTAAAGCTGAGCAATCTGCGTTTTTAGGCCATTTTTGGACAATTTAAAGCCGATTTTTCGCAATTTTAGCCAAAATCTAGCTTAAAATTGTCATTTTCAAGCCAAATCCGCGATTTTTGGGACATTTTTGAGCGATTTTCAGCCATTTTTTGAATCAATTTCCCCCTGAAAGCGGAATAAAACAATTAACGCTGAGCAATCGATTTGACACCATTTTCTCGTCAATTTTTCCGTACTTTTCGTATCTGCCAATCAAATTTCGATAATTTGATAATGATAATAAAAAAAAAAGAAATAGGTGATAAAATGTGCCAAAAAATTGATACACGAAAAAAAAATCACCTGATTTTCAGGGACAAAAAATCGGCTAGAGAAATCGTCTGAAAATGGCAAAAAATGGATGAAAATGAGAATAAAACAACCCTAAAAACCCTTCAAAGTGTCAAATTGATTGCTCAGCGTTAATCGTTTTTTTTCCCGCTTTCCGGGAGAAGGGGATCCTCTAGAGTAGACCTGCAGGCATGCA
>NC_013490.2:2888359-2891777 GCF_000004555.2 Caenorhabditis briggsae
GGTGGAGATGGAACAGTAGAAGCGGAGATGGATCGACAACTGGAATCGGAGCGGGTGAAGGTGGAATCGGAGCTGGTGGAGGTGGAATCAGAGCTGGTGGAGGTGGAATCGGAGATGGATCGACAACTGGAATCGGAGCTGGTGGAGATGGAATAGTAGAATCGGAGATGGAATCAATTATAAACTACAAAAATGAAGTTCTTCTCTTTTTTAGTAAAAATTAGGTACCTCCTTCTATGTCGAATATCTCAATGTCAAATAGGCGAGTTTTGTTCTAGAGACGGTTCTTGGGGTTTTTAGGTGATCTTTTCTGCAAAATCAACAGGTATAAAGGGATTTTTGAAAATTGAAAAAAGTTTATTGAAAACAAAAAGATTGAAATCAAAATTTAAATCCTGATGGATGCAGTTTGCCAAAACAACTTCTTCGTTCCTTCCTTCTAAACCACAACGCTTTCAAAGCTCCATAGGATTCGACCGTTTTAATCCTTTTTTCTTTATCCAGGTCTTCCGAGGAGTTCACTTGAATAAATCCATAAGGATGGTCTTTTTCTGAAACTTATAGATTGATTAAAATTGATAAGCTTTTTTTAAAAATCACTTCAGAGTTGGCCATGAGCTCGATATGCTCCCAGGATTGCAGATTTTTCTGAAAAAAATGAAGTGTTTAGATTGCTCAGACAGTTATTGAGATTAGGCTTACTGTGTAGAGTATTTGACAATCCAATTCTGGTCCTTTTGGCGAGGAGAAGCATTTTTTCCAGCAGAACTCCTGGAAAATATTGGTTTAATGTGGTTCCTCTAATAGAAGGCCACTCAAGCCAGCATCTTTGAGCTCGATTATCTCAATTCCTGTAGAAGATATAAAAAAATTGTCAACTAATGAAATTTTTATCATAATATCAGCAATATTTTATCAGTTGGCAACTTTTTGATATCTCACAAAGGAATTAAGATAATTGAGCTCAAACTCACCATGGGATTGAATTTGATTGATTGTGTCGTTCATTTTCAAACAGGTGAAGGATTCTGAAGAGTGAGATTCTTTGTCTCGTCCATCATCGCAAGAAGATCCAAAAGGAGAAATCCAAAATAGTTCAGTACGGTGGTGCTGAGCTGGATGGAATTGTCTGGTTGGTAGTTTCAGAAGTCCGGAAAAGTCTGAAAAAATTGAAGAGAGGGTGCGCCATGTTTAAAGGCGCATATCTCAAAAACTACAAAAGGCGCTCAATAATAGTTAATAATAATTTTGTGTAAAATTTAATTTTGAACATTTTTGTAGTTTACAACTTTTTTCTAACTGCTTTAGTTTTTGAGATATGCGCCCTTAAAGATGGTGCGTACTTACAGGTTGAAGAGGAGCCCGGGGAGTAGGTGCGCCATTTTTAAAGGCGCATATCTCCAAAACTACAGTAGCTTGTTAAAAATTGTTACTTTCAAAAATGTTTAAAATTAAACTATACACATTTTTGCAATTGACACGTTTTAGGTAGCTACTGTAGTTTTTGAGATATACGCTTTCAAAGATGGCGCGCGCGCGAACAGCTTGAGAGGAGATTCCGAGGGCGCGCCATCTTCAAAGGCGCATTTCTCCAAAACTACGGTAGCTACTTAAAACTTGTCAACTACAAAAATAGAGTTCTTTTCTTGTTTAGTATAGACTGAAATTTCCAGACAAATTCAATACTAACCTTTTCAGGAAAATCAATAAAAAATAGAAATCTTCCAAAAACCCGTTATAGGGTTTTTTGGAAGTTTCTAGGAATAAATAGAGGTAAATTAGTAGATATATTCAGAAAAATAAAGGAGAAAACTCTCCAAAATCCATTCATTTTCAGGATTTTTGGAGAATTCCCGGTGAAATTTAGACGTCTATTCAGTCAAGTCGTCGGAAGGGGTAAATGATGCCCGCGGGCGTAGCTGGCGTCGGGAGGACCTCGGAGGGACCTCTCTGCTTCTTTTCCCTCTCCTCTTTTACATGCTCTCTAACATGTACTAAAGTGTAATACAAGGACGAAGATGCTTTAGGGGTCCGTGGAGGGTCCCCCATAAATTTGTAACGAGAGGTCTGTTCAGAGAGGTATCAGAAAAAGAAGGGGTTGTAACTTTGAGCCTATTTATCTCGGCTCCTATAATAGATATCAAAAAGTTTTTAACTGATAAATTGTTTATCATAAAATGAGCTGTTTTTTATCAATTGACAACTTTTTGATAACTTTTACAGGAAATGTAATAAATGGGCTTAAAGTTGATGACTCGGTATGCGCCTTTAATAGAACCTGAAAGATAGACGGGTCATATTAAAGGCTCCTTTTATTTGGGTTCAAAGTTTGAAAACTGGAATAAATAACAAAATAATGTTTATTGAAAAAGCGGTCATATCGAAAACAAGAATCAAAAATCGAGTTTTAAAAAATTAGATTTCAAGAAATCCGATGCTAGCATATGAATTGTTGAAAAATGTCCCAAATTTTGGAATGGCCCAGATACTGTATCTGAAAAATTATAATTTGCAATGGAATAATAGGATTTATATGATTTACCTCTGTCTGGATCGATGCGATATTCTAGTTTCCTGCCCTTGCCAACGTTGATGGCTGGATCTGTACGTTCGAATGTCCACAAGAACTTGTTTTCTGGAAGATTATATTTTTATATCTCAAAAACTAGAAAAGCTGCAAAAAAGTTGTGAATCGCAAAAATGTGTGAAATTGAGTTTTACACATTTTGCTAGTTTATAACTTTTTAATAGCTCTTCTGGTTTTTGAGATATGTGCCTTTAAAGATGGCGCGCGAGGAGGAGCCTCCTAAGGGGCGCCATCTTTAACGGCGCATATCTCAGAAACCAATACAGTTTGAAAAAAGTGGTCAACTAGAAAAATGTACTTACCTGGTGCTTTTGATGCTTACTACTCCTCCCAATAAGAGTTCCCGTACGTAGATGTTTTTTGATTAACACTGATAAAAAGATAATATAACTCTCTGCGTAGATCACATCGCAGTTTGATGAGTAATCTTTCGGGTAGACGTAGCATTTCGACATTGGACAGGCGCATATCTCGAAAACTACAGTAGCCACTAAAAAAATTGTCAACTACGAAAATGCAGATAATTTAATTTCCCACATTTTCATAGTTATCAACCTCTTGGTAGCTACTGTAGTTTTAGAGATATGCGCCTTTAAAGATGTCGTGCCCTAGGATGCTCCTCCTCACGCTGTAAGCGCGCTTAAAAAAATAAAAAATTCATTGGTACTACTGTTGCTGGGGTTTTCATATTAACCATACTTGTAACCCGGGCCTTTGCCGGGCCTTCGCGGGCTCTGCCATCATTTCTTTCAGAATCGATAATTTCGAACCAACTAAATCAGATATGATAGAGCTCCACGAGTACTACAAAACGGTATTATTTGGAATACT
>NC_013490.2:2892667-2894301 GCF_000004555.2 Caenorhabditis briggsae
GCAGGGCCTGCTTTTTTTTTGCTCTTTTTGCTCTGTAGCTCTGTTCATGGACAAGATACAGTATTCCAAATAATACCGTTTTGTAGTACTCGTAGAGCTCTATCATATCTGATTGAGTTGGTTAGAAAACATTGATTCTGAAAGAAGTTATGGCAAGGCCCGCGAAGGCCCGGCAAAGGCCCGGATTACAAGTATGATATTAAATAAAACAATCGTGTTTTGAACTCACCGACGAGTTGAAGATGGAATCATTCTATCCGATCTTTTCTCTTGTAGACCTTTCTCTTCTCTGTGGTTCTCTTCTTCATCTTCTTTATTTTTTTTCGAGGATCGAAGATTCTGTCTTGGAAGATTGGAGGAGTTCTGCATGAAAAACTTATGGACTTACTCAAAGAAAAGAGAGCCTTCAAATGATGCCTGGAGGTGTTGAGTTAAAAGAAACGTTGGAATCCAAGTCAGAAAGTGTTGAGCCAGATCCCTCGGTTTCATTTTTTGTCGTTGTTGATTTCTTCAGGTTGAGCGTAGACGTAAGGGGGGTAACATGAGTTTCGATATCTCCAGAAGTTGATGAGCTGCGTGAACTTTGGTCGGCAAACCGATTGAGAGCTGGCAATGCAGCGGCAAACTGAATAGCATTAGTATGCACAACCGCATTTTTTCTGCAAAAAGAAGAACAAAAATAGCAACAAGGTTTTCTGAAAATATTACGATTTCTGAGGTTTAGGAGGATTTTAAAGGCGCATATCTCAAAAACTACGGTACCTACTAAAAAATTTTTAACAAAAAACTGCTCAAAATGAAATTTCACACATTTTTATAGTTTACAACTTTTTTTGAACTATCCTAGTTTTTGAGTTATGTGCCTTTAAAGATGTCGCCGCTAGGGCACTCCTTCTCAAGCTGTCCATCTTTAAAGGCGCATATCTCAAAAACTACTATAGCTACCAAAACAGTGACAACTACAAAAATGAAGCTCTTTTCTTTTTTAGTATAAATTCAAAATTTCAGACAAATTCACCAACTAACCTTTTCAGGAAAATAAACTTCCAAGAATCCATAGGGCTTTTTTGAAAGTTTCTAGGGAATAAATAGTAGGTAGGAGGGGGTAAATATATAGGTAAATTTAGAAAAATAAAGGAAACGCCTCCAAAATCCATTCATTTTTAGGATTTTTGGAGAATTTCCTGGGAAATTGAGACGTCCATTCAGTCAGGTCGTCGTAGGGGAGAAATGAGGGGTCTTGGCTGGTGTAGGAGCGCCGGAACGACGCCCCGCCTATTTCTCTGCGTCTCTCGAGGATCCATACTCTCTTCTGGGATCTCGTTATGGTTGATTGTGTTCCCATCTGGTCCGATATTTATTGCTTCCCTTGTCCCGTTTTTTGGGCTCTTTTTTATTACTCTTTGAACAGACCCCTTGTGCCAAATGTATGGGAACCTCTCGTTTTTCCTGGGACCGCTTTTTCTTCGTCGTATTACACTTTGTTGCACGTTAGAGAGCATAAAGAAAAAGAGATGGAGGGGAAGACTGGGCTTGCTATATTTAAAGGTGCATATCTCAAAAACCAAAAGAGCTATCAAAAAGCTATCAAGTAGCAAAACGCGTAAAACTCAATTTTAAACATTTTTGTAATT
>NC_013490.2:2894438-2902530 GCF_000004555.2 Caenorhabditis briggsae
TTCTACACTTTTTCAGAATTGACAACTTTTTAAATCTCATTTAGTTTTTGAGATATGCGCCTTTAAAGATGGTGCGCCTTCTCTCCCCATTGCTCATTGGCTTATCCTCAAGCCGAAAGCGTGCGACATCTTTAAAGTCTTTTGAGCTCAATTATCTCAATTCCTGTGAAAGATATCAAAAAACAGTCAACTGATAAAATGTTGCTGATATTATGATAAAGAATTTATTAGTTGACCACTTTTTGATATCTTTCACAGGAACCGAGATAGTTAAGCTCAAAGCTGACCGACATCTGCTCCTTTTCCCTCTCTCCTTTTATATGCTCTCTCAGGTCGTAGAGTGTAACAAAAGGAAGAAGAAGAAGCTTTAGAGGTTCCAGTAGAACCCCATACATTTGTAACGAGGGGTCTATTCGGAGAGATGTCAGAAGGAGAAGAAGAAGAAGAAGCGATTGCGTGTTCAGAAGCAATAAAATTTCTAAAAAGAGCCAAAAAAGCGGGCAAATAGAGCAATGAATATCTGAAAAGATAGAACACATGCAACTATAATTCGAGAAGCTTCCCTAAGAAAATTGGGCGGAGCTTCGTTCCGGCGCTCCTACACCAGCCAAGACCCCTCATTTCTCCCCTACGACGACCTGACTGAATGGACGTCTCAATTTCCCAGGAAATTCTCCAAAAATCCTAAAAATGAATGGATTTTGGAGGCGTTTTCCCTTATTTTTTTGAAGATTAATACTTATATAACCCCCCTTATACCTACATAACCCCCTATTTATTCCCTAGGAACTTACTAAAAAAACCCCCTTTGGGTTTTTGGAAGTTTACTTTGATTTTTCTGAGAAGGTTAGTTATTGAAGTTGTCTCAAATTTTCAGACTAAACTAAAAAAGAAAAGAGCTTTAATTTTGTAATTGACGCTTTTTCAATAGCTACAGTAGTTTTCGAGATATGTGCTTTTAAAGATAGCGCAACTTGAGAAGGAGCCTCCTATGGCGCACCATCTTTAAAGGCGCATAACTCAAAAACCAAAGAAGCTATACAAAGGTTATAAATTGCAAAATTGTTTAAAATTGAATTTTAAACAATTTTGTAGTTGACAATCTTTTGGTAGCTACTGTAGTTTTTGAGATACGCGCCTTTAATGATGGCGCGCGCCTACAGCTTGAGGAGGGGCCTCCTACGGGGGCACCATCTTTAAAGGCGCATAACTCAAAAACCAAAGAAGCTATACAAAAGTTATAAATTGCAAAATTGTTTAAAATTGAATTTTAGACAATTTTGTAGTTGACAATCTTTTGGTAGCTACTGTAGTTTTTGAGATACGCGCCTTTAAAGATGGCGCACGCCTACAGCTTGAGGAGGGGCCTCCTACGGAGGCACCATCTTTAAAGGCGCATATCTCAAGAACTAATAAAGTTAGGAAAAAGTTGTCAACTAGAAAAATAAGTAAAAAAAAATTTAAGAGTCTAAAAACCAAATTTCAAATGTTCTCCACCACTCTGGACTGCTTCAGAACATTTTGGAAGTCTGTATTTCGGAATCAGCAAATCCCATCCAGCTCAGCATCACTGTTCTCAACCATTCTGGACTTGTGTAATTTTTCTGGATTTCCAAATCTACAGGTCCGACAATGTGAAGTCCAACTTCTGCCCCAAACAATGATCCCATTTATGACGCTTCGGTGAGCTCAAGCTATGCGCCTTTAAAAATCGTTATTTTTTCAGAAAACCTGTGATTCCGACGCTATTTACTACGTCTACCCAAAAGACTGTTCGTTGAACTGCAACGTGATCTATGCAGTGAGTTGAATTATCTTTTTTTTTAATCAATGTTAATCAGTAAAAATTGCAGGTAGAAGTCTGGGAAATCCAAAGTTTATGTACGGCAAGGTGGAGTAGTGAGCATCAAAAGCACTAGAGGACAATACCCCCGCTATACAATATTTTCGTGCTTCGAGACAGCTGGTTATTGTTTCTACGGACGTGAAGGATCATATGGTTGCATTCTCTAAGGTATACTAATTGGAGACAAGAGCCAGAGCACAAAAATTGGTGAATTTTCGATCTTGACAAGGCCAGAAAAATGGAATTTAGAATCAATGCAGAAAGAGGTAAATCGATTAAATCCTATTATTTCATCTCAAATTATACTTTTTCAGACGTCGTTTGTGGACCATTCTAAGATCTCGGCAAATTGTTAACAACCCACATGGATTTTCAGCATTCGGATTTCTCAGAATCTAGATTTTTTTCTCGATTTTTTACTTCATATTTTTTATCGAAATTCAATAAAACCTATTTCATAGCATTCCCAGCCTTTGAATTTTGAACAAAACCTTTCAGATTCTATCAAAGTCGCATCCAACCTGTCATTTGAAGTCCATATATCTAATTCCCTGTGAAAGATATCAAAAAAGTGTTAACTGATAAAATACTTACCATGGAATCAGCTACATTTTATTAATGAACAACTTTTTTCTAACTTTTCTAGTTTTTGAGATATGTCCCTTTAAAGATGGCGCACGCTAGCAGCTTGAGGAGGACCTGTCGAAGGGGGAGGGCATCTTTAAAGGCGCATATCTCAAACACTAAAAAAGCTACCAAAATGTTGTAAACTGTAAAATTACTCAGCATAAAATTTTACACATTTTTCTAGTTGACAACTTTTAGGGGCTAGCTTTTAAGCTTTTCAAAATGTGTGGACAAAGTGACAAACAATCAAAAAAAGAGACGCAACTTCATTTATTTATTATGAGAATGAAAAACTTGTATCCTCCATTGTAACTATCCGGTGCGAATTCTTTGGCAATTGAAATCATTTCTGGAATCGACAGGGGTCTAGAAGTCGTGCGGAATTGAGCTTAAAATGCAGCAGACGTCGGAATAGAACTGAAATTTGAAAACTTTGATTTCACTGGAAATAATGCAAACATATTGTTAATTTCCTAAAAACCAATAAAAAATTCTACTGTTTTGGAGTTTTTTGTACGTATTCTTAGTTAATAAAATTGTAGAATTACCTTTTTGTCAACCGTAATATACCAAAGGTTCTGCAATCCCTTGGTAGTGGCTTGCTGTGAGTCTTTCAGCAGTTCATCGGCCATTTTTTGCACTTTCCAGGCGTTGGAGAAGTACCGTGATGACTTTTTTGACGATTACTTCCGACACGGCTGAAGGTGGTGGTAGAAGAAGAGCTTCGACAGGTTGGTTGGATGATCGTGTGCTTGGTTCTGCAGGTTGTTCATGGGAGTCCGAAGTTGCTGTTCTTCATATGCCTTGGTCTTGGTGGGTGGCGACATAGTGTCTGAAAATTGAAAAGTTTGAAAATTAACAATTCCTCGATAAATTGAGAAAAGAAACTAGATTCTTCAAACACGAGTTTTAACTTTTAAAAAAATTAAAAAATTCAGCTGGTACATATAAATTCTTGTTAATTTCTGGACTAAAAATGTTATTTCACACATTTTTCTAGTTGACAACTTTTTTCTAACTTTACTGGTTTTTGAGTTATGCGCCTTGAAAGATGGAGGTCCCCCTAGGAGGTTCCTCCTCAAGCTGTTAGCGCGCGTCATCTTTAAAGGCGCATATCTCAAAAACTACGGTAGCTATCAAAAAATTGTCAACTAGAAAAATGAAGCTCTTGTATTTTTTTAGTATAATTTGAAAATTTCCAATACAAAAAAAACTAACCTTTTCAGGAAAATCAATAAAAATAGAAAACTGCCATGAAAACCCATTTATTCCTAGGTTTTTTTGGAATTTTTTAGGAATAAATAAGAGTAGAAATATTAGGTACATTCAGAAAAATAATGGGAAAACTCTCCAAAATCCATTCATTTTTGGGATTTTTGGAGAGTTCCCGGGGAGACGTCTATTCAGAAAGTCGTCGGAGGAGGGAAATGAGGGATCACGGGTGTCTAGCAGGCATTGGAGGACACTCCTTATTAGTTGTACTATCTCACATCCATAAATGACACCTGCTGACATTTCTCTGCGTCTCTCAAATGGCCACGCTGCCTAAAATCAATAGGTTATTTCCAATAGTTACTTTAGTGGTCATCACACACTATTCTTGATGTACATGGGAATGTAGCACGCTACGTCACTGTGACCTACAGACTGCAAAACTAGGTAGCCTATTGATTTTAGAGATCTATTGGTTCCGGAGGGTCCCACCCGATACCTACATCTCTTCATTCCTCCCCTCTGACGTCTTGACTGAATGGACGTCTAAATATCCTCGGGAATTCTCCAAAAATCCTAAAAATGAATAGATTTTGGAGAGTTTTCCCCTTATTTTTCTGAATATATCTACTATTTCTACCCCTATTTATTCCTAAAAACTACCAAAAACCAATTAAGGAATGAGTATTAGGATGTTTAATTGATTTTCCTGAACATGTTAGTATAGTAATAGTTTTTGAATTTGTTTGAAAATTTCAGATAACACTAAACAAGAAAATAGCTATATTTTATTAGTTGACCATTTTTCGGTAGTAACCGTAGTTTTTGAGGTATGCACCTTTAAAAATGGTGAGCCCTCTCTGCCTCTCGGTGGCTCCTCTGTAAGCGCGCGCCAACTTTAAAAACGCATATCTCCAAAACCAAGAGAGCTATCAAAAACTTGTAAACTACAAAAATATTCAAAATTGGTTTTTACACATTTTCATAGTGGAGCATTATTGAGTAGCTACCGTAGTTTTTTGAGATAAGTGCCTTTAAAGAAGGTGCGCTCTTACAGCTTCAGGAGGAGCCTCCTAAGGGGTGCCATCTTTAAAGGCGCATAACTCAAAAACCAAGGCAGTTTTTAAAAAGTTGTAAACTGCAAAAATATTTATCATTGAATCTGAAAAATATTTATCATTGAAACTGACACATTTTTGTAATTAACTAATGTTAAGTAGCTTTTGTAGTTTTTGAGATATATGCTTTTGAAGATAGCGCACCCCTCTCCCTTTCGGTAGCTCCTCTCTAAGCGCCCGCTAACTTTAAAAGCGCATATCTTAAAAACTACAGTAGGCACCAAAAAATTGTCAACTACAAAAATGTAACTCTACTTTTGTTCTTTTTACTCTGAAATTTTCAGAAAAAAGTGATAACTATGGCTACCAGACGATCTTCCAGACGGAGTTGTACGTTATAAAGTGCAGACTCTCTACAGAAACGGGGTGGATCTTCATCTTCGGCTCGATGAACCAAACGTAATGGAAGCAATTGAGAGCATTTTCACTAAGTAGGTACAGTAGTTTTTTTTTAAATTTGTTTTGTAATTTTCCGACCTTTCAGCTTTTATAAGAACGTTCTTCCACGCATTAGTCTACAGCAACCAGATTGGGACACTATGTATTCTGCTTGATTGGTGGAATTCTTGGAGAACTTCGATGCTGCGGTAGTGAAGTTCAATCATCTGAACATTTCAGAGCAACAAGAACAAACTCTCCACGCCAAGTTCAGAAGATATCTCACTGCCACGTCAGGCAGAGTTCCAGGAAACCCGGAGAGCAAACTGTTTGGGATGCCGCTCAAGCGAATCGCCGGGAGATCAATCTATTTTTTTTTGATAATAAACCTTTTTACCGCAACATGTTCTTTTAAATTCGGTGATTGCGGACATTCCAAAACTACAGTAACCCCAAAAGTAGAGTTGTACCAAGTCGGGGACGCCTATCCGCAAGCAATTTTTGAAGGCGCATATCTCAAAAATTACCGTAGCTAGCAAAAAATTGTCAACTTCAAAAATGTTTGAAATTCAATTTTATACATTTTTTCAGTTTACAACTTTTTAAAAACGTTTTTAGTTTTTGAGATATGCGCCTTTAAAAAGCCTATCTCTAGACGTCTTTCTTCAGGCTACATTTAAAGGCGCATACCCATGAATTTACGACAATTCCAATTTTCTAGCCAAATCATTTACCAACATTAATTTTCAATTTAAAATCTGAATTTATCATAAAATTCTAGTCTGGAACCCATTTTGTTAGATCTCCTAGCTCAATTTTAAGAGAATTCGGTGTTTGCGGACTTTTGAAACTACAGTAACCCACAAAATATTGAAACGGGAAAATTAGGACAATAAATAATTTTATTTTGAGTAAAATAGCACAAAATTTTGAAAAATACACGTGGATCGGGACATTTTTGGTCTGGAAAAGGAGGTGAGATGCGTAGTAGTAAAATGGAAATTTAATTTTGGAGATTTTTAAGCTCCGCCCACTTTAAAAAATTTTAAAAACGTTAAATTTGAATTTGGCGTAGGTCAAAATTTAAATTCAAGCTAAACTAGCCGAGTTTAGGCTCATTTTGAAGCTCTAAACGCCCCAAGTTCAAATTGAAAATGGGCCGAGCTTCAAAATCAATAATATTCGAGAAAAATCCTAAAATCATTTTTAAAAGAATTCAAGCGGCCGCTCCAAATTGTCTCCTTCGAATCCAACGGGTTAGCAATGGGAATCCACAGCAGAATCCAATGGCGATGAGGACCAAAAGTCTGGAATTTCAGAATTTTTTGAGTTTGGCACCAAATTTGAAATTCAAATTTCTGAAATTTTTTCATGCAAACAAGCTAACAGAACAACGATCTTCACAAAAAGTTCATTTTTATTATAAATTTCGAGAATTTAACAATAAAAATGAGGAAAAAATTGAAAAATGACCCGGAAAAGTGTGTTTTTGGTGCGTTTTGGAGCTGAATTGAGCGGTGAGAGGATTACTGTATGCCGATTTTGTCTCTAAATTAGCAGAAATGAGCAATGAAACGTGGATTTTTGAATTTCTTGCGTTAAGAGCTTTAAAATAAGCCCAAACACGACTAGTCTAGCTCAAGTTTGAGTTTTGACCTACCAGCCGCGACGCGGCCGCATCGCGTAGGTAAAAATTAAAATTGAAGCAAACCTGGTCGTGTTTGGGTTCATTTTGAAGCTCTTGACGAGCTGAATTCAATTTTGGAGTCAAAATTCAAAAATAAATTTTAGATTTTTGGAAAATTTCAAAAAACACAAAAAGCTAGAAAATGTTCAGGCAATCACAACAGAAACATTCGAAAAATAGGAGTTCTAGAACATCAGACGTCTCGCCAAAAATACAATAATTAAGGCGTACCCAATTGAGGATCCTCGACCACCGATTCGATCGGATCCCATGCTTCCGCCGCCTCGACAACACTCGTATCCACAGCAATATTCATAGTATCCACAACCCCATGTGATTTCGCGAGGCCGGGAGTTGTCCTGGAATAGAAAATTTGAATTTGGCACGTTGAGAGCTTCAAAATAAGCCCAAACACGGCTAGCTTAGCTCAACTTTGAGTTTTGACCTACACGTTGCGGCGAGTCGCGGCTGGTAGGTCAACATTCAAATGATAGCTAGACTGCCCGTGTTTAGGCTCATTTTGAAGCTCTTTCCACAAAAATTTCAAAAATTTCAACTTTCATCGGATTAGCATTAAAATTAGGAAAGTTACGGTAGCTTTTAATTTTTGAAGTAAAAATTGGAAAAACGCCATAACTTTTCTAATTTCAGTCGCATCCTATCGATTTCCACAGAAAAATACGAATTTTGTTTGGAGCTTCAAAGTAAGCCCAAACACGGCTAGTCTAGCTCAATTTTGAGTTTTGACCTATGCGTTGCGGTCGCGTAGCGGCTGGTAGGTCAAAACTCAAAATAAAGCTAGAATAGCCGTGTTTAGGCTTATTTCAAAGCTCAAGAAAAGCTAAATTCGAAAATATTAGCGAAAATCTATAAAAACTGACTGAAAAAATTTTAGGGCTTTCTGAAAATTGGTTTTTCGCCCAATTTTAGCCGAAAATTGCTCATTTTTCTTCAATTTTTTGAATTTTTCGAAAAGGTCACCTGGAATAAATATTTCCAAATTGTGGATCACCTGACTCAATTGGCATTCGACACATGTTTGTGTGTCCCGGACTCTGTCGATAGTAGTTAGAGCCCCAGTAGTATGGGCGGTTGTTCCACCTGAAAACTTGGAATGTCGAGGTTTTTAGAGATTTTGAGCTAAATATTTGAGTTTGGCGCGTTGCGAGCTTCGAAATAAGCCTAAACACGACTAGTCTAGCTTGAATTTGAGTTTTGACCTAC
>NC_013490.2:2904394-2905489 GCF_000004555.2 Caenorhabditis briggsae
TCGTATATGATTGCACTCCGCGCCTCTATCTCATCTTGCAGTCGGCGGCGCAGGCGGCAACGCATCTGCCGACAACGCGGCCGCCAGCGAGTTCGACTCCCGGTGCGCGTCAAAACATTTTTGCTTTTTTTTTGTAAAGTATAAAATGGGGTCTATAGGGTTGGGGAAGTCATAAAAAGTCATATTAAAAAGTAATAGGGTTGTTGGAGTGGAAGAAAAGAAGACAAAAGTAAAGACTAGATCAGAAGACAGACAGACACACTAATTAGGTTAGTTGGACTTGTTTGAGAAATTGAGAATTTTTTAAACATTTTAAAGCAAAAATGGCAAAAAAAAAGATTTCTTATCACTATAGGTGGGCTCCAGTCACCTGACTTATATTGAAAAAAAAATAGATGAAAAACTATTTTTTTTTATTGAAAAATAATTTTTTTTTGCTTTTTTTTGTCTCTAAACAATAGAAAATTCTAGAAAAATTCCAGAAAAAACTACCTGAGTCATAAAATTCTTTCAAAAAAATAAAAGAAAGAATTTCAAAAGAAAAGAAAGCCTCCACCAATGACATCAGGGGGGATTTTTGAGATAAAAAGCAATAGCGAGAGAGTATAAGGTCTGAAGAGACGCCAGACAATTTCGAAAGGAAGTGTAATCAGTTGAGAAAGAAAGGGAGATGACTTTGACCAGTAAACAGAAAAATTGCCGCTAGAAGAGACGCAGAGAACATGAGGGGTCAATGTGTAATAGTTTTGGCTTGCTTGTTTGGTTTCTTGACCACTAAATTGTATAGAAACCGATCTAAAATGATTAAAAAAGGTTTAAAAAAGATTAAGGGGCACCGGGGAATCGAACTTGGGAGTCCCAGCTCCAAAAGCATTCGCGCTCCCGCTCACAGGTAGAGGGAGACTGCTGAAAAACTGCTGAATGACAGCTGAAGAGGCGCAAACTGGCGAATGACTGCTAGTTGGCAGCCGAAGGAGAACTGACGGGCCGTCGACGGACAGTCGGAACCCGTTGGAAAACAGACTTGAAGGTTTTCATTGAAAATCATTCAGAAAACAATTTCTCATACCCCCCACTAGATTATAGGGAATGACA
>NC_013490.2:2906489-2909538 GCF_000004555.2 Caenorhabditis briggsae
CTCCACCAGCTCCGATGCCACCTTCACCAGCTTCGATTCCACCTTCACCAGCTCCGATTCCACATCCACTAGCTCCAATTCCACTTACACCAGCTGCGATTCCACTGCCATCAGCTCCGATTCCACCCCAATAGCTCCGATTCCACCTCCACCAGCTCCGATTCCACCTCCACCAGCTCCGATTGCACCTTCACCAGCTCCGATGCCACCTTCACCAGCTTCGATTCCACCTTCACCAGCTCCGATTCCACATCCACTAGCTCCAATTCCACTTACACCAGCTGCGATTCCACTGCCATCAGCTCCGATTCCACCTCCACCAGCTCCGATTCCACCTCCACCAGCTTCGATTCCACCTTCACCAGCTCGGATTCCACATCCACTAGCTCCAATTCCACTTACACCAGCTGCGATTCCTCTGCCATCAGCTCCGATTCCACCCCAATAGCTCGGATTCCACCTCCACCAGCTATGATTCAATCTCCACCAGCTCCGATTCCACCTCCACCAGCTCCGATTCCACTTCCACCAGCTCCGATTCCACATTCACCAGCTTCGATTCCACTTTCACCAGCTCCGATTCCACATCCACTAGCTCCAATTCCACTTTCACCAGCTGCGATTCCTCTGCCATCAGCTCCGATTCCACCTCCACCAGCTCTGATTCCACCTCCATCGGATCCGATTGCACTTCCACCAGCTCTGATTTCACCTATACCAGCTCTCATTCCACCTCCTCTAGCTCTGATTACACCTTCGCCGGCTCCGATTCCAGCTCTACCGGTTCCGATTCCACATCGACCAACTCCGATTCCACCTCCATCAGCTCTGATTCAATCTCCACCAGCTTCGATTCCACCTTCACCAGCTCCGATTCCACCTCCACCAGCTCTGATTCCATCTATACCAGCTCTCATTCCACCTCCTCTAGCTGTGATTACACCTTCACCGGCTCCGATTCCAGCTCTACCGGTTCCGATTCCACATCCACCAACTCCGATTCCACCTCCATCAGCTCTGATTAATCTCCACCAGCTCCGATTCCACCTTCACCAGCTTCGATTCCACCTTCACCAGCTCCGATTCCACATCCACTAGCTCCAATTCCACTTACACCAGCTGCGATTCCTCTGCCATCAGCTCCGATTCCACCTCCACCAGTTCCGATTCAATCTCCACCAGCTTCGATTCCACCTTCACCAGCTCCGATTCCACCTCCATCAGCTCTGATTCAATCTCCACCAGCTTCGATTCCACCTTCACCAGCTCCGATTCCACCTCCACCAGCTCTGATTCAATCTCCACCAGCTCCAATTCCATCTCCACCAGCTCCGATGCCACCTTCACCAGCTTCGATTCCACCTTCACCAGCTCCGATTCCACATCCACTAGCTCCAATTCCACTTACACCAGCTGCGATTCCACTGCCATCAGCTCTGATTCAATCTCCACCAGCTCCAATTCCATCTCCACCAGCTCCGATGCCACCTTCACCAGCTTCGATTCCACCTCCACCAGTTCCGATTCCACCTCCACCAGCTCTGATTCCACCTCCACCAGCTCCGATTCCACCTCCACCAGCTCTGATTCCACCTCCACCAGCTCCGATTCCACCTCCACCAGCTCTGATTCCACCTCCACCAGCTTTTATTCCACCTCCACCAGCTCTGAGGCGCCGGGCACCAGCTCCGATTCCAGTTGTCGATCCATCTCCGATTCTACTATTACATCTCCACCCGCTTCGATTCCACCTGCACCAGCTTCGATTCCACCTGCACCAGCTCCGATTCCACCTGCACCAGCTTTGATTCCACCTCCACCAGCTCCGATTCCACCTTCACCAGCTCCGATTCCACCTCCACCAGCTCTGATTCCATCTATACCAGCTCTCATTCCACCTCCTCTAGCTCTGATTACACCTTCGCCGGCTCCGATTCCAGCTCTACCGGTTCCGATTCCACATCGACCAACTCCGATTCCACCTCCATCAGCTCTGATTCAATCTCCACCAGCTCCGATTCCACCTTCACCAGCTTCGATTCCACCTTCACCAGCTCCGATTCCACATCCACTAGCTCCAATTCCACTTACACCAGCTGCGATTCCTCTGCCATCAGCTCCGATTCCACCTCCACCAGCTCCGATTCAATCTTCACCAGCTCTGATTCCACCTCCACCAGCTCCGATTCCACCTCCACCAGCTCTGATTCCACCTCCACCAGCTCTGATTCCACCTCCACCAGCTCCGATTCCACCTTCACCAGCTCCGATTCCACCTTCACCAGCTCCGATTCCACCTCCACCACCAGCTCCGATTCCACCTCCACCAGCTCCAATTCCACCTCCACCAGCTCCGATTCCACCTCCACCAGCTCCGATTCCACCTCCACCAGCTCCGATTCCACCTCCACCAGCTCCGATTCCACCTCCATCATCTCCGATTCCACCTCCACCAGCTCCGATTCCACCTCCACCAGCTCCGATTCCACCTCCGATTCTCCGATTCCACCTCCACCAGCTCCGATTCCACCTCCACCAGCTCCGATTCCACCTCCACCAGCTCCGATTCCACCTCCACCAGCTCCGATTCCACCTCCACCAGCTCCGATTCCACCTCCACCAGCTCCGATTCCACCTCCACCAGCTCCACCTCCACCAGCTCCGATTCCACCTCCACCAGCTCCGATTCCACCTCCACCAGCTCCGATTCCACCTCCATCATCTCCGATTCCACCTCCACCAGCTCCGATTCCACCTCCACCAGCTCCGATTCCACCTCCACCAGCTCCGATTCCACCTCCACCAGCTCCGATTCCACCTCCACCAGCTCTGATTCCACCTCCACCAGCTCCGATTCCACCTCCACCAGCTCCGATTCCACCTCCACCAGCTCCGATTCCACCTCCACCAGCTCCGATTCCACTTGTAGAAGCATCGACGATACTACTATTACATCTGCACCAGCTTTGATTACATCTGCACCAGCTCCGATTCCACCTGCACCAGCTTTGATTCCACCTGCACCAGCTCCGATTCCACCTGCACCAGC